>NC_133526.1:80285589-80602129 GCF_048544455.1 Silene latifolia
TCTGGATCCGCTTGAGCAAGGCAACAGCATCCGAACCCAGCTCCCCTAGCGAAGAGAAAGAGAAAGGAAGGAAACCATAACCCGCTACCGCACACAAATCCCCGTACTTAGCACACTTTCGCTGAGCAGCATCAGCAACAACCCGGCCCGGCACAAAATCTGCCAACCCACTCTGAGTCAAAGGTGAAGAACCTGTCAGATCGACGCACACATCACGCCCCCTGTCCCAAGAATAAAGCAAAAGATCCGCAGGACGAAGAGAGCCACCATGCCCATCAACCAAACCAATATCAACCTCCTTCCCCGCAGTAATACCAGATCTATAGCAGATGTCAAAAAGAGTGTCCCGAACAAGATTATGCCGATGTTTAACGCCCACAGTACCAGTACAAGAGACAACGTGGTCCCCAAAAACATCCCCAGCAAAAACCCGAGAGCAAGCAGGACAGGGCCTAGATACCGTGAATAACGGAACACCCAGACGATACCCCAGCACACTACGGTAAGTCCTCCCGTTCATAGTCTGCCCCAACCCTGAGATAGGAACCGCACGTAACCAATCAGAGGAGTGGGAACCCTGCTGAGACTGCCATAAAGCAAGCTGGCGTGGTGTCAAAGAGAAAACAGACTCTGAGGCAGCATCAACCGTCGTGAAATAAATGTCTGCCAATTTCTTCATAAGTTTGGGGGCAGCAATTTCACTAAGGTGACCTAATATACCAGAACCTGTAGTCGCGGTAAACACCTGCGCGGCATCATCAAAAGCAGGGCCAACAGCTACAATACCAGAAGGGCCGAGGAGCTTAGCACGCAAACCAAACCCCGGCAAAGCGGGGCGCAATAAAAGCATAAAATAAAACATCTCCCGCCGCATAGACACCAAGACCACCAAGATGAAAAGGGAATGTAGCAAGGCGCCACTGCCAATCACCAAAACCTGGCCCCGGCGCGGTGACAATACCTTCCAAACTAGAACGAAGAGCGGCATCAAAAGGAAGATGGACAGACCCAAAAACACTAGGGGAGCAAGTACGAAGGGAGAAGTAGAGCTTAGAAATACCAGTACAAGCTCGAAGAAGAAGCAACTCACATTGCGGGTCCTCAATCCTCGCAACCAAGTCCATTAGCTCAATGGTCTTAGTTACTCTCGTCACCACAATCTCACTGCTAAAACCAGGGCAAGTACTGACAGGTCCTCCCAAAACTGTAACACCGCGCAATGGCCGAGAAATAGAAGTGGGGAAAACCCCAGGAAGCCGACTCCGTGGATCCTCAACAGGCCAAAAGACCTCCGTCTTGGAGACATTAAGATGTAATCCAAAACGTGGGCCATCCAACATAATCAAGTCCAAAACCTTCCCCACCTCCAAAGTATCACCCACGATGGTGCCATCATCTAAGTACCAAGCCTGTAAAGTGAGGTCAAAAGTGTCCCGGATCTTGCAAACCAAAGGATGCAAAACCAACGCGAATAGCAAAGGCCCCAACGGATCACCCTGCTGAACACCCTGACAAGACCACAAGCAGTGCTCCCCATAAAAAAGGCGGGCCGGGCTGGAATAACAAAACTCCACCCAACGGGAGAGAGCCGGGCAACGACGGCGGACCTCCTGAAGCATGGTCGAACGGTCAACAAGGTTGAACGCATTCTGGAAATCAACCAGCAGCATAGAAAGCCCCTCCTGAGTCCCCCGAGCCTCAATGAGCCGGTTCAAGGCATGCAAGATATCCTCTCCTCCACCGGACACACCCACCCCGAACTGAAGCCCATCAAAATAAGAGGATAAAGACGGACCAACCATAGAAGCACCAACCTTAGAGACAAGCCGTCTCCAGACCGTACCAACAGCAATAGGACGAACTCCCCCACCCGGTTTAACGAGTGGTGTGAGAGGGGCGCTGGGAATGTACTCACCCAGAGGAAGAGGACACCCTGCCCTCAAGAAAAAGATTAACCACCCTAGTAATAGAAGTGATCAAATCATCGGAGATAGCCACAGCAGCGCCACTCAAACAGTCCATAAGGTGCTGGGCACGAAAACCATCCCTCCCACAGGAAGTACCACGAGGAAAGCTCCGAATCATATCCAAGACCACCGCCGAAGAGGCCACCAAAGGATGATGATCCCTAGACATAGGAGGCAATGAAGGAGGTGGGGCGACAGGATGCTTCTCACGCAGGGCCACAAGAGTGGCATCGGAGTAGGGGGCGACCCCAGAGGAAGAAAGCACCCGCACAACAGCAGTATAGTGGCCATCAGAAATCTTCCGCCGGCATTGGCGGAGGTTAAGCTCACTCAAATCCAGATCCTCATCCACAGAAAAAGAAGAAGGACCCTCATCAAAGCACTCCTGTAACAACTGCAGACCCCCTCCAGGTGTCCCCCAAGTAAGTATAGCCCTGGCAATACTCTCCTCCTGATGCTGACACCGAATAGCAGCCCGACACTCATGATTACTCCGAGGAGCGAATGTCCGGAGCAGACACAGTGGAAGAACAAGCAAACGAACCCAGCGGGAGAGATCACTAGGGGCATCAAACACCGCATCCAAGGCCGCTTTCAAAGCCCGAGCAAACCCAAGACGACACTTAGGAGGAATAGATTTCACGGTGCGAAGGCCAAAAGACAGCAAACGATCCAGCGAAGATATAGACCACTGAACAAGCTCTACACTATCATCAGAAGAACCCGAAGTAGAAGGAGCCAAAGGTCTCGGAATACCCTGAATATGGAAGGAGTAGATGCCATCAACACACCCCGGATGCTCCACAACATCACCCCGACTATGCCGACATCTCGCTCTAACAGTACGGGTCATAAAACACACCCCACACAACCAGAGGCCCATCCGTCTCAAAATACTCTCGGCATTGGAATAAACAGTCAAACTATCAGTAAGAGTCTGACGCGTAAGGTCCAACGCACCATCATGACAGTGCCGTACCTGGAAATGTTTCTGCCAAGCCGCCTTTGTAAGGCCCTTACCGAAACCATCCCGACACCCATGCAGACTCGAAAAAGGACAATGGTACCGTACTAGCTCAGGCATGAAAGGACAACAAAACCCCAACACCCTTCCTCGCACAAGACGGCGTTGAAAGCCAAAACCGCACCAACAAACCACTCCTAGCTGTTGACACACGGCCTAACACCCACAACCCGAAATCCCACACCACACAAACCGCAACACCCACTACAACCCTTAACCCACACACACAAAGGCGGGGCGGCGGTGGCTTCGTGGATCGGAAGAACACCGGACCACCGCAGCAAACCAAAACAGCGAGTAAAAGAACAGAAAAGAAGAAAACGAAAAGGAAAGAGACACTCACCAGTGGAAGGACCCTAAGGCGGCGCCGTTAGCCACCACGGTAATGACCGGCGACTTGAGGTCTGGTGGCCAAAAGGTGGTGGCGCAGGTCGACAACAGTCGCAAAGGAGGCGACAATTACGCCTGAAAAGTCGACACCCCGCAAATCCTTCACAAACAGAGAACCACCGTGTAAACCACCCACAACAACAACCCCTGACCGGCGACGTGAGGTCTAAAGGTCGACGTAGGGTGGTTGTTGGCGGCCAACGACGGTTGAGAAACCCACAAACGTGTTGCCCTAACCGAAAAAGAAAATGCCCTAATCCCACAAAACACAACACCGCCGACACCAAAAAACACCACAGACAGCGCCGATGAGATGGCCGGCGTGAGAGGGTGGTGCAGATGAAGGGGGATAGGGTGGTAAGGAAGGCAGTCGGGCAAGAAATGGCAAGCAGGCCGGAATCGCACGTTCGCACGTTCTCCTCTCCTCTCTCCTCTCACAAACGTTATTATTATTATTATTATTATTATTATTATTATTATTATTATTATTATTATTATTATTATTATTATTATTATTATTATTATTATTATTATTATTATTATTATTATTATTATTATTATTATTATTATTATTATTATTATTATTATTATTATTATTATTATTATTATTATTATTATTATTATTATTATTATTATTATTATTATTATTATTATTATTATTATTATTATTATTATTATTATTATTATTATTATTATTATTATTATTATTATTATTATTATTATAGAAGGATGCGCGCAGCTTCATTAAAAGAAAAATAAAAGTTTACATGAAATTGGTGGGGAGTCGAGAGACAATCTGGGCTCCCACACCCTTAGCAATAGCAAAGCTAAGTCTAGTAAAAATGTAAGCGGCCACCCGAGCCCCCGCATCCTGAGATACCGAGAATTTCTGGATCCGCTTGAGCAAGGCAACAACATCCGAACCCGCTCCCAAGTGAAGAGAAAGAGAAAGGAAGGAAACCATAACCGCTACACGCACAAATCCCCATACTTAGCACACTTTCGCTTGAAAGATCGGCGACAACCCGCCAGCACAAAATCCGTCATCCCGATCCGAGTCAAAGGAGAAGAACCCGTCAAGTCGACGCATACATCACGCCCCCTGTCCCAAGAATAAAGCAATAAATCCGCAGGACGAAGAGAGCCACCATGCCCATCAACCAAACCGATATCAACCTCCTTTCCCGCAGAAATACCAGATCTATAACAGATGTCGAAAAGAGTGTCCCGGACAAGGTTATGCCGATGTTTAACGCCCACGATGCAAAGATCAAGAAACAGCGTGGTCCCCAAAAACATCCTCAGCAAAAACCCGAGAGCAAGCAGGACAGGGCCTAGATATCGTGAATAACGGAACACCCAGACGATACCCAAACACACTACGGTAAGTCCTCCCGTTCATAGTCTGACCTAACCCCGAGATAGGAACCGCACGTAACCAATCAAAGGAGTGAGAACCCTGCTGAGACTGCCATAAAGCAAGCTGTCGTGGTGTCAAGGTGAAAACAGACTCTGAGGCAGCAGCAACCTTCGCGAAATAAATGTCTGCCAATTTCTTCATAAGTTTGGGGGCAGCAATTTCACTAGGGTTACATAATATACCAGAGTCTGTAGTCGCAGTAAAAACCTGTGCGGCATCATCAAAAGCGGGGCCAGCAGCTACAATACCAGAAGGGCCGAGGAGCTTAGCTCGCAAACCAAAGACCGCAAAACGGACGCAATAAAAGCATAAAATAAAACATCTCCCGCCGCATAGACACCAAGACCACCAAGATGAAAAGGGAATGTAGCAAGGCGCCACTGCCAATCCGCAAAACCCGGGCCAGACGCAGTGACAATACGTTCCAAGCTGGAACGAAGAGCGGCATCAAAAGGAAGATGGACAGACCCAAAAACACTAGGGGAGCAAGTACGTAGTGAGAAATAGAGCTTAGAAATACCAGTACAGGCTCTAAGTAGAAGCAACTCACATTGCGGGTCCTCAATCCTCGCAACCAAGTCCATTAGCTCAATGGTCTTAGTTACTCTCTTCGCCACAATCTCACTGCCAAAACCAGGACAAGTACTGACAGGTCCACCCAAAACTGTAACACCACGCAATGGCCGAGAAATAAAAGGGGGGAAAACCCCAGGGAGCCGACTCTGAGGATCCTCAACAGGCCAAAAGACCTCCATCTTGGAGACATTAAGATGCAGTCCAAAACGAGGGCCATCCACCATAATCAAATCCAAGACCTTCCCCACCTCCAAAGTATCACCCACAATGGTGCCATCATCTAAGTACCAAGCCTGCATAGTGAGGTCAAAAGTGTCCCGGATTTTGCATACTAAGGGATGCAAAACCAAAGCGAAAAGAAAGGGCCCAACGGATCACCCTGCTGAACACCCTGACAAGACCACAAGCAGTGCTCCCCTTAAAAAAGACGGGCCGGGCTGGAATAATAAAACTCCACCCAACGGGAAAGAACCGGGCAACGACGGTGGACCTCCTAAAGCATGGTCACACGATCAACAAGGTTGAACGCATTCTGGAAATCAACCAGCAACATAGAAAGCCCCACCTCAGCACCCCGAGCCTCAATGAGCCGGTTCAAGGCATGCAAGATAGCCTCTCCTCCACCGGACACACCCACCCCAAACTGAAGCCCATCAAAATAAGAAGATAAATAAGGACCAACTATAAATGCACCAACCTTAGACACAAGCCGTCTCCAGACCGTGCCAACAGCAATAGGACGAACCCCACCACCCGGTTTAACGAGTGGCGTAAGAGGGGCGCTGGCAATGTACTCAGCCAGAGGAAGAGGAGACCGACCCTCAAGAATAAGATTAACCACCCTAGTAAGAGAAGTGATCAAATCATCAGAGATAGCCATAACAGCGCCACTCAAGCAGTCCATAAGGTGCTGGGCACGAAAACCATCCCGCCCACAAGAAGTACCGCGTGGGAAGCTACGAATCATATCCAAAACCACCGTCGAAGAGGCAACCATAGGATGATGATCTCCAGACAAAGGAGGCAATGAAGGAGGCGGGGCGACAGGATGCTTCTCATGTAAGGCCACAAGAGTGGCATCGGAGTAGGGGGCGACCCTAGAGGAAGAAAGCACCCTGACAGCAGCAGTATAGTGGCCGTCACAAATCTTCCGCCGACATTGGCGGAGGTTAAGCTCACCCAAATCCAGATCCTTGTCCACAGTAAATGAAGAAGGACCCTCATCGAAACACTCCTGCAACAGCTGCAAACCCCCCAGGTACCCCCCAAGCAAGGATAGCCCTGGCAATACTCTCCTTCTGACGCTGACGCCGAATAGCAGTCCTACACTCATGATTACTCCGAGGAGCGAAAGTCTTAAGCAGACACAGCGGTAGAAAAAGAAAACGAACCTAGCGGGAGAGATCACCAGGTAAATCAGCCACATCATCCATGGCCCCTTTCAAAGCCCGAACAAACACAAGACGACATTTAGGAGGAATAGATTTTACGGTGCGAAGACCTAACGACAATAAACGATCAGGAGAAGATATAGACCACTGAACAAGCTCAATACTATCATCAGAAGAAACCGAAGTAGAAGGAGCCAAAGGTATCGGAATACCATAAATATGAAAGGCGTAGAGGCCATCAGCACACTCCGGATACATCACAATATCACCCCGACTATGCCGACATCTAGCTCGAGTAGTACGGGTTTTAAAACACACCCCACACAACCAGAGCCCCATCCATCTCAAAGAACTCTCGGCATTGGAATAAACAGTCAAACTACCAGTAAGAGTCTGACGCGTAAGGTCCAACGCACCATCATGACAATGCCGGTCCTGTAAATGTTTATGTCAAGCAGCCTTAGTTAGGCCCTTACCAAAACCATCCCGACACCCCATGAAGACCCGAAAAAGGAAAATGGTACCGCACAAGCTCGGGCATGAAGGAACACACCCCCAACCTGCACAGAGAACTATAGATCCATCAACCACCACCACCCGAACGGAAACCACTAAACAGGCTCACGCACAAGCAGCTTAGAGCTCAAAATGTACCCGCAACTAATAGCCAAAATGGTAACCCAGCTGACCACCAACGCACCACCCACTCCGGTGATGAGCAAGAACCAACCGAGAACACCCACCACCAAAAGGTTGTCGGCAAAAGCACCCAAAACCCCACAAACCCGCTATCCGTAAAACACCCACACAACCCAAACACCAGCAGCAAAGGTGGAAAAGGTGGCCGGACACCGGAGATCAGAAAGCCAAAGGAACCACCAACACGGGATGGAATAAAAAAAAGGAACCGAAACCGAAAACGAAACAAAGAATTACGCAAAAAAACACGAAATGCAGGCACTTACCAGCCGCGGGTCATAGGGCAGAACCGTCGAACCACCACCTTAGACCGGCGACGTGAGGTCTGGTGGCCTAAAGGTGGTGGCAGTGGGAATAACCGACGTAGGAGACGTCAGAAACCCCCAATATTGACAATGACAGCCACTCCCTCACGCAAACCCGACGACAAAGCTAGCTGTATAAAATGGCCAACAACCACCACCCAGACCAGCGACATGACCATTATTATTATTATTATTATTATTATTATTATTATTATTATTAAGATTGTTTCAGTCAATTCAGCTCCAATCAGCTTAGTTTAGTTCAGCTCAGCTCCATTCAATACAGTTCAGTTCAGCTCCATTCAGCTCAGTTCAGTTCAGCTCAGCTCCATTCAGTTCAATTCAACTCAGTTCAGCTCCATTCAGTTCAGCTCAATTCAGTTCAGCTCTAAAAAGCCAGAAAGAACAGGGCCTTAATAGGTTAAAATTCTGTATTATGCAATTTATTTGTAAAATAAATTAAAAAAAATATTTATGGGCAAATTTTACTGAAATTTTGGGATGTTGGAAATTTTACAGAATATACAAAATTATGATTTTGAAATTTTAGAATTTTATGGCTTATTGGGAATTATTTCTTTATTTTTATGATTAAAAGATGTTTAATGAGCAATAATAGAATATCAAGTTGAATTATTGTCAAATATTTTGTGAAGACTAAATTTTTGAGTCCTAAAACAGTTGGAGTAATTAACTTGGACATAGATTTGATTTATGTAATATTATGTGATTTTAATAAGTTAATAATCACAAGTATCCATAAAACCGGACCAAATATACGATATTAGCTTAAATAGGGCGATTTGGCACATCACATGGCATGTTTCATACATATATTAATGCTGCATTTTTATTATGATTGTCATATTTTAATTAATATATATAATTTTGAATTATGTATTTTGTACTTAGTATGACCTTAGTTTTTAATTGATATTTCACGAAATGAATGGGGATATCGATTCGGTTGTAATTATTTGTGATCTCGTATCACTTTTATTTATTTTTGTTTTTCTTTTTATAATGTATAAAGTAGAAAAGCTATGTAATTTATTTATCCCGGAGGTTCTTGAAGACGGTGCCATTCGGGAAGGCGTTCCGACAAAGACGGTGTTGCCTTGGAGTGCGTGCCAAATGAAGCTCAAGGGACCAATGGAGTTGGTTTCCGAATTTGTAAATAGTTTATTAGATTTACTATTTTAGGAAGGCCATACTAGGATTTTATTGTTTTGCTTTGCATTTGTTTTATATGTTTGCATGCATAGCCAAATCGCCATAACTACACATGCATATCTTTTTATCAAATCATCGACCGTGTCAATTATAATTATCGCTAGTTTACCGCTTTAGTTCACTTAAAACGAGATAGATAATAAATTGACAAGACCTCTCACTAAAAAATAATTGAGAATTAGCCTTACCAAATAGTAGAACCATGAGCCCCAATTTCATAAGGAAGTAGACTCGGCTCACCGGGGTGCTAAACTTGTTACGTTGGGTAAGTGGGTGGTAAATTGTTACTACATCGAAATTTGGATTGAGCTCAACTGAAGTATTCGCGACCGTAGACGCATGTGTTCCGGGCTAAAGATAAATATTAAAGTAAGTTTATCGACCGAGAGTTCTAGAAGTAGAATCGATTAAAGAGTTAATCCACCGAGTTGTATTGATTAGGGATGAATCGGCTCACCGTGCCCGAATTGATATGAATTTGGATCTCGGGATCATTTATAATAGTTGGGTAGATGATGATGTGAGAAATGTATGATGTATGTGAGGTCATATTTCCTATCACCAACAATATTTATAACCCAATTTAGTAGTATAAATCGGGGTCAAACCACAAGGATGGAGGGGTTTCTACTTAGTTTAAAGGTGAGTCTAGTCTAGTTGGAAAAATGAAAGGAGTTGATTTAAACTTAAACTACTAGATTTAACTAAAGCAAGCGATTAAAATGAAGTGTATACGATTGATTAAAAGACTAGGGCTTTTGGGTTCATCTAAATGGTGTAAGGGCAAACATGATGATTTAAGGGGTCAATGGCAAGGGTTTATCCTAGGAAGAACAATCAATGTCTTGACTTTCCTAAAGGTGACCCCTAACTTTCATTAAGCATCAACACTTCTCCTAAACATACAACAAGACCCACCATAAACTTTCATTCATAGGGGAATTAAGCAATAATGAAGAAAGGCATGTGCTTTCACTCACACAATTCATCAAACACCTTGTGTGCATGGATAAGAAAGATAAACAACTCACAAAAGACCCAAATGATAATCATACAATCATACCCATTAATCCCATTTAGACTCCCCCTAAACCCTAGGAGTATTTCTACTCACACATATTCAAATGGTTCATACAAACAAATAGAGAAAAACAAGTAATCAAAAGAGGGGACATGGTATAAATTCCAACAATGATAAAAGACAACTTGAAATGTAAACAATTGATTAAACAAGTAAATAAGAAGAGAAATGTACCAACAATAAGTAAAGATGGTTGCTTTGATTGAACTAATGAAGAAAATCCTTCAATATCTCCCAAATACAACCCAATAACCAAATGTAAACAATTGATAATAACTAATACTAAGCTAATTTTACTAAATAATTAATTTTGATTAAGGAAAGATTAGTACTTTAATTAAGGAAAGATTGCATAAATTAAGGAAAGTTTTCAGATCTAGGGTTATGTGTCGAAAATGAATAAAGAGAGGGGTATTTATAGTTTTACAATTATTTAGGTCAAATATTACAAGGAAATTCAAACGCGGGGAGAGGAGTCTGAGCCGGTCAGCCGGCCGCCGGTCTAAGGACCGGCGCATAACCTACTAGAACTTTTTCGATGTCAATTAAATTGCCAGGTATGGAGAGCCGGTTGACCGGCTGCCGGCTCTAGACCAGCTCCGAGGAGTGACTACCAGCCGGTCCATCGGCTGCCGGCTAGCCGGCTTGGAGTCTTCCTTCACTTCTTCATCTCATTGCTCGTATAGGGGGACTCTCAGCCGGTGGACCGGCTGCCGGCCGGCCGGCAAAGAGTCCTGTTGCTCTTCTCTTAACTCCTCTTCCCTATGCTTGCCTTGTAAGGTCCTTTTCTAACTCCCTTAGTCCTCTTCCCGATGCAAAATCTGCAAAAAGGGATATAAAGCTCGTAGTACGGGACTAAAGCTACAAAATGCAAGCTAGAAGGGTCAAAAACCGCGTATGATCGGGAAATATGCATAGAGAAGAAGGGTGAAATTGACACAAAATGGGAACTCATCAAACATCCCCACACTTAACTCTTACTCGTCCCCGAGTAAGTCTAAAATCAATATGCAAAATGCTACTAAGGTAAGTATTAAGAGTGTGTGCACAATACAAGCATCACTCAATTATTCTACTATATAAGACGATTGAGTATTAGCGCACTCTACGCCCTTTTAACTCATGTAGTTGTGCTTATGAGGTAAAGCACGACTCATGGGGCAAGTGAGGTCTTGCAAGAAAAATGCAATGCATCCAACATGTAAGCACAAAAAGCAAGTAATAGGATGCATCTAGCAAAAAATGGTCCACCTCCTCATCTAGGTGGTCAAATTTTTAGCTCAAAAACATGGTCTTGGTCGGGAAATACCGCCTCAGGGTCTCAATGGAGGTACCAACCCCTTAGGCATGGCCTAGGCAACCCTAATGTGTCCAACAAAGCTCAAGAAACGGATTCTAGAGCGGGAAAGGGGAAAGAAGGACTAGACCTCCGAGAATTACAAAGCCGACACAAGATTCAACCAAAATATCCATGACTAAGGGGACCTAAGTCAACGACATCCTCACGGTTTTCACTCGTCTCTCATTAGAATGCCAGGTGTTTTTGTACAAAAAGCAACCAAAACACTCCCCTACTTCGACTCGTGAGAACGTGTCCGCAATCTAATGTATACGACCGTCCTATGTCCAAGTGAGACGCAAAATATAACAATGCACAAGCCATGAAATAAGGGTTGTAACGGGGCTAAGGAGTAGGACGGAACGGGATTGGTGCAAGCACCGTTTGGATATGTGGAGTTTAAATCAAGAATTATCGACACATCACATCCCATTTCTTATTGCAACACATGAGACACGTCTATGCCCTAACATAGAATTGAAGACCAACACTATGCAAACATTGCATAAACCCAACTCAAATTGGACAAATTTAAAAGTACTCCTCTTATTTCAACAAATGAGCAACGTCTACACCCTAACAACAACTCGGTTTCCCAAATTTTGCAAAAAATGTGTAAACCCGACTCACTTTGGAAAAACATCAAATTGCCCTTTTATTTAGCAACGGCTTTTTCTACCCCTTTAAATGATGAGGAGGGGTGTTGCTTGCCTTTTTCTTTTCTTGCCACATATATATATACAACACAACTAACTCTCTTTTTTTTTTTTTTTGAATTTTTCAAAACTTTTTCACATTTCTATTTTGTTTTTCATTTCGACATTAATACTTCTTATTCATATACAATGCCAAATACACCAAACTCTTGACCCAAGTGGACATATACATTGTCCACCACTACGACCCAAGTCATCCCCTACAACACTACTACAAAACCGACCAATTCTTGATCAATGAAGGGTGGTTGTGGATTGTAGCTCTTTAAGTGGGTTTGCCAAATGGAAAGGCTAAGGCTCAAAGGGGGTGAATAAAAAAGGGAGATAATGAAAGGGACAAAACAAGGCAATTTTGCCATGTGAGGTTCATATGCATGTGAAAATGAATTTTATTTCGAAACTTGTGCACAAAAATGAAATTGCAAATCATGGTGTAAGGACGGAATGACACACTTATGCGTTTAGACATAACACGTCCCGCGAGGAGACCTACTCACAATCCTAAATGAGGGTTGGGTAAGAATGTACCAACTCTAGGAGGCTGTAATCCTCACATATGAGTAGTTAGGTTGAGACTTAGGTCTAGCATACGGTCAATGGTCTCACAGGGCGGACAAGACTCGTTAGTCGGGTCCCAAATTTACTACGGCTAACCTATGGACACGGGTGCAAGCCACGGGGAGGGGGAAGGCACGTTGGGACTTGACTCATTCTTGGGGTATATGCTTCCCTCCCTTGACCACATTTCAAGCAAAACATTATATACAAACTAAGTGCAACAAGAAGGAAACACGACATATATATACATGTGACAATGCATGCAAGAAATGGAAATGACAAAAAGGAGACGTGCAACAAATTGACTAAACCTAATAGCATATCAACACCAACAATCCAAAAGTTCCCCAAAGGAACATCCAAGGCACAAAATCCCATCCTCCTTCAAATATACAAGATATATAAAGAAAGAACGGTACAGGAGCAAGAGATTAGAACGCGTTTACCAAACGGTCTTCTAGCTCCTTTTGCCTCAAATGGTCAATGCATATGTCAAAGGTTAGCCAACATATATATACAATCAATATTTTTGTAATTTTTTGATTTTTAGGCATTTTCTTGAATTTTCTGAAATTTACAAGTATATGTGTATATGTACAAATATAGACAATATTCACAAAGTGGATATTTCCCTCCCCACACTTGAAATTTACATTGTCCTCAATGGAATAAAGTATAGGGAGAGAATAGGAAAAATAAACAACATATTTTTGGTGGTTTTTTGATTTTTTTTCGAAATTAAAGAACATATTTTTTTTTCGATATTTGAAAATAAATAACTTGTTTTTGTGTTTTTTTGGGCCTCCTCCCCACACTTATTATTTACAACATCCAATGACGGATGAAGTGTAGTTAAGAGGCAAATTTTATTCAAAATAAAAAGAATATATTTTTGGTTTTTTTCATTTTTCAATTTTTTGTGATTTTCAAATAGACATGCAATGCATGATCTAATCTATATGCAATATTGAAATACACTGCAAAGTATACTAAGTGAATGCAATTCCTATATGTGACGATATATTACAAATTTTAAATCTAATGCAAGCCTAAGTGAATGCAACTAAATGAGTTTCTAATCTAAATATATTACATATAAGCTAAATGCATACAAAAATTTAAATATGAATGAGAAAATTTGGATTAAGGGAGAGATCATACTTGGCTTTGGATTTTTCAAAGTGGGAGCAAAGATGAAGGCTCAATCGAGGTCCGAGCCATTGTCAACTTGTTCTTCTTCTTCTTCTTCTTCTTCTTCTTCTTCTTCTTCTTCTTCTTCTTCTTCTTCTTCTTCTTCTTCTTCTTCTTCTTCTTCTTCTTCTTCTTCTTCTTCTTCTTCTTCTTCTTCTTCTTCTTCTTCTTCTTCTTCTTCTTCTTCTTCTTCTTCTTCTTCTTCTTCATCATCATCATCATCATCATCATCATCATCATCATCATCATCATCATCATCATCTACTTCAACAACACATTTTCCTTTACCGCGGCCTCCATCATCATAGCCCCCTTGGTAACCATAGTTTCCATAACCACTTCCACTACCACCATAACTACTATCAAGAGCACCAAATCCGCTCCCGTCATACCCATCGTCATCCACATCAAATGCACTACCTTCATAGCCGCTGTTTTCCACCCCGAACCCACTTCCACTACCGCCTTGTCCACCACCACCACCAACAAACCCTCCTAGGTTGTCATGAGGGTTATATGGAGCATCCATATTGACGGTGTGGTAGCCTCCCGCTCCCAAACCTCCTTGGCTATCAAAGCCTCCCCAAAACAACCGTAGCCACCCCCTTGGTTGTAGTCATATCCTCCACTAGTTTGGAAGGAAGGGGCGCTATAGTAGTCGGGGTTCAAGTTGAGGCCTCCATGAATCCCCGCTTGCGTGTACCCTCCATTTGGTAAGTTGAAGTAATAGGGAAAAGGGCCATCGGGTGGGACCATACGCCGGGAAGCGTAGTCCTCATAGAGTGGGTAGTTGCCTAGGGCTTGATCCACGTAGATTCGATCAATATTTTGGTGTGCTCGGCCCAATGAGTCGTCGACTTGTTTAAAGCATTTGTCGACGTGGGTGCGGAAATCATCTAAAGTGGATTTCACCTTCCCAATCCCAAGGTTCATGCCCTCCATGAGCTCCCACACTTTCGGATCAATGGGTAGGTATTGGGAGGGTTGGACGGAGGAAGATGTGCCGGTTTAGGGTGGGGCATCATAGTTGTAGGATGATTGGGTTGGTCCTTGTGCATTTCTTCCATAGGAGAGAGTGCTACAGGCTACTTGTCGGGCGGTAGAGACGGTAGGGTTTGCAATAGGAAGGAGATACTTGTCTTTGTCCGGTTCAAGGGTAACCAAGTCGGCATTTGGGAGAGGAATAGAGGTCAAGCTCTTCCGAATCAAGAGGTAAATCTTCTTGTCATCCTAATCATACCGAGTAAAGAAAAGTGAGACCAAATGGTTACTATCTATGATGGTGACCCCTTGCACCGGTTGATGTCGTGATTCCACAAATCCTACGGTCTCCTTGGCAATTTTGGTTATCAAACCCCCTACAACTATTGGTGAATTGTTTCGGATATTGTTACCAATCTTTTGCAAATGGAGGATCAAGAGGAGGGCAATATTTATTTGATACGCCTTGGGGTGTTGCCTAAGGTAGCTCCCGAGAATGTAGAGCTCATCGGAGCGCATATTGTGAGGCTCATGCCTCCCAAATATCGTCCACCCCATAGAACGGTGCCATGTCCGGATAATTGGACTATGAATATGGTGTTCCTTCATCTTTGGTTCATCATCAATAATTTCACCAGAAATTGCTTCCCACAACTCCTTTTGATCATACCTAGTCGGGGGAAGGTGGCTCCCCGTATTAGGCAACCCAAAAATTCTCCCAAATCTCTCAAGGGTCACTTGAATAGTCTTGTTCATTAACCGGAAGTAGATACCGGTTATCTTACTCGTGTTCTTATTTTTCTCCACTTCAAGGGAGGACAAAAATTCAAGTGTAATCCTAGCAAAAGTTTGGCGATGCAATTTATACATAACTCCCATCCCGACCCCATTAAATAAACTTTCACATTCGGTATCCCATCCTAGCCTTCTCAAGGTATTTCGACAAATAAATCTAGTAGGGATGATTTCACTAGATTTTAGGTGAGAAAACTTTACCTAATGTGTCTCGGAAATGAATTGGACCTCCGGGAAGGTTGGGTCGGGTGCTATCTCCACTCCACTAGTGCTAGCATCGGCTCTAGCTCTCTTATTTGGTGCCATTATCTCAAATAGCTAACTTACCTTAATAACCCAAGTCAAAAACTCTAATTTTTCCACCAAAAAGTCTTAAAAAGACAATTAAACCTTAAATAAACAAAGCTAGAGTGAAGAACTTACCCAAAAATGGATGTTGAATTTTCGGATTTTCCAAACCCGAGACTTGAAAGTGACGATTTTTTGTGTTTTTTTGGTGTTTTTGTGATGAAAAATGGAGTTTGGAGTGATAATATATGGTTAAAAGGATGTTTTAGCTCAAAAAATGGAGGATTAGATGATGTTTTTGATGATTTGGGGATGAGTTGGTGAGGAGAAAAGGATGAAGATGTGTTTGAGTTTGAAGAGAGAGAGAGAGAGAGAGAGAGAGAGAGAGAGAGAGAGAGAGAGAGAGAGAGAGAGAGAGAGAGAGAGAGAGAGAGAGATTTTGATAAAGTGAGGAAAAAATGAGTGGCTTAGAAGAGATAAGGGAGCACGGGACGGGTCTGAGCCGGTTTGGGACCGGCGGCCGGTTGACCGGCTGGGATCCTTTTGAATTTTTTCGATTTTTGCCAAAACTTACAGCGGGTTTTGTGCCGGTCGACCGGCTGGTACCCTCTTCTCTTTTTTTTCGAAAAATTTTCTAAGTGTAATGTGACTCTCAGCCGGCGGACCAGCTGCCGGCCGACCGGCTGGGAGTCCCTTCCCTTCATATTTTCAGCCTCCCATGCTCACAATGACTCTCAACCGGTGAGCCAGTTGCCGGCCGACCGGCTGGGAGTCCCTCTTGAAAATTCCGCACCAAAAGTTACAGCGGGTTTTCAGCCGGTCAAGGACCGTCCGCCGGTGGACCGGCTGAGACCCCTTTTCCTCATTTTCTCCACTCTTGCTAACTTGAATTATGTCCAAAAGTTCCAGCGGGTTCTGAGCCGGTCATAGACAGGCCGCCTGCCCACAGGCTCAGATCCCCTTTTGACATACTTATTGTTTCAAGCATCAAAAATTATCAATGACACATACCAAGAATCAACTCTCCCAAACACAATCAATTCATCGGAATTCCTTCTAAACCTCAACACCAACTCCATCGTGCCAAGTATAACGCTTCCAAATTTCTCATTTTTTAGCTAAAATGCATGCTATGTACAAGTGGTGGTTCTTGAGGAACTCCACCAAACCAAATCATTGTTCAAAAATCTCAACTTGTCTCCGTCTCGGGAAGGGGTTCCCCGAGGTAGAGCACTTCAATCGGTTCTTTGTTTTCACCCTCATAATAACGCTTGACGAATTGGCCATTGACCCTAAAGGTTCCCCCTTCCTCACTCCAAAGCTCAAAGGCACCATAAGGAAATATTTGCATCACCTTGAAGGGTCCCGACCACCTCGATTTAAGCTTGCCCGGGAACACCTTAACTTTGGAGTTGAAAAGGAGAACAAGGTCTCCCAGACTTATGTCTTTCTTCTTGATCTTGCCATCATGCCATTTCTTTGTTTGTTCCTTGTAGATTTTGGAACTCTCATAAGCTTCCAACCTCAATTCTTCAAGCTCATTCATTTGGAGAAATTGGACCTCTCCGGCGGCATCAAAGTCAAAATTCATTTCTTTGAGAGCCCACCAAGCCTTGTGTTCTAGCTCAACGGGCAAGTGACATGCCTTGCCATACACAAGCTTGTAGGGTGTGGTGCTAAGGGGTGTCTTGTATGCGGTTCTCAATGCCCATAACACATCCGGATGTTTTTGTGACCAATCCTTCCGGCTCTTATTTGTCACTTTCTCCAATATGGCCTTGATTTGGCGGTTAGAAACCTCCACTTGCCCACTAGTTTGAGGGTGGTAGGCAAGGGCGGTTTTATGCCGCACTCCATGTGATTCAAGTAGAGCTTTGAAAGTACTTTTGCGGAAGTGTGACCCGCCATCGCTTATGACCACTCTTGGGGTCCCAAACCTTGGGAAAATTGTTCCTTTGAAAAGTTTCATCACAACTTTGCTATCATTGGTGGGAGAGGCCACCGCTTCAATCCATTTGGACACGTAGTCCACCGCTACCAAGATGTATTGATTCCCACAAGAGTTAGGAAATGGTACCATGAAGTCTATCCCCCAACAATCAAAGAGTTCAATTTCCAATATGTTGGTTAGGAGCATCTCATTCCTTTTTCCAATATTCCCAACCCTTTGGCATGCATCACACGATTTCACCAAATAATGGATGTCTTTAAACATGGAGGGCCAATAAAATCCCCCTTGGTGGATCTTAGCGATAGTTCTTGAGGTTGCCAAATGTCCCCCATAAGCGGAATTGTGAATTCGGTTAACGATCTCCAAACCCTCCTCTCTAGAAACACAACTTCGGAACATTCCATCCCCACACTTGCAAAACAAGTGGGGGTCATTCCAAAAGTACCTTCTTGCATCATGTCTCAACTTTCTCCTTTCCCTTGGTTCAAAGTCATCCGGAATGAAACCATTCACAAGGTAATTTGCAAGATCCGCAAACCAAGGGGTCTTGGTGATAACTTCCATGAGGCCATCATCCCTTAGACACTCATTGATAGGTCCACTCTTGTCTTGTATCCCATGATCCTCAATGGTCAATCTTGATAAGTTGTCGCTACAACATTTTCCGACCCGGCCTTATCCTTAATCTCCAAATCGAATTCTTGGAGTAGTAAGACCGACCTCAAGAGTCGGGGCTTTGCATCTTTCTTCACCATTAATTGTCTCAAGGCGGTGTGATCGGAGTAAACCACCACCTTAGACCCAACTAGATATTGCCGAAATTTTTCAACGGCATGCACAATTGCCAACATCTCCTTTTCGGTCGTAGAGTAGTTACATTGTGTTGGGTCAAGGGTCTTGCTTGTGTAATAGATTACATGATGCCTCTTGTCAACCATTTGCCCTAGGACTGCACCTACCGCAAAGTCCGATGCATCGCACATGATCTCGAAAGGGAGGTTCCAATACGGAGCCCGAATTATTGGAGCCGTGACCAATGCTTCCTTCAACCTATTGAAAGACTCAAGACAAGGTGCGTCAAATACAAAAGGAGCATCTTTGAGGAGTAATGAAGTCAATGGCTTTGCTATCTTTGAAAAATCCTTAATGAAACGCCTATAGAATCCGGCGTGGCCTAGAAAACTTCTCACTCCCTTCACATTGGAAGGAGGTGACAAGTTTTCTATCACGGCAACCTTAGCACCATCGACTTCAATACCCCTTCTAGAGATAACGTGACCGAGTACAACCCCCTCCTAAACCATAAAATGACATTTTTCCCAATTTAGGACAAGGTTGTGCTCTTCACATCTCTTCAACACATTTGTCAACTTTTCAAGACCATGATCAAAAGAGTCTCTATGGACACTAAAGTCATCCATGAAGACTTCCATGATTTTCTCAAGATAGTCCGAAAAGATGGCCATCATGCACCTTTGAAAGGTGCCGGGTGCATTACACAACCCGAATGGCATTCTACGGTAAGCATAGACTACTATGGGACATGTGAAGGTTGTTTTTTCTTTGTCATCCGAGTGAATGGGGATTTGGAAGAACCCAGAGTAACCATCTAGAAAGCAATAATATGCATGCCCCGCAAGTCTCTCGAGCATTTGGTCTATAAAGGGGATTGGGAAATGGTCTTTGCGAGTGGTGGCATTAAGTTTCCTATAGTCGATACACATTCGCCATCCCGTCACCGGTCTAGTGGGTAGGGTGGTCCCGTCTTCTTGCTCAACCATGGTCACCCCTCCCTTCTTGGGTACCACGTGAACCGGGCTTACCCATTTGCTATCCGTTATTTGATAGATAATCCCGGCCTCAAGTAATTTCAAAACTTCATTTTTAATTACCTCGGCCATTTTAGGGTTTATCCTCCTAAGACCATCTACCTTGGGTTGACTCCCCTCTTCTAAGACAATTCTATGCATGCACAAACTCGGGCTTAAGCCCTTGATGTCATCGATGCTATACCCAAGTGAGCCTTTGTGAGTTCTCAAAATTTTCATTTCTTGTGACTCACTTAGGTTAGCATTTATGATCACGGGGTAAGCCTCCCCCTCACCAAGGAAATCATACTTGAGTGAGGGAGGTAAAGGTTTGAGTTTTACCTTTGGAGGGAGAAAGCCATCCACTTTCTTCAAAAGCTCTTCATCCACATAATGATCTTCTTTCATTGCTTCATCATGTAATGATATTTGGAAGACCTCTTCCATTTCCTCCTCTTCTCGGGCCACTTCATGAACTACCTCATCAATCACTTCAATAGTGCTTAACCTTTCAACTCTTGGTCCTTTCATCAAATGTGGGAGGTTAAATTCGACATTGTTGCCCTTAATTTGGAAGGTTAGCCGCCCATTCTTCACATCAATAAGCACTCCTCCGGTAGCCAAAAACGGCCTACCTAGGATGATGGGGGTATGGCTATCCTCCGGGATGTCAAGAACAACAAAATCGGCGAGGATTAAAAGCTTTCCAACTTTGACGGGTACGTTTTCAAGCACCCCCAAAGGGCGCTTGATGGACCTATCCGCCAATTGGAGAGTCATGGTAGTAGGATCAAGGTTATGAATGCCAATTTTCTTTGCAACGTTTAAAGGAATGACACTCACCCTTGCTCCCAAATCACAAAGAGCTCTTGATATAGGAACACCACCAACTACACATGGGATCGAAAAGCTTCCCGGGTCACCAAGTTTAGTGGGCATCTTGTTAAGGATATGAGCACTACATGCCTCTTCCATTGCCACTATCTCTTGGTCACCCAAGACCCTCTTCTTAGTCAAGATATCTTTCAAAAATTTTGAGTAAGTTGGCATGTTCAAAATCACTTCCGTAAAGGGTAGGGTGACTTCAAGTTTCTCAAGCATATCACAAAACTTGGCATACTTAAAGTTTTCCCTACTCTTTACGGCTCTTGAGGGATAAGGAATATGAGACACAAGTTGAGAATTGGAAGGTACCTTTGGAGGAACCGAATTCTTTGTTACCTTTTTGGTGTGTTGCAAAGGCCCTTCTTCAATAGCTTCTTCCTCATAAGGAAGGTCTTCCACATATCCATCAACATCTTTTTCCACTTGAATTCCCCCACTTGAAGCCTCTTCACAAGCTTTCTTTCCCTTCTTGGCTTCACTCATTCTAGCCGACGGTGTCATGGTGTAGATACCTCATTTCTGCACCTCCCACAAGCCACCCGGTGATGATTGGGCCGCATGTTTGGTACAAGAAACGATTTATGACTATTCGTAAGTTTATCGTCAAGTGATAGCTCAAATACTTGTGTCTACCTCATAGTCGTCATATAGGTGTCATTACGGTTGTTTTGGCAGTAATTAGAGTACATTTGGAGTCCGAGTCAAAAACCGTCTTTATTTCCTAAAACCGTCAAATCCCGAGTCAAAGAAATGTGCTTGTCTACCTAAGGTTAGGATGTCATAAAATGTTGAGATTATATCTCATTTTGAGTCACATGTCACTTCTTTGGGCTAAACTTAAAGTTTACATTACAAAATGTTCATTTCATTTAGCTAAAATGACAACTCGACCTTTAGGCCCGTTTTACGAGGTGATAATGACTTTTTTGGGTCAGGCTTATTTCAAAGAAAGTTCTAGATCTTTCTTTTAGCTTTCCAACGCCACCAAAATCACCTTATTCCGAGTTTTGTAGAGAAAGTTATGCCTAAAATCAGACAGACTGTCAAACGCGCTTTCTTACGCAAGAGGAAACCGCTGGAGAAAGGACGCAGTAAGTGCTGCGCCTCTTACAAGGGACGCAGCACTGCTGCGCCTTTTCTCCAGGCTTTCTTTTTGTCCAAGTTTCCGTGTTAATCCTAAGTCGGTTGTTTCTGGAACTTTCTCTCCTTTCCTAAACCCTAATTCCGTGATTAGTATAAATAGGGACCTTCGTTCCTCATATTTCTCACGAGAGTGTCCGCCCTTCTCTTCTCCCTTTGCATTCTAAGACCACGCTCTTGCTTTTTGGCGTCTACGTGCTTGAACTTTCGACCACGTAAGCTTGGATCCTTCTGAGTACCAGCCTCGTTTTGCATGACTGACCAATTTGACCAACTCCACATCAATCAACTTTAATCAATCTTGTTTAAATTCCTCTTAGAAGGCACTTTCGTCGTATATTCGAGTCGAGCATCACTAAACGTTAACTTAGTCAATCTCGTTTCGTCAAACATGTAAGTCTGAGGGTGTAAATCCCATATTTTATTATTGTACTTTATTTTTGTAATCATTATTGTAAGGTTTACGTCGAATATATGTTTAAAACCGATTTATAAAACCTTGTTTCAAACCTTTTTTACGGATTAACAGGAGACAAATGTCGAGAAAGGACGCAGCAACTGTTGTGCCTCTTCGAAGGGACGCAGCACCTGCTGCGCCTCTTCGAAGGGACGCAGCACCTGCTGCGCCTCTTCCTGAGGCTGCCGCAGTTCCTGCTTCCTTTCTTCTTCTTTCGTCTTTTGTTCCTCTGTTTGTTTTGTTTTGCCTTTTGTTGTTCATGTTTCATTGACACGATAATTCGAGTATAATATCTTTAACATTTAAATCATTAATAATTTATCATCATTAGAATTCCCGACTTAAATCCCTTATAATTCATATTTGCGGGTTTTCGTCATCGAAATCAATTCGGGTTTTTAGGGGTTCGATTCATCAATATTGAGTCTCTGGAATTCATCATTGGTATATTTGCATCTGTTTATTATCATTGCCATCAATAGTTCGTCATTAATAATCTAATTAAGCTAATTAATTTGTTTTAGTTCGTTTATTTGTAATTAATCCCGTAATTAACCTTTTTATTGATTCATTCTAATTAGCTCTAATCCATGTTTTATTATTTTTATGACCCAATCATATGTAAATAATATGTTAAATCACTTCTATCCGAGTCAAATGTCCATAATCGATCCTTAAATCACCAATGAACATTAACAATTTGCAATTCAGGCTTCACGGCCCGGGCAACTCGAGAATGACGCAGCGTTTGCTCGCGCCTCTTCAAAAGGACGCAGCTCTGCTACTTTATTCGGTTGAATTCTGTCTCTGACCTCCCGTTTCTGCCTTGACCCAGTTTATTAATTACGTAATAATTAACTATTATTCGTATTATCGCCTAATAATCTGTTCGTTAATTTGTTTTCCTTTTCTTTTCTCAAACCATCCGTTTTAAATGTATTTTCGACGTAAATCAATTAATCAATTGTAATTTTGATTATTGCATTTATTTATTTATTTATCGTATTGTATGATTATTTACTTGCTCTCACATGTAATTAATTCTAAATCATGTTTCGACCGAATGAGTGCTAAATTAATTGTTAACCGACTTAGTCTAAATTCACATGCTAGGATTAATCTAATGGATGTTGCATAGCATGCATATAACCTTCAACATATCGAGTATAGACGATTTTCCCTAATCATTAGTAGAGGCCGCTATCGAGGCAGGCGGGATTAGGTGTTCGATCAAAAGAGCTTCCTAATACGTACCCTCACCCCTTACTCCAGATCTCTGTGAACATCCGTGTCATTGGCATCCACGAGAGTCATTCTAGACATAGAATGCTAAGGGTAACGAGTTCTTGGTGTTCATGTCACTACTTTGTGTCTTGACATGGCATGAGGTATTCGAACGGTTTCCAATTTTCCACAATAAATTGGTGGCGACTCCACAAATGCAAAGCTTACTCGCTTTCTACCTGAGCGACCCCCGTGGGCCCGCGTCCATAATTTGGCGACTCCGCTGGGGATTAATACACTTACGTGTAGCCAAGGGTGAAACTTGAACAAGGTTAGGGAATAGTTCGTACAAGACAGTTGTCGGTTTTCATAACTCGGTCTTCCTAGATCATTTTATTCGGTCTTCCTAGGCCTAACCCAACCCATTCGACCAATCGTCCCGTCTAGACGGTCCAAATTCTTATCTGGGCTTAAGGATGGATATCGATTGACGTCAACCATACCATGATGCTTACTCTTGTTTGTATCAAGGGCTTTCACTACTCGAGGAAATGGACTAGGAATCGACCTTACTCTTGTTTGGCACGAGCCTCTCCACAGACCCCGGGTTTGATTGCTTGGTATGGCAACCCACCTTTTTAAGCCAAAACCCTTCTAAATGCACTCAGCATACCATTATAATGCCCATATGTATGTTTGTATACGTGATCACCGTTTTCTAAATAAAACCATGACGAAATTTTGTAAAATCAAATCCTTAAATATTTCAAAAACAGCGCAAAACAAAACCGAACTCTGTCCAAATGTCAAGTCAAACTTCGGGCCTCAAACCCATTTCAAAACCCGTGTAAAAAAAAAGTCCAAAATAAAAAACGAAAAAAAAAGTCCAAAAAAAGAAAAGAAAAAAAAGACATTTTAATTCAAAATATTCTCAAACCATGTAAATGTGAATATGTAAATTCAATTAGGGCTAAGTTAGAGTCAAAATTCAAACCGACTATGTCCTAGTCGGAACTCTTTCGAGTCATAAACCCGTCTTCCTTTACATTTTGGGTCTTTTCAAATTCAAGTCAAGTCCTAAGGCGTCGCGCCGTCATTTTGGACCCCCTACCCCAATTCAGTTAGGATCTCAACATTTCCGACACCTCGAGTCACACGTTCCGAGGCTCAACACACGAGTCTCAATGGGCCTCATATTTGAGTCTAAATTGCAGCAGTCTTCTTAACACCTATAAGCAAACCTCGAGTCTAGAACCAACATGTGTCGTCAATCCCATCAATCCAGTCAACCACAAAAATGTCACTCTGTCAAAGTCAACACTCGAGTCTAAATTTAAAGTTAAGCACCGTGAATTCAAAACACGAGAGGTCGCTCACGACATTTCACGAATTCACAAGTCAAGTCTAGATTTGTCGTCTTACCCTCGTGATTACTTGTCCCTTCTTGTGATTCGTGGGTTATTGCCTTAGTATGCGTGATGCCATGTCGAATCGAGTTGTAATGCGCGTCATTTCTGTCGAGTAGGAATCCAGTAAGTTCTGTCAGTCAGCAAGGTCACGAAGCAGCTCAAGCCACAATCACCGTGTCTCTCCAAGACATTTACACCATGGTCCTGCGAGTTCAAGCTACAGTGGAAAATTTGAGCATTCGCGTCCTCACCCTTGAAAATGGGATGGTGGAAAAGAACACGCCACCTAAGGAAACTTCTAGCCTAGGCCGTCCAAAGCCTACCTCTTGCAATAACCATCGTCCTAGAAAGCCAAAAACAGCTGAAAGGAAACCTGGGAGGCATCAAAGGGTGCTTACCAATTTAGGCATGTCTTATGCCGATGCTTTGAAGAGACTCTCTGCCCAAGGCAAGCTACATCCAATAGGGCCAACTCCGGATCCACCTTTAGAGAAACAGGTGAAACTCTGGAAGGGCAACAAATACTTCTTATATCACCAAGGTAGAGGCCATGATATTGAATAGTGTTTTCTCTTGAAACACACCATCCAAGATATGATCGAAAAGGGCAAGCTTCCTAAGCCACCTTCTGTCGAGCGATCCAAGAAGATCGACCCTCTTGGGTCTAATATCATTAAACATGACGAAGAATCATCTCTAGAATGTTCTCATCTCCTCGATCCTCGTGATGATGAAGAAATCAATGTCCTCAAAGATGACGATATCCAAAGTGGAATGCTCATGCTTTCCATTGTCTTCGACAATAAATTTTCCAAAATAGAGGGAACTATTGATAGCCTAAGCTTTTGACTTTACAACATGGAGAAACAGTTTGCTGAAATGGGTAAGAAGCTTGATGCCCAACCTCTCAAAATGAAAAGTGTCCAGACAAACTCTCAACTTGACAGTCCTAAGGAGAAAGCAACAAGTGGACAATCCATTCCTAGAATCAAAATCAACAAAGGCAACCTCATGGACCCTTCCTCAAAGAAACCTAACAACTCTCCAAGGTCATTCACAAAGGCTTTCGACAAGAAGGATACACCCCCTAGGAAATTTACCAACATTGGTATTGCATACACCGATGCCCTTCATAGACTCATAGAACGACGAATGTTGAAATCTATCGGTCCTACACCTGATCCAGAAAAGAAGGCTAAATTCTGGGATGAGAACGTCTATTGTCAGTATCACAGGGGCAAAGGACACGATACTGAGATGTGCTATAAGCTCAAGCATGTGATCCAAGATATGATTGAAAGTGGGAAATTGTCCCTCTTGACCTTTAACTCACAGGGCGGCTTAGGCAATCCTCATGGATATACCGCTTATCAGGAAACTCTTCTTAACTATTATCCTTCCAATATTCCCAATAATGAGGACGAGGTGTTCGAATGGATAAATGCTCAAAGCCAGAGGCCGAAGCCAGTTGCTGGAAGAGAAAATGTACAAGCGTGGGCCGATGATTACGAGTCTGGATCGGAAATCGAGTCAAAGTCCGAGTCCGAGTCTTAGGCTTTCTTTCCCATAATTGTTCTAGTATCTTTCTTCGTGTCCATTTCCATTTCTAGTGGCAACCTGGGGGCTATCCCACAAGTCACATGTCTTTTCGAGTCTATGTTACAAACATTCATTATTCATTTCAGTAAAAGTACAATTTTCAATTCACATAATCTATCATATCTCTTCCTTTACCCCATTTCCTGTGACAACAAGAATTAATTTGAGACATTTTAAAACGAACAACGCATGGCAAGTCGATGTGAGTGCACTTAAATGATGTTCCGTTCAAAGTTGTAGAGGACCTGAAACTCCGTGTTCTTTTCTTACCTATTCCATGTTTGGCAATAGAAACCTTGTTATATCCTAGTTTAGGACGAGCATATCTCAAGAGATTCTAGGACGAATCCAGACCATCTCCCTTGTTGACAATCTATGACGGAAGGCAAGCCCATTCCCCATAATAAACAGCCCTTGTTTACCAACCCGTTTCACACCAAAGGTGCTAGTCTGACCCAAATACATGGTAGCAAGCAAATCCTAGGCAATACGAGCCATGATCAAAGACAAAGGCTCAATCAAGAGAAATGACCAAGATCAATATCCAAGGCAAAAGAGTCAAAAGAAGAAGGCTCAATCAGTCAAGCAAGTCAATGTCAATATCCAAAGTCAAAATTATCTTCAAAAAAACCTGAATCAAGAATCTAAGCAAAAATCCGAGATATATTCTAGACTAAGAATCTGAGTGTGAATCAAGAACGAGTATGAAATCAAATGTTGAATAGAATACTGCTGAAGTCTATATTTTATCAAGACATCAAGGAAGATGGTCATCTAGCACCCCTCACTTAGACTTTCGCACATTACGCACCCTAAGTCCTTCTCGAGATCGTTACAGGGAGATAGTTAGGAATTCTGAGAATCCTCTCAAGCTCATCGAGTATACTCATCCTTTAGGGCCAAGACATGGAAACTTGATCCCACGTCATTTTAACCTACCTTTATGTGCTCAGGCTACATCAAGCCAAGAGACTCCATTTCTAAGCCACATTACAAGCCATGATCCCATCGAGCCTTAACTCCACAAAATCAAGCTCCAGAGATTTGTTCATCAAAGCCTCTTATGTCCGAGCTCCACATTCCAACTATCCAATCTAGTTTCACCTTGACCCAGACACGGAGTCTTCGAATACTTTGCTACCTAGAATGGGACGAACCCATATCATCCTTAGGGTCCACTAAGTGTGCTCATATGACAAGGAAATTTTTACAAACTTAATTATACCTCTTTGGTCTATGATCAGAGGGAGTTATCTCAAATCGATTCTTCGAGTCACCAAAGGAATATTACCCTTGTGACCCCTGCACTTTAAGGTCTTGACAACATAAGCTTAGGCACACACCTGAACTATGATCTGGTTTGATTTCACCTCTTCCGGTGGATACGTAGGCAGTTCTTTCATAAACAAGAAGGATACAACCACAACACCTAAATAAAATTAACCAAAACCTCAGAACTACGATTGATACGTGCATATTCTATACACTTTATTTGCAGTTTTGGCACGTATTTCCATGCGTATTTGTTAGCTTTAAGCTACTATTTCTCCCGAAACGGTTTACTTTGCGATTTCTATGATTTATTGTAGGAATGAGTGGAAGTGAGCTAAATCAAGCCTAAATTGTCCTCAGGAGGCAACTTCAAGGAAGCTTGGAAGAAGGGAGTTCGGACTCACTTACCTCGGGATGCGTGCATGGAGTGAAGAGGCTGTTTTGAAGAGAAGAAGGTGTTACTGCATAGCTCAGCTGGTCGATCGACCAGCATCACCAGTCGATCGACCGTGGAATTTCAGCTGATGCTACTGTACTGCACTCACCAGTCGATCGACCATGCCCGTTAGTCGATCGACCAGGCCGCGCAGCTGAGATTGATTTTCCGTGCTAGACTTTTAAAAAGCCCAATTTGTAATTAACTTTTGGCATCGTTTATTAGTAGAACGCAGAATAATTTTAGGTTATGCTTTTTCATTATTCAAGAACTGAGTTTAGATCTAGTTTGGAGACAAGAAAGTGCGACGACGGATTCCGATTCAATTACTTTGTTCATCATTTAATTAGTAAGCTTTAATGCAAATTCCTTCTTCTTTAATTTCTTGTTAATTCAATTCTTGTCGTTACTAATTTATTTTTAGCAATTCAATCTTTTATCTTTAGTCTTAAATTCAATTCAAATCATGTCAATCTTATTCTTTGTCTTTAAATTTGCAATTATTATAGTTTTAATCATGCATAGCTAATTTTCTTGATTGGGAACGAGGTGAGCCATGACATAAATTAGGGTTGTTTTGTTAGTATGAATTCTTCCATATCGATCTTGTTACCTTTTGATAAACTCGTCTTGCTAGATTGAAAGATTAGTAGGTTAGGTTTTCATTGGGTTTGGAATTTCCTTTGAGCGGAAGCTTTGAGAAATTCTTGGGAATTAGAAGACCGTAAGGTTAATTTGAGCATTGATCGAAAGGCTTGCTCATATTTCCTGAGATCGTATTTTATAGGACCTCCGCTACCTTATTGACCTGACCTTAGCCATGGTGAACCGAAGTTCCCGATCTTCTTTTTATCTTGTTTGAGAAATTTCTTATTTTGTCAATTAGTCTTTAGAATCAAACCAATTCAAAACCACCAATTAAACTGTTACTTCAATAGATTAAAAATTAGCAAAAAGAATTGATCTTGTCTCTCTGTGGTTCGACCCTTGCTATCACTGTCTACAGTTTTAGTTTGGAATTATAAATTTAATTTTGATACAAAACGACGGTATCAAATTTTGGCGCCGTTGCCGGGGAACGGTGTAATTTTGTTTTCTTTATTTTTAGTTTATTTCTTTTGTCTCAAGGAACTTTGGTTCCTTGAGGCCGTTGCTTACCCTTGCTTCTAGTTTTGCTTTTGCACAGTTAGAAGACAGGTTTTTGAGAGGAAGACTTGAGTACTCTCAGTTTTGCGAACATGACTACGATATATGACAATCTTCAGCCAAAAGAGCAGCACCTTCCAAAGGGGCACGTGTTACCTACCCCTACTACCGGTCACTTCGAATTTCGTTCCTCTTATATTGATTTAGTGGAGCGAAATCAGTTTGCTGGTCTACCGGACGAGGATCCTTTGAAGCACATGGAAATTTTCACAGGACTCTGCTTGTTCCATACCTGTACCGGGGGTGACCCAGATGAAGTAAAAGGGATAATGTTCTTATACTCCTTGAAGGATTCGGCGCGAGATTGGTACCGCTACCTTGATAGGGTAGCAAATGAGTCACAGATTGGACATCTCTAGCGTTAGCCTTCTACAAGAAATACTTCCCACTTGCAAAGACAGATGCCTTGAGAAGTAAAATCACAAATTTTCAGCAAGGACCTGATGAGGGCTTTTGTGAAGCGTGGGGACGTTTCAAGAGTTTGGCTAGGGCTGTCCCTCACCATGGTTTCCAGCAGTGGTACCTTTGCAACTTATTCTATAATGCTTTATATGATGATTACAAGGTCATCCTGGATGCAGCTGCGAATGGTAGGTTCCAAAATAATACCGGTCAGAATAAAGGTTGGAACACTATTGAGGAGATGGCAGTCCATAGAGCCGAGTTTGGAAGTTCGCGTGGAAAGTCGCGAAAGCAAAGTGATGAAATGAGTGCCGTTGTGACACGCATAACTTCTATTACTGCCCGTCTCGAGAAGCTCGAGGCCTCTGAAGCTTCCAAGGAAAGAGTTGAAATTCCTGTCCATAATTCAGATGAGACCGCGGAATTGAGAGAAATGGTCCGAACTCTTTTGGTTCAAGTGGCGAAAATAGAAGCAGCCGGGATTGAGTCTACAAAGAATTTTGTGAAGCAGTTGGAGAATATAGAGGCTAATCAAGTCGCCAATTCTTCAAGAAAATGTGAGGGGCCAATTGAAACGATTAATGCCATCAATCTCAGAAGTGGCCTTTCTTATGATGGTCCTGATAAGCCAAGAGAAGACTCGGGAAAGGATGAAAAGAAGAATTTAATTTCTGTTGCAAAAACGAGCTTTATTGCCAGTACCACCGGTCGATCGACCAACAACAGCAGTCGATCGACTGGGTTGTCAGATGAGAAAGTTTCTGACCAGAAACTATTCATATCCAGCACATCTGGTCGATCGACCAACACTTTCAGTCGATCGACTGAGGTTCTTGAAGAAACAGTTTCTGACCAGAAACTGTTCACGCCCAGCATGATTAGTCGATCGACCGTGCTCAATGGTCGATCGACTGGGACTCCAGTGCAGGACGCAAATCCGTCAACTAGTTTGCATGATTCTACACTTATTGATGATTTGACGGAGGTTTTAAACTTACGGAAGCTGAAGGTCACTGATCCTACGGCCAGTGTTGCAGTCCCGTATCCGGAGCGTTTAAAAAATATTAAGCTGGAGCGCAAGTTTGGTAAGTTTTTGGAAATGGTCAAGAATCTCGAGGTAACAATTCCTTTCACCGACCTAATTACCCAGGTACCCTCTTACGCTAAATTTATGAAAGACATTTTGAATCGTAAGAGAAATTTTCATGATGATGGTAATGTTTCTTTCATGGAAGAATGCAATGCTCTTTCGCAAATTAATATACCACCTAAATTAAAGGACCCGGGTAGTTTTCCAATTCCCTGCACTATAGGTAACCACGAAATTGGAAAGGCCCTTTGCGATTTAGGGGCCAGTGTTAGTGTCATACCATACTCTGTTTGCGAAAGGCTAAATATTGGTAGACTTAAGGTGACCGATATTACCCTTCAGATGGCAAATAGATCGACTCAGAGACCTTTAGGAGTCTTAGAGGATGTACCCGTTCGAGTGGGTAAGTTTTTTATTCCTGTCGATTTCGTTGTTTTGGACATTGCAGAGGACAGTCAGATACCTATTATTTTAGGTAGACCATTTTTACATACAGCTGGAGCTGTAATAGATGTCAAACGCGGAATCATTACCTTAGAGGTAGGGTATGACACCATTGAGTTTAGTCTTGCTCGTAAGGCTACTGAACCTGCTAATGATGACACGTGTTATTCCATTGATATTGTTGACAGGGCTGTTAATTATAATTGGAGGGAATCCTTAGCCAAGGATCCCTTAGCTGATCTAACCAGTTTAGATGAGTGTGCGGAGTAATACAAATGAGAATGCTTTGAGGAGCCGGATGCTTTGGTAGCCTCAATGGAAAGCTACGAGCTCACAGAGGAAGAAGATGAGATGCTCTTGAGCCTAGCCAACGAGAATTTGGTAAACACTTGCTATACCATTGAAGCCGATTCTGTCTGTCTTTGTAGAGGTAAAGGTGCCAGAGCGTAAGCCACTTCCTCCTAATCTTAAGTATGTTTTTCTAGATGATACGAGTAGTACCCACTATTGTTAGTGCTAAGCTTAATGATGACCACTGCCTTTTGATGTGTGTGCTTAAGAAAAACAGGAAGGCTTTAGGTTACTCTTTGGATGATATTAAGGGCATCAGCCCTGATATTTGTATGCACAGGATAGAGCTGGAGGAGGGCCACAAGCCTTACAGACAAGGTCAACGCAAGTTGAACCCGAAGATGCAGGAAGTTGTTATGGCCGAGGTGATGAAACTACTCGATGCAGGTATTATTTATACAGTTGGCAACTCCAAGTGGGTTAGCCCAGTTCAGGTAGTTCCGAAGAAAGGAGGGACTACCGTGGTTAAGAATGAGAAAAATGAATTAATACCAACACGAGTTGTGACAGGGTGGCGGATGTGCATTGATTATAGACAGTTGAATGCCGCCACCAAGAAAGACCACTTCCCCCTCCTTTTTGTTGACCAAATGACTGAAAGACTTGCTTCTAACAAATTTTTCTGTTTTCTAGACGGATATTCAGGGTTCTTTCAGATCCTTATTCATCCGGATGATCAGAGTAAGACCACTTTTACCTGTCCACAAGGTGTTTTTGCGTACCGCAGGATGCCCTTCGGATTGTGTAACGCCTCAGCTACCTTTCAGAGGTGCATGATGGGGATTTTTTCTGATTATATAGAGAACATTATGGAGGTATTTATGGATGATTTCTCAGTTTATGGTAATGACTTTGATCGTTGTTTAGCTAATCTTGATAAAGTCATGCAGCGTTGTATTGATGTTAATCTTGTTTTAAACTGAGAAAAGTGTCAGTTTATGGTCAATGAGGGAGTTGTGTTAGGACATCTGATTTCTGATAAAGGTATACATGTTGATAAAGCAAAAGTGCAGGTGATTGAGCAATTGCCTCCTCCCGTGAATGTTAAAGGAGTGAGGAGTTTCCTTGGTCACGCTGGTTTCTATCGGCGTTTCATTAAGGATTTTTCAAAAATTGCTAAACCACTTACACAATTGCTCCTTAAGGATGCTTTGTCTTTCGCCATCGATGAGTGCCTTTTAGCTTTTAACGAGGTTAAAGGAGGCTCTAGTTTCTGCACCAATCATTCAAATTACTGATTGGGATCTCCAATTTGAGATTATGTGTGATGCCAGCGATTATGCGATCGGTGCAGTTTTGGGACAGTGGAAGAACAAAGTTTTGAATGCCATATATTATGCGAGCCAAACTCTGGATGAGGCTCAAGTCAACTATTACACCACTGAGAAGGAGTTTCTAGCTGTAGTTTTTGCCTTAGATAAATTTCGGTCTTATTTGTTAGGTTCTAAGGTTGTTGTTTATACGACCATGCGTGCAGCAAGACTCTCTTTCTTAAGAAGGATGCGAAGCCTAGGCTTTTGAGGTGGATACTCCTTTTGCAGGAGTTTGATTTGGAGATCAAAGATAAGAAAGGAGCAGAGAATGTGGTGGCTGACCATTTATCTCATCTGCAGCTGACAGAAAGGGAGGATCCGTTACCTATTAATGATTCTTTTCCTGATGAGAGTCTGTTAGCTATTACTACTTCAGGGTCTTATCCACCTCCGTGGTTTGCTGATTTTGCTAACTTTGTTGTGACAGGTAGGATACCACCCGAGCTTTCATGGCAGTAGAAGGAGCGGTTCGCTTATGATGTTAGACAATACTTTTGGGATGATCCTTATGTTTTCAAGGAATGCGCAGACGGTCTTATCCGGAGATGCATGCCTCAATGGGAGGTGAAGGATATCCTAGAAGCTTGCCACTCTTCTGCCTATGGTGGTCACCGTGGTCCTTTCCGGACTATGGCAAAGGTACTCCAATCTGGTTTCTATTGGCCAACTTTGCATGCAGATAGTCGCAATTTTGTTGCTGAGTGCGATGCTTGTCAAAGATCGGGGAATATTTCCAAGAGACATGAGATGCCGCAGGTAGGAATTCTAGAGGTTGAGATTTTTGATGTCTGGGGCATTGATTATCAAGGACCTTTTCCGAGCAGTCAAGGTAATAAATATATCCTCGTAGTTGTAGATTATGTGTCCAAATGGGTAGAAGCTATCGCTACTCCCCATTGCGACGCAAAGGCCGTGATTAAACTGTTTAAAAAGATTATTTTCCCTCATTTTGGTGTCCCTAGGGTTGTCATTAGCGATGGGGGAATGCATTTTAAAGAGAAACAACTTAGTGCTTTATTGACTAAATTCGGTGTCCAACATCGTAGAGGTTTGGGGTATCATCCCCAAACTAGTGGTCAGGTTGAGATTTCTAATCGGGAATTGAAAGAGGTTTTAGCTAAAGTTGTTTCTAAATCACAGAAAGATTGGAGTCTTAAGTTAGATGATGTCTTATGGGCTTATAGAACCGCGTTTAAAACGCCAATTGGGATGTCACCATTCCGATTGATTTATGGTAAGACATGTCATTTACCTGTTGAGTTGGAGCGTAAGTCTTGGTGGGATATTTGTGATTTGAATTTGGATCCTAACCTCTCTCGTGAGAAACGTATGACACAGCTGAATGAGCTGGAGGAATTTAGGCTGCTGGCTTATGATAATGCTAGGATCTACAAAGAGAAAACAAAGCGCTGGCACGACAAGAGAATCATCAAGCGCGAGTTCCATATTGGCGATAAGGTACTTCTTTTTAATGCACGTATCCGTTTATTTCCTGGTAAGCTGAAATCCAGGTGGACTGGCCCTTATACGGTCACAGCAGTTATAAAATTCGGATCAGTTGAATTGGAGACCTCTGCTGGAGAACGGTTCAAAGTTAATGGCCAATATGTGAAGCATTATCACGGAACAGATGAATTTGTTGGGCAGGTCGAAGTACTATACTTTGACCCAATTTTAGAAGCTGCAAACTGAGGTAAAAAGGTCGTGCGGGACCTCTTAAACCAGCGCTAACCGGGAGGCAACCCGGCTTGTAAATTTTTGTAATTAGGATCTTAATGGTTTTATTTCATTTGTTTTGCATTAGGAGCTTTAGTTATTTCCTTTTAATTAGCAATTCCTTGGTTTGAAAAATGTGCGCCTTTGAGAATTTTTGCAGGAATTTATTTTATGCAAAGTGCGTAGGGTGGTTTACTGAATATTCATGAGAGAAGAACGGGAAATTGAAGTGGAAAAATCAATTTTTGACGATTTTGAGTTTAATTGCCAGCGTTTGCAGTCGATCGACTAAGTTACTCAGTCGATCGACTGAGGAGGAAAAGGCAGAAGCTACTGTGTAAGAGAGATTGGTCGATCGACTGGGTCATGTAGTCGATCGACCACCACGCGACAACCAGAAAAGCTGCATAAGGGGATCCTGGTCGATCGACCGAGTCAGATGGTCGATCGACCACTGCGCGAATTCAGAATGCACGATTAATAAGGGAAGTTCTACTCCTTATTCATTCTTTCATTATACTCATTTGATCAAAAAACAAAATCAGAGGACAAACCCTATTTTCTTCCCCTTCCTTGCGATTTTCTTGCCAATCCCCCTTTATTCTCGATTTTTCTTGCTCAAATTCCTAAGTTCTCATCAAAGGTATGTTTCTAATCCTATTTTCATCCTTTATATTCAATTCTCACTGAACTTTCATGCCAAATTTTCGAGTATTGTCACCTTGGGTCGAAAAAATCGATTTGGGAAAAATCAATTTGGGGTTGATTTCTTGTCGATTTTTATGCTTTAATTACTTTTTCTACCCTTTTCCCTTGATTTTCGAGCTGATTTAGCAACTAGGAGATGCTTATTGCCGTTTCCCCCAAATTGTCGAAACCCTAAATTCGTGTTCAAGTTCTGATTTTTGTTTCGGGTTTTCTAAATCGTCATTGTTGAAGGTTATGGGGAAATAGTTGTTGAATTTTTCATTTTGTAGGAAGCAAAGATGACAAAAGGAAAGCAGGCGATGTACGAAGGGCAGTCTAGTCAGGGAGCTGCCAAACGGCCGCGGGGTCAGCCATTGATGATCAAGGATACTATGGATAGTCTACCTGACTATCCGCAGGTTATTTTTTCCACTTCTACTCAGCGAGCCAAATTCGCTCTCTTTGCTGCAAAAATGAAAGTTACAGCCACTCGTTTTCTTCACATGCCGACTTTAGAGAAATTAGGCTGTTTTGAGTCTGTTGTATCCCTGCTAAATGGGACAGGAATGTCGGGTCTTGTGGACATGGCTGAGTTCACTTATTACATTTTGACCCTCGAGTTTTTCTCGTCTTATGCTTTTGACCAGGCTTCTTTTGAAGCCAACAGGAGTAGCCCTTGCATTTCTTTTCGGCTATTCAATGTCACCTACTCCCTGACATTAGATGACTTTGCTGGATTTTTGGGTCTTTATTTCGAGGGTAATACCTCGGAAACTTCTGATGTTCACCGAGTCATGTGGTCATGTATTAGTGACTGGAACGGGCCTAAGAGGACGGGCACTTCCGTCCACTTGCCCCCTTTTCGTTATTTTCTACGGCTAATGGGTAATACCATTTTAGGCCGTAAGGAGTCAAATAATGTGAATAGCATTGAATTGTCTATCTTGGCGGGCTATCTGAACATTGAAAGTCGGGTAGCCCGTATCTATAACATCGCTTATTTGACTGCCGCTCACTTTCAGACTATAAGTGAGGGCACTTTGGCCACTATTGGTTGTGGTGGGTTGGTGACGCGTATCGCCAACCGTCTAGTTCTACTTTTCCCTCGAGAGGAGGCCCCTATTGACCCTGACCTATGCTTCATGGATCTTGCCTACGCGAGGTCTGTGAAGTGGGTCGATAGTCGGAGTCGGTGGAAGATTGATTCTTTCATCTGCGACCCCATCCCTGTCCTTGGCCTCCCTCCTGTCTTGCCCCTTACCACTGTTTCGGGGGCAGCTCGCCTGCCCTTGCCTAGCTACACACTTCCTATTGGGGCGGGCACTGCTACTGCTAGCACCTCGAGGCGGGCTCATGCCTCATTTTCACAGGCCTCCTCCTCTTCTACTCCTGCTCCCACGGGTTACCCGGCCACTTTCCGCCCCCTACACCTATGGTTATCCTTCCGGTCATGGACCAAAGAGGGATGTCACGTATGTTGAGTGACTTGTGTAGGAGCTTTCATCAGCACAGACTAGACACGGCCCTGGCCCTGTACCCAGTTTACGAGGAGTACGCTCGGACGAGGATGCTCCCACTAGGTGCCTGGACTCACCCGTCCTTCTTTGTTCCTCCGGTGGGCGGCTACCCTCAGCCTGCCAGGCAACCTCCTCCTACTACTACTACTGCCGCTGCTGCTGAGGCGGAGGATGAGGAGGATGACTCTGGGTCAGACGAGGATAGTGGTTCCGAGTATGACGGTGGATATTAGATGCTTGTGACCTCCCCTGTTTTTCGCTGGTTTGGGGAGGTCGTCTTTTGTGAGTTTCCGATCCCTCTTTATTAGTTTCTTCTTATTTTGTTGTGCTTTTATTCTTCCCTATTTCTGCTGGTGATTTGCTGCTGAGCACAATGGGGGCATTGTGCGTTTTGGTTTGGGGAGGGTATTTGCATATGTCTATTGCATCTGCATTTGTTTTTTATTGCATTTCAATCACACGTTTATTCCATTTTAGCTTGCATTGTTTTAATTTCAAAAAAAAAAAAAAAAATCGAAAATTTCATAAAAACCATAAATATCACGTTTACTTTTGCATATAGTCGAGTCGGATTGGCGTTTATTAATGATGACATTGCACTATTAGTCAAATATATGCTATTCCTTGTCTTTTCACAACTGCTTAGCGAGAATTAAAAGTGATTTCTCAAATTTTGTTGTGGAATTTACTTCGGGTTATTAGACTTGACTCATTACTTTTGGCAAACTACTTATACTTTCTGAGATATAGAGCCTATAACTGGTGACATTCATGACCGGTTAATTTAGGATTGAGAGTAGTACTCCCCTCATTTCATGTTTTGCACGTGTATGAGTTTTGATTACTTATTGCCTATACGCATCGGTTTGTGGTCGGTATTACGTGTTTTGAGAACTATTGCATCTTCCCCTTTCTCATTTTGCCCCATTAACTCCACTATAAGCCATATCAGCCAGTTGCCCTTAACTACATCCCATACTTAGCCTACCATTGTGCCGAGCTAGGAAGTAGTAGAGGAATTTGTCGAATTATAGCAGTTTTTGTTCGTTTTTGTAATGTTGGAGTGAGTATTTATGAGAAGTACAGGAGTTGCCAATGTGTCAGCCTAAAACAAAGAAACTCGGAAAAAAAATGAATGAAAAAAAAAGAGAGAAGTTGATCTGGGCATAGTTTAGTCCAGCAGAGGTGGTCGATCGACTGCTGTTTCTGGTCGATCGACTGCCCATTCCAGAAAAAGAAAAAGAAAAAAAAAACAGAAAGAAAGAAAAAAAAGGAATTTGAAAAAAAATAATAAGAAAAAATTCGGCTGATTTGAGAACACACCTCATATGCTTACTTTATGAATTGGAGGTGTCCTTTTTGGGATAGTGTGTTGCCTAGACATTTAGAGGCAATGGTTTATATTTCAAGTTGGAGGAACGGGATGCGGTTTCTGATGGTTTGTTAGGTACTAGCTTGGCTCTTACCCTCACATTTCCATACTTGTTTTGGCCTTCTTTCCCACTTACCCTCACTTATCCAAATCTTGCAATAGTTCGGCATGTAATAGTTCTTGACGGTGGTTATGCGTATGTACGATAGCTAGAATCATTATTCATACTAGTCAAGCATACATGTTTTGTCGGTCGCAGTCTAGGTGAGAGTCTGTATTTTCTTCCCTCTCTTCTACATATATTCTTACCATTTGCCTTGCCGAGGGAAGAGTGACCCGGGAGAGTCCGAATTTATGAGTCTTGCAAGGTCGAACGCCCGATTTAATTCCATGATATGCATAAATTTGTTTACTTGCTTTGAGCTTTGCAGTAGTTGATTATGTGCATTAAACGGTTTAGCATTGACTTGTAGCTAGCTCTGAGATATACTCCTTTCCATTAGGTTTTTAGTTGCATTTAGTGCTTGCTTGGGGACAAGCAAGGTTTGGTTTGGGGAGATTTGATACGTGCATATTCTATACACTTTATTTGCAGTTTTGGCACGTATTTCCATGCGTATTTGTTAGCTTTAAGCTACTATTTCTCCCGAAACGGTTTACTTTGCGATTTCTATGATTTATTGTAGGAATGAGTGGAAGTGAGCTAAGTCAAGCCTAAATCGTCCTCCGGAGGCAACTTCAAGGAAGCTTGGAAGAAGGGAGTTCAGACTCACTCACCTCGGGATGCGTGCATGGAGTGAAGAGGCTGTTTTCAAGAGAAGAAGGTGTTACTGCACAGCTCAGCTGGTCGATCGACCACCATCACCAGTCGATCGACTGTGGAATTTCAGCGGATGCTACTGTACTGCACTCACCAGTCGATCGACCATGGCCGTTAGTCGATCGACCAGGCCGCGCAGCTGAGATTGATTTTACGTGTTAGACTTTTAAAAAGCCCAATTTGTAATTAACTTTTGGCATCGTTTATCAGTAGAACGCAGAATAATTTTAGGTTATGCTTTTTCATTATTCAAGAACTGAGTTTAGATCTAGTTTGGAGACAAGAAAGTGCGACGACGGATTCCGATTCAATTACTTTGTTCATCATTTAATTAGTAAGCTTTAATGCAAATTCCTTCTTCTTTAATTTCTTGTTAATTCAATTCTTGTCGTTACTAATTTATTTTCAGCAATTCAATCTTTTATCTTCAGTCTTAAATTCAATTCAAATCATGTCAATCTTATTCTTTGTCTTTAAATTTGCAATTATTATAGTTTTAATCATGCATAGCTAATTTTCTTGATTGGGAACGAGGTGAGCCATGGCATAAATTAGGGTTGTTTTGTTAGTATGAATTCTTCCGTATCGATCTTGTTACCTTTTGATAAACCCGTCTTGCTAGATTGAAATATTAGTAGGTTAGGTTTTCATTGGGTTTGGAATTTCCTTTGAGCGGAAGCTTTGAGAAATTCTTGGGAATTAGAAGACCGTAAGGTTAATTTGAGCATTGATCGAAAGGCTTGCTCATATTTCCTGAGATCGTATTTTATAGGACCTCCGCTACCTTATTGACCTGGCCTTAGCCATGGTGAACCGAAGTTCCCGATCTTCTTTTTATCTTGTTTGAGAAATTTCTTATTTTGTCAATTAGTCTTTAGAATCAAACCAATTCAAAACCCCCAATTAAACTGTTACTTCAATAGATTAAAAATTAGCAAAAAGAATTGATCTTGTCTCTCTGTGGTTCGACCCTTGCTATCACTGTCTACAGTTTTAGTTTGGAATTATAAATTTAATTTTGATACAAAACGACGGTATCAACGATCTCGTTTGATTTCACTTCACGTGAATACTTAGGCAGTCCTCAAGGACACAACGACCTCAACCATCAACTTTCAACCTCAATTATCAACCGCCTCAACCATCAACTTTCAGCCTCAATTATCAACCACCTCAATTATCAACTTTCAACCATCCTCACCACAATTTCCATTTATGCTTCTTTACTGGGGGCTTCTTCTTGTCGCCCATTCTTCTTTTTTTACCAAATTCCAGAGTCACCTTCTCATCCTGGGGGATTCTCTTCCGAGATGCCACCCTTCCTTTATTCCTCTCTTATTTGAGTCTAGCTAGTGCTCGGTCCAGGCGATGATGAGGTCTTAGATCGATTCTCGAAGTTATCGTGCCTCAAGAGGGACCTCTTTTACAGCAAACGGTGTCAAAAGACGTCCAAGTGAACAACTAATCTATGGCTCATGCCTTGCTTTTGTATGCCTTCATCATTCTCTCAATTATTCTACCTTTTGGAAATGATACGCGTTGTCACCCACACTTGGCTAGGGGTTACACATACTTAGGCAAAGTCTGTCAAGGTCATCCCCTGTGTCGCGTCAAATCTAAGTCAGTGTTGCGTCAGTCTATCGTCTTGCATCCTAGTGAGTCAATGTCGTGTCAAGTCCTATGTCTAAAGCCCATTGAATAAGCATAACGCATTACAAACGACAAATTTCTTTGAGCAAGTTTTAAATAACTTTTATAAAGAGACAACTTTTGCAAAACCTATGTGTTTCCTCATGTTTATGTGCTATTTTTTCTATTAGATTGTGTTCTTGTGTGGCCACTAACCATGCAAGTAAGTATCAGAAGCAGTGCTCGCTCCAACTGGGGGCTTTGCTCAAGTCCAAGTAGACTGTGAACTGTCGCAGTACTTTATCAAGACTTCGCTTGCAACAACGAGCGAATAGTCTCTGACAAGTGTTTCGACACACCTCAATTATGTTCCCCCAGCGAGAGTTCTGGACGACAATTGTCCCTCTCAACACGTGGAGTTCAATCTCAAGTTTTAACGAAGTTTGTTTGAAGACCGACCCAAGCAGATTTCTCCCAGCAGTTTCCACCAACGACCTTAGGTTCATAAACCCATAAATCCTTTTGGAGTTCCCATACCTCAGAAAGTTTAGACGCACGCGTTTAAAATAAGAATTAGTAACCCATTAGTTCCTAAACTTAACCCTAGGATCCCAATTCCTCTAAGGTTCATAAACCTTTAAGTTTCCATACCAGCCGTCCTTTTAGGTTCGTACACCCAGGTTCACACGCCTAAATATTTAGGTTCCCAAACTCCTTAGAGTTCATACACTTCTACCCTTAGGATCATATCCCTTTAGGATCACCTTTTACCTTTAGGATCACCCTTTTGTTGGAGTGTCCCCGACAATAATGCGATCACAATTGTCGATCATGATGATCACATGTTTAAATCTCATTTTTAAGAATACGTAAGGGATGATTCATTTTATAATCAACTGATCAACATTAATCGGTAACGATTCGCTTGCTAGAGTTTGACGTTACTGTCGTGTGACGGTGGTGGTCAGTTGATCCCTTTAGGTCACACCTAAAGGATGATGCCCTAATCTGTAAAGTTGATTAATTGTATGATGATACAAGTTAATCAATTCCTTAAAATTGAACAATTCAATTTGTGAGAGAGAATATTGATATCTTATTATAATGGGATTAAATAAGATTTATTTTAGTAATTGAAAGATTTTATTACTAAAATTGTTTATTGTTTGTGAAACAATAGAGATGAGAATGAATGGTTAATTATAATTACAAGATGTTGTGAATTATAATTAAATGACCCATTTTATTTATGTGATCAAGGTATTACTAGTCAATTTGTTGTATGTAATTTAATTAATTCATAAAATGATATTTATGTGATAAATATGCATTAAATTAATTAATAACATGTATCATACTACATGTGACATATTGTGTGACAAGTGACAAATTGACAAAAATAAAATGGTAGTCCATTTTATGTATATGGACCGAAATATTGGTATGGAAGTAGTTAGTGGGTGAATTATTTTATGAGATAAAATAATGTAATCATGCCTAGCCTAAAACCAGCTTACACACCTACACTAAGTAGACTCACATGCCTACAATTTGGAGAAGTGAAAAAGCAAAAAGAAGATGCCATTATTTGGCCTCTCCCACCGTCCACTTCCTCTATCATAATGAGAATTTTGTTCTCATTTTTGTACTACTCCATTATTCATTCATTTTCACATGCAATTTTTATGATCTCTCTCATTTTCTCTCTAAAATTTGTTTTAGATTACATGAATATTGTTCAATAAGATTACTAATATTATTAGTGTAATATATGAGTATTATTAATTAATTTTAAGGTAAACTGCTAAACTAATATCTAGCTAATATTATTTAGTGGGGATAAGGGATAATCTTGGGTGCAATCAAGAGGAGTGGCTTCTATACTTGAGGTCTTTGGAGGATCATCCTAACATATGGAAAGTTCAAGAACAAGTGAGGTAGGAGACTTCACTTGTGCCAAAAATATCCGAATTACTCACTTGTAAGGAACCGTTTTTCTCCTTACTCTTGTATTTGTTTTGCATGCATAAGATCTTTAAGTTTTTATGACTAAGTGATATTTAAAATATGATTTCAAACAAGTGGTACCAGAGCATTATGGTTGTTGCATGCAAGATCGGGATCGTTTTTCCGAGATAATACGATTAACGAATAAAACTTGAAATTTGTGTTTTATGTTGATAAATCACGAAATAACTTTGCATGTTAAAAGTTTCTGGTCCTAAGTGATTTTTAGGACATTTTGGTTTATTTATGGATTTTATTGTTCATTTTATATATTATTGACATTAAAATATGATTTTTATTAGAAAAATGTCATTTTTGGACGAAAAATAGCTAAACTTCGAATTTTCTAGTGGTTTTTGGATATGTTTTCACAAATATTATATACTGATGGCCTGTAAATGTTCATGATAAAATGAGTTGTTTTGCTCGAAATATGGATTTTTTAATTTAAAATCGTATTTAAATGAGTAAATAGGTTAATATGAGTTATATTTCGAATCTGGTCATGAAAATTTAGTATGTTGTCACATGCAATTTTACAAGATGTGTGTAACATATTTGGCTATAGTGAAGTCTTTATGCATGATTTATGAATTTTTGATGAAAAATCACATAAATAGTGACTATGATTAGTAATAATGCTAAAACATACTTCATGACTAAAGGAAAAACGTCACATGTTGCATGATTTAAAAGTGAAAAGTGAAAAGTTGATAAATATAATTTTTCTCATATTTTTATGGTCATAATTGTTAAAATCGATAAACCGCAACATTGTTTTTCTCGATAAAGTTTCGAAATTTTTAACCTAACTTTTGAACATTATGAGTGTCATGGTAATTTTCCAGAATTTTCATGAGTTTAAATTTCAAATTTTGAAATTATTTGAAATTTTTATGATTTAATTTGAGGTTTATAGCATAAATTTTGTATTTTTGGGTCCATTTATGAACAATATTAAGAAACCAAGTTTAATTATTGTCAAATGTTAGTGGAGAATAATTTTGAGTCCTAAGAAGGTTAGGGTAATTAACTTGTACAAAAATATGAATTTATGTAATTATTGTGATTTTAATAAGTTAAATCACGCAAATCCGTAAAAACCGATAAAATATACGATATTGGCTCTTAAAAGACGATTTGGCATAAAATTTGGCATGCTCATATATATTATAATGCTGCATTTTATTTATGATTGTCATATTTTAATTTTATGTAATTTTTTGAATTATATAATTTTACTTAGTATGGCCTTAGTTTTAATTGGTATTACCCGAAATGTATGGGAATATCGATTCGGTTGTAATTATTGTAATCTCGTATCACAGTTTTGTAATTTAATAGATTTATTTTTATTTTTATTTTAATTACAAATGTATAAAAGGAAATTATGTAATTCGTTTTGTAATTTATTTATTCTGGAGTACCTTGAAGACGGTGCCACTCGAGAAGGCGATCCATCAAAGAAAGTGTTGCCTTGAAATGCGTGCCAAGACCGAAGTTCAAGGGACCAAAGGAGTTGGTTTCCGAATTTGTAATAGTTTCTTAGATTTACTATTTTAGGAAGGCCATACTAGGATTTTATTTATGCTTTGCATTTTATTTATATGTTGCATGCATCGCTAATCGCCATAACTAAACATGCATTTTAAATCGAGTTAATCGACCGTGTCAATTACAATTATCGTAGTTCACCGCTTTAGTTCACTTAAAACGTGATAGATAATAAATTGACATGACCTCTCGCTTAAATAAACAATTGAGACTTAGCCTTACCAAAAATTAGAAACCATGAAAACCTATTTCGTGAGGGAGTGTACTCGGCCTTACCGGGGTACAAACCTTGCTACGTAGGGGAAGTGGGTGATAAATGTCTATCCACCGAATTTATGTTAATAAAGGGTATTTCGGCACACCGTGCCCTAAGTTAATATAAATTTGGATCATGGACACATTTATTCGAAATTTGGATTGAACTCAACGAAAGTATTCACGACGATTTCCGGATGTTTTTCAGGCTAGAGATAAATATTAATGTAATTTTATCGACCAAGAGTTCTAAAATTAGAATCGATTAAAGAGTTAATCCACCGAGTTATGTTAATAAAGGGTATTTCGGCACACCGTACCTCAAGTTAATATGAATTTGGATCTTGGAATCATTTATCATAGTTGGGTAGAGGTCACTATGTAAATGCTTTACTTGTTTTTATATTTACAAGTATTATTATAACGATAAATGTTTTGTTTTCATTACTCCGTTATCATATTGTTCTATTTCTTTACCTCAAATTATATACGATATCATTTCGATTTTAGTTCAAATCTCCATTAAAACATCGTAACTAAAGACAAATATGAATTTGCTTCTAAAACCTCATATGAACCATTGCTAAGGATCTCTTGTAAAGAGTACAGATAAAAGTTATTCGTGATCAAAAGGGTTTTTGATTCTTGACTAACATATCTACTTACAATGAATTGTTTCTCATATGCTTAATTGAGTTAAGTACCTTGAAACGTTACATCATTTTGGTAACTAGATTTGTTTGAAATCGAAATTGACCAAAATACCGCAACCACTTCAATGAAAGTTTTAAGACTAAACAAATGAATTGAAGAGTAGTCTTCAATTTTGCTTCTCTAAGCAAAGACTCATTGAAATGAGTGGGAGCATTTTCTTAAACCGTTAAGAAAAGGACGAAGTTCAAAGAAGTAAAATTAGAATGGAATTGATACAAAGTAATGTTAAAAGTAAAGTTATTGAGAATAACGATACTAAACCTATCAATCCCGACCGATAAAGTTTCCATTGTCTTAATTGTTGGACGCTAGAAAGGAAACTACTCCAAATTATTAAAGAATCAACAAGTTAGTTGTGGGACATCTAATGGGACCTTCTTCTTTAAATGTTTATTTGATTAACATAAATTTTGCTAGTACTACTTCGTCAATATTAGAATCCAGTGGAGGTTTTCATCATTGTATTCGATACATAGGATGATTAGAATATGACGACTAGCAACAATGATGTTCAAAGATAGAGTCATTGTGTACTCAATCTAGTTTTTGGGTTTAGAGTTGTACTTAATTGTGACTATTAAGTGCATAAACTCTAAATAAGAATATAAACTTGTTAAGATACAAAAGAGGTTTCACTTTTGTGACTCTATACACCATGATTTGATGTATGGCTAGCCCATTATCAAGGTGATTATAATCTAAATCAAACTAGAATGATATATCATGTAGATGATGCAAGACTCAAATTGGTAACCCAAGATTGAACCTTAGATTCTGGAATGATGAACGCAAAGAGTTATCGAGTACTCTGTAAACCATTAGATCTTATGGTATATGCATATCTTGTATTCAAAGCAAGATGTCTCGTACCTTTTGGTTGAAAAGGAGATCGAGGTTGTAAATTATTGATCCAAAATAGGTTGATCATTTTCTTTTACCAACGATTTAAGTTGACGCTAATGTGTTCAATTAATAAGGTAAATAGAGAAATCTTTGAAGAAGTTCAAAGAGTTCAAAGAATCACGATTTAGTCGTGATGGATTATCAAAGTGAAGACCTTGATATAAGCCAAAGGAAATGTGATATAGTATCACAAATTAATCTCTCTTAGCACGCATTATGGGATAATGTGTGGTTGGATAAAGAAATCAAACGCTATTCGATATGGTTTGGACTTCAATCAAGTTACTTTGAGTTACTTGATCCTCTTGGGGATTTTATCATTTTGTCTAAATTATTTTTCCACTAAATTTAAAACGAGTCATATGAGATATGAAATGGTAGGGTACCATGTTTGTAAGTTTTCAAAAGAAACAAATGCTTATTTTTCCTTACTATAATCACGAGTACTACGGGTTTGTGGCTCGTGAAGCTGTCTTTCTAGAATACAAGTTTATTTCTAGAAGACAGAGTGGGAGAAATTATTCAAGAGCCACAAAGAATGTTATGTCGCAAGAAACTGGTCTTTCTTGGCTACATGAGACGTTTTATGTAAGACGTTGTTTCTTCAAAACCTAGGAGGTTAAAGTCATCACTTGTTGAAGATGATGAATTAGTGTTACTTTTAGAAAGTAAAGAGTTTGCAACTTACAAAGAAATTGTTTGATTCAAGTTGATTACTTCTGGAAAGTAATGAACATATGACTTACATGAGAGTGTTTAAGTCACAACTCAATACAAGGCTTAGAGCCATGAAAATCCGAAATAAATTCCAAGTGGAATTGTTGGATATCAAAGAGAGATATCAAAGCTTGATTAGTGGCAAAGTATTTTTCACTATTCAGATCTTCTTAGGGATTGTATTTCATTATGATGATATATAGCGAGTGAATCTAAAACCCACTTCTTCAATTAGAAGGAATGTATTCAATATATGTCTTGGGTTTTGTAGATTCTTGCCATCCTAAGATAATGTGAAATTTAAGAGAGGGTCTTAAGTAGGACATCAATGAGTTGGAATCAATATTTTGATCATGTTATAAAACTTTTCTCGATAGGTCGAGAAGTTGTGTTTATACATAAAGTTTAGTGGGAGTTACGAAAATTTTAATTAGTCTAATATGTGGATGACATATTGATCATTGGGAGTGATTTAAGACTTGAAGATATATAATACATCTTTAATATCCAGATTTATGGAGATAAATCCACATGATATTAGCGTCGAATAAGGAGTCTTATGTTGATAAGATTCATGATTAGTTCAATCGAGTTGAACATATTTGATTGATTCCATTTGCTTCCGCTGCCGGATCAATTAAATGAGTAATGATGTATAACACTTCATATACTTTGAGTATGATGAATTGTCTTAAAATCGAATTTAAGTAATAGTTACGAAGTAGCCATATAGATTATTCATAAGTGCTTGAGGAAGCATTAAGGATGGAAAGTTAAGTGTTTTTTAATGCAATTATCTAATTTGTGTAAGGGTGTTACACAAATGACAATTGAGATTGCAAAAGGTTTCAGACAAAACCATATTCAAAACACGTGAAGATGGTTAAGGAACCATTGTGGCTATGTTATTTAAAGAACAATGAGAGATGCTTACAACGGAAATTGAGTACACTTGAAATCATGAGATGTGCAAGAGGATGGATCCCGCACACTGTGAAAACAGTGGAAGCTATTCTTAGGCTAGAGAGCTTATGTCTAGATTGGATCTAGACACGTACTCAGAAAGTTTTGTAATGCAAATGTATACATTACAAAAGAAAACGAGTATTTAGTAAGGTTGAGTAAGGTACAAGAAGTTGATAAAACCTACTAACCAAAGCCTTCTCATAGGCAAAACATGATGAGTCATGTCATATGTCATTTCAATTGCATTGAGATGAACAACTACATATAAGATGAAAATTGATTATAAAATTATGAAGTAGTAATCAGGTATTGACTATTCATATGAGATAATCACATTTGTCGTTCGAGTTTTTTAAATCTAAAAAACTCCTTTTATACTTTGTTACATCCAAACGGGTTGTAGAGACAATATTGAACCCCGTTAAAGTGAACTCGGATTAACATGGTATTTGCCCATAGTCACTTGTATGAGGTGACGTCTAGAAGTGACTAGAGTGTGATACGATTGATGGCAAGTTCAAGTGCCATAAAGTCATATGAGATAACTAGTAGATCACATAGGCAGACTGTTAGGAACACTTTGTCGGGCAGTGACCGCTTATAGAGTTCTGGCAAATTTATAAAGCCTGGTCGTGGCGAGAGATACTATAGTATTCTAATGAGTCGATTCTTTTGACTAAAGCCTGTTCGCCTAAGGTGGCATGGTTTCAGATTAACTTTGATTTATGTTACTACGACCTTCGTAAATGGGATCAAATGGGCATATTTTGCGTTATGATGGCTGTGGCTAGTCGAAGGGAATAGTACGATAGGAATTGTCCACCCCCTTGTCAGGGTTAAAACAATATCTCAGGGCCACTCGAGGAGTAATGAACTGGAAATGCGTGGCCACGCTCGGAAGGTATCTATGGTAGATAATTCCGGTCAAATCAGTTATTCTCCAGATCGAGGAAACCACTCTCGATATGATCACTTGCAAGTACGACCTGAAAGACACCTTGCATTGAGTGGGAGATAGTAATAGGACAAGAGAATTGGTGACGCACACTTGTCGAGGACAAGTGGGAGATTGTTGGAGTGTCCCCGACAATAATGCGATCACAATTGTCGATCATGATGATCACATGTTTAAATCTCATTTTTAAGAATACGTATGGGATGATTCATTTTATAATCAACTGATCAACATTAATCGGTAACAATTGGCTTGCTAGAGTTTGACGTTACTGTCGTGTGACGGTGGTGGTCAGTTGATCCCTTAAGGTCACACCTAAAGGATGATGCCCTAATCTGTAAAGTTGATTAATTGTATGATGATACAAGTTAATCAATTCCTTAAAATTGAACAATTCAATTTGTGAGAGAGAATATTGATATCTTATTATAATGGGATTAAATAAGATTTATTTTAGTAATTGAAATATTTTATTACTAAAATTGTTTATTGTTTGTGAAACAATAGAGATGAGAATGAATGGTTAATTATAATTACAAGATGTTGTGAATTATAATTAAATGACCCATTTTATTTATGTGATCAAGTATTACAAGTCAATTTGTTGTATGTAATTTAATTAATTCATAAAATGATATTTATGTGATAAATATGCATTAAATTAATTAATAACATGTATCATACTACATGTGACATATTTACATGTGACATGTTGTGTGACAAGTGACAAATTGACAAAAATAAAATGGTAGTCCATTTTATGTATATGGACCGAAATATTGGTATGGAAGTAGTTAGTGGGTGAATTATTTTATGAGATAAAATAATGTAATCATGCCTAGCCTAAAACTAGCTTACACACCTACACTAAGTAGACTCACATGCCTACAATTTGGAGAAGTGAAAAAGCAAAAAGAAGATGCCATTATTTGGCCTCTCCCACCGTCCACTTCCTCTATCATAATGAGAATTTTGTTCTCATTTTTGTACTACTACATTATTCATTCATTTTCACATGCAATCACTACTACAAAATGAGGCTTCGAAGACGGGTATTAGAGAACGGTTTGGACCGGAACCGTCCTCTACTGTAATTAGATTTTGGCGCGTTTATGTAAATTCTAAAAAGAATGGTTCATGGTAAGAACCGTCTTCTTATGTTAAACAAAGAGAACGGTTGGTCAACCAAACCGTCATCTTTTACCTATAAAGAGAGCGGTTATGGATTGAACCGTCCTTTTTCTTTCGAGTGAATAAAATACGGAGTACATCCAGTCTCCTCATTTCATCTTCAACCTGAAACAGCATACCCAAAGTCCCTAAACATTCGATCTCGTTCTTTTAACACCGCTCACACTCCGCCGCTTCATCACCGTCATCATCTCTGATGTCCTCCCTAATGACGTCCTTGCCCAAATACTTGGGTTCTTGCTTTTGCACAACCAATCTCATCAATTCTTATTCAATTGTTGCCACTTATCAGGTAATTTTTTTTATCCTTGTTCTCAGAAGTCGTTTAATTTATTTGTCCTGAACTCTTCATTCATTTATTGATGATATTAGATTTATCTGTTTTCATAAAAAATAATTTAGGGTTGATACAAAAATTGGGGCTTTTATATAGTATATTCCTGAAAAGTAGTGTGTAGTTGTGTTGATATGATACCAGATTAAGCAGATAGCACTTAACCCCATCTTTGCCATCGCCCAACCATCGTCTTCATCAACTTTAACTGGGTAACTTTCCTTCGATTTTATGTTGTTCATTTTTAGATTTTATATTGTTAGTTAGCCTTTAAATTAAGCGGGTTCACACATTTTTAACTATGTCATTTCTTTTAACATGGAACTTATGCCCATATTTTTGATATGGTAAGGTAGCTTCTTTGATGTGCTAGATGACACAGATTATGTCTATTATAGCACTTATTTTATCAATTTTAGGGATTTGTCCATGAATGAAATATGGATGTAAATTTGTATGTGAATGGAAATGTTAATGTCAAGTCTACAAAAAGTAGATTTGGCTTACCAACAAGGCTTTAGTTGTTGGTAATAATCGACACCGTTTTTATTTTGTGAATTAGAGTTCTATTTTTACAGAGAAATCGGGTTTCAGTTTGGCAATTTTCCGAGTTAGCTGTGTTGTAATTATGGAACTGATATTTAGGGAATACTTTGCTGTTGTTATTAAAAGTTACGATTACGAAGATGTATTTCCTATTCAACTTATGTCACCTTCCCTGTTTGGTTTTGCTCGAATTGAATTTATTAAGCGAGACTACGCTTACCGACGTCTCTCCCCGCTCTTATTGTATGAATTTGAATCCTTATTGCTCTTGATCTTGATTGTCAAATCCTGCTTTTCAAGGGGTTAAAATGAATTATAGTTAGTGGAGCAAGTCAATATATTTTCGATTTGTGCACGTAATTTGGTTGATTTTAGCAGTAAGTGATGAGTCAATTTTTTATGATTTCTGTAATCTTGGATAGTGTTTGTCAGCTGCCAAGATGAGAATTCTTGTGACTGGTTATCTGACTAATTATACAACACTAAAAATACTTCTAATTGCTCAACTTTAGTGGCATAACACATATAAATGGCCTGCTGTGTGTGCAGTTACCACTGCTCCTGATGGGCTGAAGGTTGGGAAACATTCAAGGCAGGACCTCATGCCATAGACCTCAAATTAACTAAGATAGAGTTGCCAATGCTCCTTATGATGCGAAACACTTACAATTCTCTACTGAATTTAGTGATCCTTGTAAAAGTTGTCTGTTCGGTTTAAATATATGAGTGTCGCTCACATTTGATCAACTTTATTATTTTCTACTCTCGGCAACCATGAAACATGTTCAAATTTTATTCATTTGATTGGTGGGGATTGATGATGGTAGAGTGAAACTTGTTTTCTCAACCTAATTGTTATTACTCTAAGGAACGAATTGTTTGGTCTTAGTACCTCAAGATAAGGAATGAATTGTTTCAGTACATGGAGATGACTGTAAAATCTTTATATGGCATAGATTCCAAGTTTCGTTTTGAGTATTTCTATCTCGCATCGATTACTATGATATGCCTGCAGGATGTCACTTGAAATGCTTTCCTGTATTACCGTGGAATCTTTATCAATCTTTTATATGGCGTAGATACCAACCTACTCGTTATTACTATATGATTTAAATGTTTTGTGCCAATGTTGGTTATATACATGGAGACCTGAGACCTGTTATCAGAGATCTTTTTACTTAGTCAACCATCTATTACTCAACAGGGAGTAAAGTTGTTTCTTGTTGACCTTGGACTAGGTTTGGTCGTTTGTGTGGTTCACTCTGTCAATGATTTTATTTTTTACTCGTGTTTTTTAATCTATTTAACATTTCAAACTGGTTGCAGGGGATAGTGTAGGGATACCTCGTGGGAAACATGTGGATTACGATCAGTGTCGTGTTATATTCAGGTTAGCAAAAATTCATTTTCACTCATATTTGTAATTAAAATACATCACTGTCTGTTATTGAATTGTGTTCTCTCTTATACAACATCACCTCAGTGTAAAATGAAAAGGGGAACCATACATTATGCAAGTTTGCATCCCATATTGGTACCCACAAGCAGAAGAGATAAATTAGAATCTCTTGCATATACGTTTATTTTTGTTCTGAGGCAGACTACCTTAACTATGGTTATTAGTGCCGGAATGACCGTAATTTATAACTGGTTGTTTTCATCATTTGTATTATTGCTTTTCAGGGGGATAACTAATCATTTCTTTTGATCTAATTACATTTTGGCTAATTTTATATGCAGTTCATACATAAAGTTCCAACGACACATTTTTTTAAGCAAATTAATAAGGCGCGAAATATTTGGATTTGATACACATTCCAATTTAAGCAACGTTCAAGTAATGCTGAGGTTTAAAGCATTTGGACTCCTTTCGGAATTACATGTACGACTGAGTATTGAAGGACTTAAGTATGTAGTTAGTTACTGTGTACATGGCTGTATATTTTCTAAAGATTTTGATATTTTCGTTCAAACATGATTTTGTACTTTTTTTTCCTCAAGATTTGATCGCTTCATTGTGGATTGAAGTATGATATTTATTGAGTTGGTAAGTTCAAACATTGTGAATTCTTCTAAAAATTCTGAAATTCTAACAGAATTATATAGTTGTACGAGTAATGGTATAATATCGCATAGGGTTAAAATGAAACAAAAATTGTTGCTAAAAAGCTAGGTTGAAAGAGGACGGTCAAAGACAAAATATTGCTGAAAAGCGCGCGGGGTATGATGGCATAAGAGCACGGTTCAACAATGACAAAGAAGACGGTTCATATACCCAAGCGTTCTCTTATTTTTATCAAAGATGACGGTTCTAAAACTCAACCGTCCTCTTTTGTACTACTAACGAAGATGGTTTGACTAAGATACAACCGTGCTCTTAGGCAAAGAGGACGGTCACCTGCAGGACGGTTTTGTACCCCCTTTTAAGACGATTTTTAACCGTCCTTGTCGCCTCTAATTGTAGTAGTGAATTTTTATGATCTCTCTCATTTTCTCTCTAAAATTTGTTTTAGATTACATGAATATTGTTCAATAAGAGTACTAATATTATTAGTGTAATATATGAGTATTATTAATTAATTTTAAGGTAAACTGCTAAACTAATATCTAGCTAATATTATTTAGTGAGGATAAGGGATAATCTTGGGTGCAATCAAGAGGAGTGGCTTCTATACTTGAGGTCTTTGGAGGATCATCATAACATATGGAAAGCTCAAGAACAAGTGAGGTAGGAGACTTCACTTGTGCCCAAAATATCCGAATTACTCATTTGTAAGGAACCGTTTTTCTCCTTACTCTTTTATTTGTTTTGCATGCATAAGATCTTTAAGTTTTTATGACTAAAACTTTAAACCAAAATATGTGATATTTAAAATATGATTTCCAACACCTTTTTCTTAGAGTTCCTACACCCAAACCTTGGTTACCCCTTAGGTGGAACTTATATTTGACCTCCTTCCCGTCGATGCTTTCCGTTAGAGTCCTACACCCTAGCACAATCCTTATATATCTTTTAGGTCTTAACCTTAGCTCCTACGCTTAACCTTAGCTCCTATGCACCTCCAGAAGCATCTCGAGAAAGAAGTCTCAGGTATGGTCTCTTCTTATGGCTGGCGAGCTTCCTTACGTAGTCTAATGGACTTTAAACGACCCTCCCCGATAGTCGACAGACTCTAAAATGTTCCCGACGACAGGTCCTTGGCTCAGACCCCTTGAGCCGCCTCGCGTCGCCATAGTCGTCAGGTTGTAATCTTCGATTGACCTGATGGCTATACTTTGACTTTCGCCTTGTCCTAGCCTCAGTTAAAGTGGGGGCTCTGTAGATATCTCATTTCTGCACCTCCCGCAAGCCACCCGGTGATGATTGGGCCGCATGTTTGGTACACGAAACGATTTATGACAATTCGTAAGTTTATCGTCAAGTGATAGCTCAAATACTTGTGTCTACCTCTTAGTCGTCATCTAGGTGTCATTACGGTCGTTTTGGCAGTAATTAGAGTACATTTGGAGTCCGAGTCAAAAACCGTCTTTATTTCCTAAAACCGTCAAATCCCGAGTCAAAGCAATGTGCTTGTCTACCTAAGGTTAGGATGTCATAAAATGTTGAGACTATATCTCATTTTGAGTCACATGTCACTTCTTTGGGCTAAACTTAAAGTTTACATTAGAAAATGTGCATTTCATTTAGCTAAAATGACAACCCGACCTTTAGGCCCGTTTTACGAGGTGATAACGACTTTTTTGGGTCAGGCCTATTTCACAGAAAGTTCCATATCTTTCTTTTAGCTTTCCAACGCCACCAAAATCACCTTATTCCGAGTCTTGTAGAGATAGTTATGCCTAAAATACGACAGGCTGTCAAATGCGCTTTCTTACGCAAGAGGAAACCGCTGAGGAAAGGACGTAGTAAGTGCTGCGCCTCTTACAAGGGACGCAGCACTGCTGCGCCTTTTCTCCAGGCTTTCTTTTTGTCCAAGTTTCCGTGTTTAGCCTAAGTCGGTTGTTTCCGGATCTTTCTCTCCTTTCCTAAACCCTAATTCCGTGATTAGTATAAATAGGGACCTTCGTTCCTTATATTTCTCACGCGAGTGTCCGCCCTTCTCTTCTCCCTTTGCATTCTAAGACCACGCTCTTGCTTTTTGGCGTCTACGTGCTTGAACTTTCGAGCACGTAAGCTCGGATCCTTCTGAGTACCAGCCTCGTTTTGCATGACTGACCAATTTGACCAACTCCACATCAATCAACTTTAATCAATCTTGTTTAAATTCCTCTTAGAAGGCACTTTCGTCGTATATTCGAGTCGAGCATCACTAAACGTTAATTTAGTCAATCTTGTTTCGTCAAACATGTAAGTCTGAGGGTGTAAATCCCATATTTTATTATTGTACTTTATTTTTGTAATCATTATTGTAAGGTTTACATCGAATATATGTTTAAAACCGATTTATAAAACCTTGTTTCAAACCTTTTTACGGATTAACAGGAGACAAACGTCGAGAAAGGACGCAGCTACTGCTGCGCCTCTTCCTGAGGCTGCCGCAGTTCTTGCTTCCTTTCTTCTTCTTTAATCTTTTGTTCCTCTGTTTATTTTGTTTTGCCTTTTGTTGTTCATGTTTCATTGACACGATAATTCTAGTATAATATCTTTAACATGTAAATCATTAATAATTTATCATCATTAGAATTCCCGACTTAAATCCCTTATAATTCATATTTGCGGGTTTTCGTCATCGAAATCAATTCGGGTTTTTAGGGGTTCGATTCATCAATATTGAGTCTCTGGAATTCATCATTGGTATATTTGCATCTGTTTATTATCATTGCCATCAATAGTTCGTCATTAATAATCTAATTAACCTAATTTATTTATTTTAGTTCGTTTATTTGTAATTAATCCCGTAATTAACCTTTTTATTGATTCATTTTAATTAGCTCTAATCCATGTTTTATTGTTTTTATGACCCAATCATATGTAAATAATATGTTAAATCACTTCTATCCGAGTTAAATGTCCATAATCGATCCTTAAATCACCAATGAACATTAACAATTTACAATTCAGGCTTCACAAATTTAATCGAAACTCAGAATGACGCAGGCGTTTTGTCTGCGCTCTCTTCAAAAGGACGCGCTCTTGCTGCTTTTTCGGTTGAATTCTGTCTCTGACCTCCCGTTTCTGCCTTGACCCAGTTTATTAATTACGTAATAATTAACTATTATTCGTATTATCGCCTAATAATCTGTTCGTTAGTTTGTTTTCCTTTTCTTTTCTCAAACCATCCGTTTTAAATGTATTTTCGACGTAAATCAATTAATCAATTTTAATTATTGTAATTTTAATTATTGCATTTATTTATTTATCGTATTGTATGATTATTTACTTGCTCTCACATGTAATTAATTCTAAATCATGTTTCGACCTAATGAGTGCTAAATTAATTGTTAACCGACTTAGTCTAAATTCACATGCTAGGATTAATCTAATGGATATTGCATATCATGCATATAACCTTCAACATATCGAGTATAGACGATTTACCCTAATTATTAGTAGAGGCCAGTATCGAGGCGGGCGGGATTAGGTGTTCGATCAATAGAGCTTCCTAATACGTACCCTCACCCCTTACTCCAGATCTCTGTGAACATCCGTGTTCATTGGCATCCACGAGAGTCATTCTAGACATAGAATGCTAAGGGTAACGAGTTCTTGGTGTTCATGTCACTACTTTGTGTCTTGACATGGCATGAGGCATTCGAACGGTTTACAATTTTCCACAATAAATTGGTGGCGACTCCACAAATGCAAAGCTTGCTCGCTTTCTACCGGAGCGACCCCCGTGGGCCCGCGTCCACACATGGATGGGCTTTCCTTTTCACCACTCATTTCCATCCTATTCCTCTTGGGGTCCCCATCAACTTCTACCTCAAGATCTTTGTAGGAGTCCTCAAGCTCTACACTGCTCCTCAAAACTATCGCATGAGCGTGATGGCTATTTGAGGCGTCCTTGGAACTTTTTCCTTGGGCTAATAGACCACCAGGCGGCCTTTGAGGGTTAGCCAAAGCAAGAGAGGCCATCCTTGATCTATTTCCCTCATGTCTTTATGGAAAGTAGCCGTTAAGTTTGCTTGTTCTTGTTGACTTGCCTTTATGAAATTAGCCATGTCTTGGTTATGTTGCACTTGCATGTTCTTCACCATCTTTAAAAGTTCATGTTGAGAGGGTTCACTTTGGGGTTCTTGATAAGGTTGGTTGGCTATGGGCAAAGGGAACCCATAGTCGTACCGAGTGTTGGGAGCTTGGTTGTTGTTATTTTGCCCCCCTTGAAAATTACCTCTAGGACCATTGTTGTTGAAGTTTGGACCTTGACCTTGATCTTGAAACCCTTGAGCATACCCTTGCCCAAATCCTTGATTAGCTTGATTCACTTGGTTACCTTGATAGAACCCTTGGTTGTTTTGATTGCCTCTAAAATCTTGGTAACCTTGAGGTTGGTTCCCATAGCTTTGGTTTTGATTGTTTCTTGGCCATTGGTTTTGATTTCCGGGGTTATTTCTTTGGTTGGAGTATCCTCCCCTTGGTTGAGAAAATTCGGGTGGATTATTTGGGGCTTGTGGTTGAAGATGTTGTGGGTTTTGAACATTGGTACTCTTGTAGCTAAAATTGGGGTGGTTCTTCAAACCCGGATGGTAGAAGTTATTATTTGGGTTGTAGACATTGGGATTGTTGTAGGGTGGTCTTGGTGGTCTTGTATTGTTGTTATAGCTTTGAAAGGCATTAACATCTTGGACATTCTCCTCATACCCACCATTATAGTTGTTGGCACACATGTCAAAAGTGTGGCCATTCCCCCCACATAGTTCACGAAGTAAAACTTGAGCTACTTACTCCATGGGTGGACCATGTGAGGTGGTGGCTTGATGAACTTGGTTCCTTTGAAATTTCTCAAGTTGCTTGGTGAGAAGTTCAAGCTTGGCATTTGTCTCGGCATTTGCATTAGAAGAGTTCTCCTTAGGGAATTTGCCATTTCTCCTAAGCATATTTCCTCTTGAGCCATAATTTGCTTCCGAGTCTACCATATTTTTGAATAGTGCCGTCCCCTCTTCATCACCTAAATGATCAAACGCTCCCCCCGCGGAGACATTTAACATTTCTTTAGTTCTAGGCAACAATGTTTGAAAGAAGGTTTGGGTGATGTACCACTCCGGGATCCCATGGTGAGGACAACTAGCAATAAGGTCTTGATATCGATCCCAAGCTTCAGCCAAGGATTCCCCATCTTCTTGTTGGAAAGTATAAATTTCATTACGAAGCATGGCGGTCTTGGATGATGGATAATACTAGGCCATGAACGCCTTAGCTAAAGCGTCCCATGTTGTGAATGTATCCGGAGGGTGAATATTCAACCACCGGTCCGCCTTACCCGTCAAAGAGAATGGGAACAACATCATCCTTAGGGTGTCCTCGGATACCCTGTTCTTCTTCATCATTGAGACCTTTCTCTTGAACTTTCGTAGCTGAGCATGAGCATCTTCTTCAATATGCCCCCCGAACAAATCCTTCTCGATCAACCCAACTTGGGCGGGATGCATCTCAAAGTTGTTAGGAGCCAAAGTGCCAAAATTAATAGGGTTACATGAGTCATTATGGTTAGGCCGGTTGTGATCTCATAGAGCCATTTGTGGTGGTGGATTTGGTATATGAGGAGGTGGTGTTTGAGGTGGGCTTGGAAGTGGAAAGTTGTGAAAGGGATTTTCTATAGGGATCTCAATTGTGTCGTTTGGTTGAAGTGGGGTTGTGGTATCAATGATTTGTAGGGTGTGTGGGTTTGGTTGGTCTATGTTTGCTTGAGGAAGGTTCCGAACTCTATCAAGGGTCCTTGTCCTCAAGGTCCTAAAAAGCCTTTCGGGGTCGGAATTGAAGAGTAGAGCTTTATGGTTCCTTCTAGGCATGCAATCGACAAACCGTTAGTCTCCTAGTGTCTTTACACACTAGGGGAGGTCAAGAAAGCACACACTTTACAATGAAGCACACAACTACTAAAACAAACTAACAAGTGAGATATAACTAAAGCAAAGACTCTTAATAAACTAAATATAACCTAACGCCGTCCCCGCAACGGCGCCATTTGATGATGTGAGAAATGTATTATGTATGTGAGGTCGTATTTCCTATCACCAACAATATTTATAACCCAATTTAGTATAAATCGGGGTCGAACCACAAGGATGGAGGGGTTTCTATTGAGTTTAAAGGTGAGTCTAGTCTAGTTGGAAAAATGAAAGGAGTTGATTTAAACTTAACCTACTAGATTTAACTAAAGCAAGCGATTAAAATGAAGTGTATACGATTGATTAAAAGACTAGGGCTTTTGGGTTCATCTAAATGGTTTAAGGGCAACCATGATGATTTAAGGGGCAATGGCAAGGGTTTATCCTAGGAAGAACAATCAATGTCTTGACTTTCCTAAAGGTGACCCCTAACTTTCATTAAGCATCAACACTTCTCCTAAACATACAACAAGACCCACCATAAGCTTTCATTCATAGGGGAATTAATCAATAATGAAGAAAGGCATGTGCTTTCACTCACACAATTCATCAAACACCTTGTGTGCATGGATAAGAAAGATAAACAACTCACCAAAGACCCAAATGATAATCATACAATCATACCCATTAATCCCATTTAGACTCCCCCTAAACCCTAGGAGGATTTCTACTCATACATATTCAAATGGTTCATACAAACAAATAGAGAAAAACAAGTAATCAAAAGAGGGGACATGGTATAAATTCCAACAATGATAAAAGACAACTTGAAATGTAAACAATTGATTAAACAAGTAAATAAGAAGATAAATGTACCAACAATGAGTAAAGATGGTTGCTTTGATTGAATTAATGAAGAAAATCCTTCAATATCTCCCAAATACAACCCAATAACCAAATGTAAACAATTGATAATAACTACTACTAAGCTAATTTTACTAAATAATTAATATTGATTAAGGAAAGATTAGTGCTTTGATTAAGGAAAGATTGCATAAATTAAGGAAAGTTTTCAGATCTAGGGTTGTGTGTCGAAAATGAATAAAGAGAGGGGTATTTATAGTTTTACAATTATTTAGGTCAAATATTACAAGGAAATTCAAATGCGGGGAGAGGAGTCTGAGCCGGTCAGCCGGCCGCCGGTCTAAGGACCGGCGCATAACCCGTTGGAACTTTTTCGATGTCAATTAAATTGCCAGGTATGAAAAGCCAGTTGACCGGCTGCCGGTGCTGGACCGGCTCCAAGGAGTGACTACTAGCCGGTCCACCGGCTGCCGGTAGCTGGCTTGGAGTCTTCCTTCACTTCTTCATCTCATTGCTCGTATAGGGGGACTCTCAACCGGTGGACCGGCTGCCGGCCGGCCGGTTGTGAGTCCTGTTGCTCTTCTCTTCACTCCTCTTCTCTATGCTTGCCTTGTAAGGTCCTTTGCTAGCTCCCTTAGTCCTCTTCCCGATGCAAAACCTGCAAAGTGGGACATAAAGCTCGTAGTACAGGACTAAAGCTACAAAATGCAAGCTAGAAGGGTAAAAAACGCGTATGATCGGGAAATATGCATAGAGAAGAAGGGTGAAATTGACACAAAATGGGAACTCATCAGTAGAGGTCACTATATAAATCCTAAAACATTCTTAAATGTTTTATATATAACGATGAATGTTTGATTTTCCCACTATTTCGTTGTTTTATGTTGTTCTTTATTATCACTCCTACTCATATATGATATCAATTTGATTGTAACACGAGTCTCCGCTAAACCACTATTACTTACGACAAATATAATCTCTTTTTAGAATGAACCGTATCATGGGTTGTGGACTAGATCCATAGGAATCGTTCTATTCCATAGAACTCGATAGGAATCGTCCTATGCAAATATAATATTAACATCTTAAAATTCCTTACATGCCTATATTCTCTTGTGAAGAATATGAATAGAAGTTGTACTTGATCAAAATATGTTTTGATAATATCTTCTATGTATCCATGGTTCAAAAGTCTTATTGCTCAAACCAATCACTTGTCATCAAACACTTAAGTTGTTAAACACATGATGATATAAAATTGGTAAATTAATTTGTTATAAATTTTGATTAACTAAATACCACAATAGAGTTCATCCTTGTGAAGGATTAACTAGGAATTTATATGAAGATAAGTCTTCATCAAGTATAAATTCTTGAAATAAGTGGGAGCAATAAGAAGTAAAATATTTATCTTAATTGTTAAGGATAGAACTAGGCTTGAAAGAGAAGGTGTTAGACACTAAAATAGAGACAAATTCCTAAATAAGTAAAGATCAAGGAAGTTGGTCGTGTGACACCAACATATTCCTTCTTAAATATGTATGACATTGACATATCCTTCTTGCGAATTATCACGTCATAAGTATTTTATACAAATTTTTGAACAATGTTAGAAAATCCTACATTTCATGATTATGAAATATGGCAAAAGGTTGTCAAAACCACCTTTCTAAATGGGTATTTAGAGGAGGATGTGTTCATAACACAATCCGAGGGTTTTTTAAATCCTTAGAATCCTAACATTGAATAATCGTACGACGACTAGCAAGAATAAAGTCAGAAATTTGCATGAATGGAACTAGGGTAGTTGCCATTTCATCCATAGACATATAAGTGTTATAGTGTATTTATTGTATAAGAGTCAAATTGGTGACCCCAATTATTTCTCGATTGAAATTGCATTTAGAGACTAGTTTTGACTAGTGTCCTAACCATCTGATTGGGAATCTCTTGATATGTGTGCGAATCTTGTATTCAAAGCAAGATTAATTCATGACTTCTTTCCAGAAAAGAATTATGAATAAAGCAAGATATTCGCCCTATTTACACTTTAAAGTGCATGGTCGAATACAATTTCAATCAAAAAGGGTTATTACTTCTTCATCTCTTTTACCAACGAACTATGTAGATACTTGGTATCCACTTAATGAGGTAAGAAGAGAAATTCTTTGAATAAGTTCAAATGAATGTTTAAAGGTATCAAAACCCAGAGATTAAAACCAAAGTATTGGTAATTTGTTAAAATAGGGAACAATAAAGTGAAGACTTTTATGCACCAAAAGGAGTGTGATATGGTATCACATGTTCACCTTCATAATATTAGAAAGTGACAAAGAATCCTATACGATATGCTTGAATCTTTACTATAAAGTTGGAAGTAGTTTCTATCACAATTTGTCTAATATTTATTTATTCCACTAACTCAAAACATAATTAAAGCAATTATCTACATTTCATATGAGATATAGTTAGGCATGGTACCTAAATTGTAGCTTTTTCGATAGTGAACATGTGATCTCTCTTCCTACATGATCACGAGAACAAAGGGTTTGTGGCTCGTGATGCTGTCTATTAAAGAAATGAGGATTATTTCTTAAAGATAGAGTGGGAGAAAATGTTCAAGAGCCACAAACTGAGAATAAGACGTAGGAAGACGTTCCTTCCTGGTCAAAATCAGTAAATATTTCTTCGAAATCTAAGTGGACAAGTGTCATGTTATTTTAGAAAATAAGAAACCTGTAACTTATTATGATGCTTTATCTAGTTCCAACTCCGCAAAAGTCTGAAGCAAGCATAAACATGAAAACGTTTATTTAGCTTTGTTGGTTGGTGGCAAGGGTTTTACATGCAACAACAATGCTTCATTGTATTCGGATATAATTTGATATAGTTGGATTTTATAATCATCTTGCATGAGTTTTGTAAATCGCAACTATCCTAAAGTAGGATGCGAACTTAAGAGGAAGTCTTAAGTAGATGTCTAAGAGTTGAATTGTATGTTTTGATCATGTGATAAATATTTCTCGAATTGTCGAGTAGTTCTGTTTATACATGGAGATTAGTGGGAGTAATGTGGTGTTATTAGTCTTATATGTAAGGGACATATTGATCATTATGAATGACGGAAGACTTAGGAGAAGAACAATACATCTCTAAGATATCCAGACCTATAAAGATAGTTCTGAGAGGATATTAGCGTTAAATGAATATTCTTATATTGATAAGAGTCTAGTCAAGTTCAAAGGTATTGAACATGTAGAAATTGAATCCACTTGCTTCCGCTGTGGGATTAATTCATTACGCTTAGATGTATCACCATTCTTAAATTTCGTATACCTGGAGTATGACGAAAAGTTACAAATCAAATTTTTGAGAAGAAGTCTCTATATAGCCATATAGTTCATTGGTTAGTACTCTTGGAGCACTAAAGATATGAAGCTAAGCGTTTAGAATTGAGATGGATTTATGTGCAAGGAGTTACACAAAAACCATGTTCTAAACTCATAAGGATTGTTAGAGAACCATCTTGGCTATATTATTGAAGGAGCAAATCTGCTAGAAACGTTCTAGGCAGTAGAACAATGAGGGATTAACAACGGAAAGTGAGTGCACTTGCAATAATGAGATATGCAAGTAGGAAGGGATGATATTAGGATTCAGTTTTATGAATTGGAGGAACTATGGTAGTTCGTTCCAGTAACCAAATGTCTTATCCCATACACTGAGAGGACAGTGGGAGCTATCCTAAGGCAAGAGAGCCTATGTCTAGACTAGATTTAGACACGCACTCAAAAGTTTTATAATAAAGATTATACATAACCAAGGGAAAAAGCATATAGCAAGGTTAGAGAAAGTGCAATGTGTTGCTGAGACTTACTAACCAAAAGCCTTTTCATAGGTTTAACATGATAAGTCATGTCATTTCAATTGAGTTGAAATGTGCAACATATACAAAATGGAATATGGATTATAGATTATGTAGTAATTGATATTGTATCAATTTTACATATGTGATAACGCATTCATCGTTTGAGTTTTATTAAAAACCCTTCTATTACTTTGTTACACCCAAATGGGTAGTTGAGACAATATTGAACCCCATTAAAGTGAACTGGATTGACATAGTATTCGCCCCTAGTTGCTTATATGAGGTGACATCTCGAAGTGACTGGAGTGTGATGCGATTGATGGCAAGTTCAAGAGCCATAAAGTCATAAGAGATGACTAGTCGATCACATAGGCATACTATATGTGACACTCTGTCAGGCTTATGACCGCTTATAGAGTTCTGGAAATTTTTATAGCCTGGTCGTGACGAGAGCTACTATAGTATTCTTATGAGTCGATTCTTTGACTAAAGACTGTTCGCCTAAGATGGCACAGTTTCAGAGTGACTTTGATTTATGTCCTACGACCTTCGTAATTGGGGTCAAATGGGCACATTTTAGGTTATAATGAGCTGTGGCTATTCAAAGGGAAGAGTGCAATAGAAATTTTCCATCCCTATCAGGGTTATATTATATCTCAAGGCCACTCGAGGAGTAATGAACTGGAAATGCGTGGCAACGCTCGGAAGGTATCTACGGTAGATAATTCCGGTCAGAAAGTTATTCTCCAGATCGAGGAAACCACTCATGATATGATCAAATGCAAGTACGACCTGCAAGACACCTTGCATTGGGTGGGAGATAGTAATGGGACAAAAGAATTGGTGGCGCACACTTATCGCGGACAAGTGGGAGATTGTTGGAGTATGTGTCCTCGACAATAATGCGATCACATGTTTAAATCTCATATTAAGAATACATGAGGGAAAGTAATATTTTATTGTCAACTGATCCACATTAATCGGTAATGATTGGCTGGCTAGAGTTTGACATTACTGTCGTGTGACGGTGGTGATCAGGTGATCACTTAAGGTCATACCTCTAGGGAAACACTCTTAATTGATTAATTAATTAATTGTATGTTGATACAAGTTAATTAATTCCTTAAAATTGAACAAATGATTTTGTGAGTAAGAATATGTTTCTTATTGAAATTCGATTAAATAAGATTCGTACTAAGTAATTAAATTGTTTTATTACTTAAGTTTATTTATTGTTTATGAAACAGTTATAATAAGAATGAGTGGTTTATTATAAATACAAGTTGTTGTGATTTATAATTCTATGACCCATTTTAAGTACTTGTAATTGTGAACTACTAGTTGATTTTGTATGTGATTTATTTTGTTTATATAATGATTTTTAATAAGTTAAAAATGCATTATTAAACAACATGTCTAGTAACATGTCCAGTATGTCACACTACACAAATTGACATTTGACAAACTTAAAATGGATCCATTTTAACCTAAGTGTGCCGTGTAAATGGGAGGATAAGGAGATAATTGTGCTTTGTTCTTTTAATTAGTGGAAGGCATAATGATGACCTACTAATCATAGACTTGCATGCATAGTCTCTTGAGAAGAGAAAATAGAAAAAGCATTGGGCACTCTTCTCATGTCCAAAAAAACCGGTCACCCTTAGTAATAAGAAGAGTTTTTCTCTTCTTATTATTCATTCATTCATTCATATAAAATTACATATTGAGAATTTGCCATATTCTCTCTAATAATTTTTGAAAAAACGTAAGAAGTAAAACTCACATAAATCTCACAAATCTCCAATATTATTATACCATTACTAGAAGTAGTAAATAATAATATTAGTTATTAATTTTAAGGGCTCATATTCTAATTTCTAGTATTTAAATTAGTATATGAATTAAAGGTGATTTCCTTGGTAGAAATCCTTGAGGAGTAGATTCTACTATTGGATCTAAGGGTTTTCTTGGAGAACTTGGATTTTTCTTAAGAAGACTATTTTGGAAGGTGTCCAAATAGTATAACCATTCGGCCCTCCTTTGTAAGTAGATCGATTTCTTCTTACTTTGTTTTATATTGTTATGCATGCATAAGATCTAATTAGTTTATGACTAAACTAAACTTGTAAAGTTATTAGAAGTGTCTAATAAGAGGCTAATGAATCTTACAACAGTAGCTTGGGAAATGTCCCGGCAGCTGTCCCTTTACCGCCACTGACTACTGAACAGATGGCTTCTTTGTTTCAACTCTTTTCAAAATTTAATATGAATAAATCAGATTCTGCTTACTCTTTGTGTTATTCTGAATGCAATTCTATTTACGATGATAATGAGGATGATCCTGACCCAGACTCAATCGAATTACCTCCCTACATAGCTAAAGATATATTACAAGAGGGGAAAGGGGCACCAGTTATAGAGAACACCGAACCCATCAACGTAGGAACCGAACTAGAACTTCAAGAACTTAGGATAGGGACAACATTAAACCCAACTAAAAGGGCCAATTTCATAGACCTCCTACACGAGTTCAAGGACGTTTTCGCTTGGTCCTACAAAGACATGCCAGGGATCGACAGGGATATTGTAGAATACAAAATTCCAATCAAACCAGGTTTCAAACCTGTAAAGCAGAAGCTTCGTCGAATGAGGACCGAATGGGCTCTTAAAATCAAAGAAGAAGTCGATAAACAATTCAAAGCCGGGTTCATCAAAGTTTCCGAGTATTCAGACTGGGTGGTAACTGTAATACCCCGTATTTTTATATAACCAATTAAACGGATATTATTATATATTAATTATTATACATATTATATTACTAATTAAGTCGAGTTAATATTGAGTCGATAATTTCGTTAAGTTATTTTACTTAACCCGCGTTGTATCGATATAAGTTAATTGTGACGGGTTTATAAGAATTCGAATTATGAGCTAACCCATCTGAGTTGGCCCATTAACTGTTCAGCCCGTTTAACCTAAGCCCAACTAAACCTTAACCCGAAACCCTAACCCTAACCCTAATAATACCCTAACCAACCCGCCTCCCTCATTCCTTACTCCCTCAACCCGCCTCCTTTCTTCACCAACACCAAACACCAGCTTTCACGCAAAACGAGAGAGAGAGAGTGAGCTTGGGGTGTTGGCGGCGCAGCAAGGAAGAGCTAGGGGCAATTGTCGACGACCGTGGGTGGCCATGGTGGCTGTGTGGTGGCGGAAAAAGGTAAGAGTTCAACCTTCCCTCTGTTTTTGTTTTTCTGTCGGGTTGTTGGTGGTTGTTGCGTGTCTAAGGGAGGGGATAAGGGTCGTTGGTGTCTGGGTATTGGTAATGGGTGGTTAGAGACGCCCCTGTTGGTGGCGGTTAGGGTGATTATAGGCGGTGGAAATGGCGGCTGGAGGCTTTGTCGACAGAGACAATCAAAACGGGTTTGAGTGCGGGTTTCAGGCAGGTTAGACGGATAGGTTTGGGGTGGCGCCACCGTGGACTAGGGGGAGGTCGAAACGGTGGTGCTATGGTGTCTGTGTGCGTGGGTTGGCGGCGAGCATAATGGTGGTGATAGAATAGTGTAGTGTTGATATCAGTGGCGGCTGTGGGGTTGCAAAGGTGGGCTGTTGGTGGCGGCAACCCCTGCTAAGGCGGCTTTGGCGAGCTCTGTTCGACTCGCGGCGGACGATCGACCAGCTGGTGGTGGTTGTTGGTGGGGTCGAAGTGGGCGCAGATGCCTGGTGGTTGTCGCGGTGGTTCAGGCGGCGCGTGAGGAGTTTAGGCGAGTGAGAAGTCACGGGTTGTGGAGTCGGGTTTTTCGAGTTGTTTTTATGTTTGATTCGGGTTTTATTAATCGTTTAAATTCGTTAATCTTTTATTTATCATATTCAGTTAATTAATTTAATTCCCGAGTTATTCAAAATGTTTAGAGACGGTTTTGAGTCGGGATTGTTAGAATTGTTCAAATGCTTGATTCGTTTCATTGTATAATTCGTTTAAATCCTCTAATTATCGTTTTGGTTTAAGTTCCGAGTTATTTAAAATAAAATAATAATTAATAATAATTAATTAATTAGAGACGGGTTTAATAGAAAAGTTACCATATCGGGAAAGTTTCCATTTTAAGAAATTCTACTTTAGTAACTTCCTATGTTGGGAAGTTGGGTCAAATACTAATCGGGTTATTTTAGTTATCAGTTGGGCTTAAGTTTGGTGTCGGGATTGTATTTCGGAAAAGCTTCTATTTTGGGAGATTTCTATATTTAGTAGTTAGTAATTATAAATATTATAATTGTTTTAGGTGACGGATTCGTGAAGGATCGATAATTAGATTCGTTGCTTTATTTTCTGGACTGCTTGAACTGCTTAATTGGATTTGCTGGCACTTTGAGGTAGGGGAATACACTGATTGAATTCTTACGATTATAAAGAGTTGGCATGTTTGGTGATTATATGACATATCTGATTATCTTATTTATCTTGTTGAGCATTATTGTTTCATACGTTTCATACATTGCATTTGCATCGGAGTTGGAGTTGGAGGAGATGAGATTATTGTGATTAAGGCCCAGGCGGGTTCTGCAGGACTTGCCCTGGTGTTCTCAGCTGCGAGCTGGCAGATCGACTACGGTCGATATATAGTCTACCGGGGATCGGTATGGCTGGGCGTTCCGGGTTATGAGTTATGAGATATGAGATATGAGTTGAGATGGAGATGGAGGTGACGGAGGAGCATGCATATCATATTTTGTTGTTTTATTGTTTTCCTTACTCAACCTCGTGGTTGACCCTGTGTATTCGTGAACACCTGTGATGACCCAAATATTGGCGAGCAGACTTGACAGGTTAAGAGATAGAACGGGAGCTGGATGGGCGTGAGACACTGGATCAGACGACTTAGTAGCTAGATCATCATCTAGAAGACTTTCACTTTTATTTATGTTAGTTCTTGTAATTTGACGTAAAGAGGTTTTGTAATAATTAAGTTAAAAATAATTACATAAATTGCCTTGGAGTTTAATTTGTTATTCACTACCTCGGGAAACCGAGATGGTAACAGTCCGGTTTATTAGGGAATGTCTTGACGAAGGCTTCTTTTATAAACCGGGGTGTTACACTAACATAGTTCCCGTACCCAAAAAGGATGGGCGAATCCGAGTTTGTGTTGATTTCAGAGACATAAACAAAGCAAGTCCCAAGGACGATTTCCCTCTACCACTTATCGATATATTGGTAGACAATACAGCATACCACACATTGTTGTCCTTCATGGACGGATATACAGGGTATAATCAGATCAAAATGGCGATAGAAGACATGCGTAAGACCGTCTTCGTCACTCAATGGGGCACCTAGTGCTATACTGTTATGCCATTCGGGCTAATCAATGCTGGAGCTACATATCAACGAACTGCGACCACATTGCTACATGATATGATGCATAAAGAAGTAGAAGTGTACGTCGTTGATATGATTGTCAAGTCCAAGGATAGGAAGGGGCACATTGACAACCTTCGTAAATTCTTCCTAAGATTGCGAAAGTACAACATGAGGCTCAATCCCCAGAAATGCGCATTCGGGGTAACGTCAGGCAAACTCCTGGGATATGTCGTCAGTCAAAGAGGAATAGAAATTGATCTATCCAAGATTAAAGCTCTAGTTGAAATGCCACAACCTCAAACAGAGAAGGAGGTTAGAGGATTCCTAGGTAAGGTGCAATATATAAGCCGATTCATATCGAAGCTTACTATGATCTGCGAACCCATTTTCAAGAAGCTCAAGAAAACAGATCATACCATATGGCACGACGATTGCCAAAAAGCATTTGACAGAATTATGGAGATATTAGCCAAGCCACCAGTGCTCATGCCTCCTCAACGAGATCAACCTCTTGGTTTATATCTCACAGTGACCGAAACAGCCATAGGGGCTATGCTCGCACAAACCGTAGGAAAAGAAGAAAGAGCTATCTACTACCTTAGTAAGAAGTTCTTAGAATACAAATGAAAGTACACACTTCTCGCAAAAACATGCCTCGCTCTTATGTGGGCAACAAAGAAGCTACGCCACTACATGCTTAGCTACTCTGTCAAGGTGTATTCCAAAATGGATCCTGTTAAATACCTCTTCGAAAAACCCGTTCTCAACGGACGCTTGGCAAGGTGGACCTTAATGCTCTCAGAGTTCGATCTCAAGTATGTACCTCTAAAGGTTATAAAGGGGCGAGCCGTTGCCAAATTCTTCGCAGATATTCCCATCAATGACACCCAAGCAGTAGACACATGGTCATTTCCAGACGAGGACATCTTACAAACTAATGTAGACTCTTGGGATCTTTATTTTGATGGAGCATCGAATCTAAGAGGATTTGGAATAGGAGTGTTGCTCATTTCTCCTGAAGGTGAGCATACACCACTCTCTGTCAAACTCGACTTCGAGGTGACAAATAACGCAGCAGAATATGAAGCTTGCCTCATCGGGCTGCAAGCTGCAGTAAGTTTAGGCATCAAGAATCTTCGAGTTCACGGAGACTCATCCTTGATCATCAACCAAATTACTGGATCTTGGAAAACTTGAAGTGAAAGTCTAGCACCCTATCAGGCTAGGATAGATCAAGTTGCCCAATTCTTCGACCAGGTCACTTATCTACACTTACCTCGCGAAGAGAATCAATTTGCAGACGTTCTTGCAAAACTTGCATCCTTGATTAATATGCCAGATGACATGGTAGAAATGCCCTTATGCATTGAACGACGGTCAGAGCCAGCCTATGTGCACCAGATTACAGATGAGGAATAAAATCCAGGGGAACCTTGGTTCCAAGCCATTCTAAACTTCAAGCTCAATGGTACATATCCACCAGATATGGACAAGAGGGGACAACGTGCCATACGCCTACTAGCCTCTCAATACCTCCTCATGCAAGGAGAATTGTACAAAAGAACACCTCTTGGTATGGTCTTGCGCTGCCTTGATGATTCACAGGCACAAAAAGTGATGGAAGAAGTTCATGATGGAGAATGCGGCCCTCACATGAGTGGGCCAATGATGGCAAAGAAAATCAAGCGTCTGGGATATTACTGGACCACGATGGAATCGAGTTGCATCAAGTATGTCAGACATTGCCATAACTGTCAAATCTTCGGGAATGTGCAACATGTCCCCCCTTCACTACTCTACACCATGACATCTCCCTTGGCCATTTTCTGCTTGGGGAATCGATATCATCGGGAAAATCATTCGAGCCGGAACAGGAGGCCACTGTTTCATTTTGGTAGCTATCAACTATTTTACTAAATGGGTCGAAGCGGCATCTTACACTAGTCTCACAGCCAAAAATGTGGCAAAGTTCATACAAACCAATATCGTCTGTCGATATGGTTGCCCACATGAGATCATCAGTGACAATGGATCACATTTCCAAGCTAAGACTGAGCAATTACTAGCCAAATACAAGATCAAACACCACCATTCCTCGCCATACAGACCTCAAACTAATGGCGCGGTAGAGGCAGCTAACAAGAATGTCGTCAGTATCCTCAAGAAAATGATCGACAATTATCCCGATTGGCCCAACAAGATACCATTCGCACTGTGGGGTTATCACACATCAGTTAGGACACCCACTGGGGCTACTCCTTTCTACTTGACATATGGCATGGAAGTTGTACAACCAGTTGAACTAGAAGTCCCGTCCTTACGCATTCTACTTGAAAGTCAAATTCCAGAAGCTGATTGGAAGAGGGATAGATACGAAGAACCCATCCTCTTGGATGAACGAAGGTTGCGCGCATTACATAATGTGTAAACATATCAGGCACGTATCAAACGAGCCTTCAATAAATGTGTTAAGCCCAGAAACATCAAAGAAGGAGACTTAGTCCTCAAATCAGTCAGAGCTCTACTACCTGTCGATCCACGTGGAAAATTTAAACCCAATTGGGCTTGACCATTCTTAGTCAAGTCCATACTCTCGGGGGATGCGGTTAAGATTAGAGACCTAGATGGGAATGAATTTTCTAACCCAACCAACCTCGATCAACTGAAATGATATTATGCCTAGTGTAGGACAAGACACGCGCCTCACGTAACACCTACATGTCGCTCTTGCGACACGAAATAAAATGGCCCTTGGCCCGCTGACAGAAAGCTTATGTCACTGTGCTCTTGCATTTTGACATTTCGTCATCCTCATATCATCAAATAAATTGAGTTGTATTTTAGGAGTAAGTAAAGCTCATGCTTATTTTCTAGTTCACTACAAGCTCTTGCTTAGAACAATTATTCTTTTACATTTATTCGAACTACGCGCAAGGGTTTGATTTCATTTTTTTTAATGAATATGTAGGCAATACTTCATAGAATACAACCTATTATTTTAAATGTAAATAGAAGGTCATTTGCATTTGCATTTGAAGTTCGACAAGAATAATAAAAAGAAAATAACAATGGTTTCTTAACTAATTAATCTTTTATTCATTTTATTCCATAAATAATAATATTATGCCACATAATATAAAATACTAAAAAATAAATGCTAGGCTAGGATTCTAAAAACCCCGCCGTTTATTACAAATAATAATAATAATAATAATAAATAATAACACGACTAAGGCTATTCTTCCATCTTCCCTTTGCCTTTGTCATTTTTGTCATACATTTTTGTCTCGACCACGACCCGGGCGCTCTTGTGCTATCTCGGACCTAATCATCTAAGGTCTCTCTCGCGGTCTAGCCTTACCATTTTGATCCACCACCATTTCTACGGCAGGAGCGGTCTTCAGTTTCTTCGACGGATGGACGACTCGGAACCCGACCTCTTCCTCCTCTTCAGTCAAGTATTTTTGATTCTCCTTTTCTACCTCGCGAATCTTGTAGTCAACAGGCTCGTGCTTCCTCAATCTCTCACGCTTTTCTGTACTGCCAGCTTTCCTCCATTGCAAGTATGAATCAGATACCCATAAGGAGCAAACAGGAGAAAGTATGAACCACATGTTCCTCTGAGCCCACTTGAGGGCCCACTCTCGACGAATTTCTGTAGTATGTGCCAATGTAGTCTGAGGAACAGTGTCAAGCTTAGGGATCTTTTGCTTAAGGCCCACTTGCCTCATCAATCTCTCCGGGAAGATGCAAATAATGAACTCCAAACCGGGAATGCGAACTGACCAAGTCGGGTCTAAAGATGAAACGCCGGTGACTGAGTTGAGATGCCACCATGGCACAATCCATCGGATCAAGGGAACTCCTTCATTCTTCAACTTGTTCTCCCAATAGTTGCAAACCCGAGTGAAGTCCACCATGTAGAGCCTGGTTCTCATCGCAATTGATCGAGTATGGTATCCTGGCACATTAACTGGGGGCTCGATCAACCGCAACCGCTCCATAAGCCAAACTTACAAAGGATGACGGGAATTAATGCCCATATGGCCAATCGAAAAAAAAAACGATCGAAAAAAAACAAAAAATAAGAAGAAGAAAGCGGGTTCTTACCTGCAAGATAATAGGACTTCCCAAATAAGGAAACTCGCGGTTGGCTTTTCTGTTGTCCAGCCCCAGAATGATCTCTCCTAAGCAAAGGCACGCTGGGCTCTTGCGCAGCTCCATTTGTTCCACTAGGCTCAAGAAACGAGGATCCCCTCTCATCTCTTTGTCAACATGCCCTTGAAGGACATAACAATGAAGTGGGCAAAACCCGAACGCCCTGCGTCTTGCAACATAAGAAATAGAGGGGTCTTCCCTGTTTATGAATCGATCAATGAAGTGAAGCATACAGACTCCTTTTGAGGTCACAAGACGATCGACCTCAGCCTTAGTCAGTCCCAACAAGTCTCTAAATTTATCCTTATACCCTTGAGAGCTAAAAGGTATAGCGGGAGCATTTTCTGGATCCCATCCTCCAATATCACATATTTCCTCCGGGAAAGGACAAATATCGCCTCCAGGAAAGGCGAACACGTGGAAATTAGGATCCCAATATTCAAGACAAGCATCCAAGAATGGTTTCACTATTTTCACCAATTTGAGACTCAAGATCGATCCCAAATTAAAAGCACCCATGTCGTGTTTCTCAACATTTGTGAACTCGTTCGTCCACTCCTTGAGACGGTTTTCAAAGGCATCCATAATTTTGATTTTATGAAGATATGAGAGTTTTTATGAGATAGACGGAAGAAAGATGAAGGAATTATGAGAATAAAAGCTTCCCCGACGTCTCTATTTATACTCAAAGCTGTTTCCTAATTTCCGTCAGATCTGACCAGCTGGGGAAGTGGAGCAGCAGATTGCTGCGCCTCTTCCCCAAGCTGGTTTCCGTAATTTTCAGCTTTGGATATTTCCTAATTTATTTTGGCTATAATTTCCTATTCCTATAGGTTATTATTTTGGTAATTCCGTCTAATAACCAAATTTTATGTTTCCTAATTTTTCGGGCCCACTTTTCGAGACAACATCAACATTCTCGCCAAACGAGCACACTTACCCATTTCATTTTATTTTCTTTTTTAGGGGAATCATTTCACTCCTCATTTCACATTTTATTTCAAACTTATACATTTCTTTTTACGTTTTTTTAGGGGGTAGCCCTCCCTACCGTCCGGTCATTTTTTTCCCATTTTCGGGCACTTTTTGTCATTTTCGCTCATTTATGGGCAATTTTTTGCTTTTTTTTTTTCTCATTTTGCGCTAATTAAAGCCACATGTATATTATGTGTTATGCGTGTAATTCTGTGTAAATTTCGGCAGCATGACGGCATAAAACCGTTATTTACCAAACCTGTTTTTTAAGATAACCTGCAGGAACAACATACAACCAGCAGCGAAGGCACTCAGGCCTTTATATATACAACCAAAATCCAACAAGTACAACCAGCTGGGGGCTCACGCCCGAAACAAGTTCGGAAAGTACAAAACAAGGTCCAAAATGTACAAGTATATACAAGACAACCAACAGCAAAAAAAAGAGAAGCAAGCAAAAATAGCTACTCCTGGTCGCCACTCAACTCGGCTACAGTCGCCTCGAGGGCGGCGATCTTAGCGTCCCTGACCTCCAACTCCCTCAACAGGCGAGCGGTCTCCTCCTGGGACTGCGCCAGCTCACGCTCCAGGTCTCGCTCCCTCTGCAAGTGATAAAGAAATGCCTCATTTCAATCATTTCATTCAACCATTTCAAACAAATGCGAAAAATTGCAACGAAATTCAAAATAAAGAGAATGAGAGGTTCATACCTGTCGTCCTCGGCCACCTGCAAGTGCCTCGATGGCCGTAGCCCGTAGCCGGTTGGCCACCCTCCACAGCACCACATGCTGAGACGGCGCCACCTACATTTCAATAAATAAAAATTTTTCAAGAAAAAAATAATGTATTCTTATACAAGTAAACACGTGTATTCTTATGCAGTAAAGACAGCGAGAGACAGCCGAAGCTGAGGGCTTACCCTCCTCACCAAGTGCCGCCAATACGCCAAGCCAGCATCCGTCACCTCCTAACCGAAGTCACGGATCTCGGAAATCGTCGTCATCCTCGCCGCGTCAGTGTACTCAAGGGACTCTGGATACGCTGGGGGCTCGACGCCCGCCACCTCGATCTCCTGCAAAGTTCAAATGAATCCTTTATTCGACGATCATTCGTCAGTTTGTGAAGTCAATTCAAAAGGAGAGTAAAATACTTACCACGATCGGCCAGTACGCCAGCCTCTGGCGAACAAACAGAGAGTACTCCCCACCAGGAAGGAGAAGAGCGTCACCACCAACGTCCGCCAAGTCAGCCTCTCTCTCAGCGTCCAAAGGCTCCCTAAACATCGTCCGGGGAGGATCGACGGGAACCGTGAAAGCGTCACGTGAGCACTGACGAGTCAACTGCTCGCCCAGGTACCACACTAGTCCCATGGACGTCCTCAGCAGCAACCGACTCGAGCTCCTGGGTCGAAGGACCTCAGCCACGAAGGCCGGAGCGCCAGGGTAGTCCACCCAAGGTATGGGCACCCACTAAAGACAAGCAAAAGAAAGGTCATTCCTATGATCGGCTCTATGCGGGAAAGGGGTCGTTCTTATGATCACTTCTAAAAGCTATAAGATGACAATAAAGAAAAGTGATTGAAGATACTTACGTCGCTAAACTTCAGGGCGTTCACGCCCCGTCGACAAAAGTCGTAAGAAGAGCTCTGGCTCTTCCTACGACACATCACCCAGTCCCTCACGACCGGGTAAGCCCTCGGCTCAGGCTTTGTCCTCTTAGGCGTGAAGCCCGGAAAGTAGGAGTACACCCACGCCTGAAAAACAAGACAATCGATAATGATCTTTCGCAATTCGATTGCAATGAAGAAGTAATGATCTTTCATGATACGCAATAAAGGTTCATACCTCCAACAACAGTCCAGGACCGACCGTGGCAGGAGAAGTCCCCTTCTCCATCAGCTCGGGACGAACCATGGCCCTCATGTAGCGAGCGAGGACCGTAAAACCAGGAGTAACCCAGTCCCAACGACCTAGGTCACTCAGGTCGGAAAGGAACAGAAGAAGCTTCGTCGACAGCCTCCCCCCTTTGTCTCGAAAGTAAAGCGAAGACAAGAACCACCAGAGACACAGACGAGCCCTATGCTCCGCAATACAAGCAGGAGGAGCCACCTTCCTCCCATCCATCATCACCAACGCCGGGGTCCTACCCGCAAAGTAGTCCCTGACGTAAGTGCTCGGCACTAACCCGGGAACGGTGGCGACCCTCTGCGCCGGGTTCCACCGATCGACCTCCCCGGCCTCGGCCGAGTCCACTCTCATGGCCGTCAACGGCCACACCACATCCTCCTCACCACACGGCAGACCAGAAATCATGCCGTAGTCCTCCAGAGTGACCCCGACCTCCCCAAAAGGCATGTGAAAGGTCGAGGTCGTGTCCCAGTACCGATCGAGGAAAGCTCGAATCAGGCAAAGGTTAGCCCGAAGCTTCCTTTCCTTGATCGCCCTACACGCTCCCACCAAGGCTCTGATGGCTCCCAGCTCGATGATGGCCTTCTCCTCCTCCGTCAGTTTCCCGTAGGCCTCCATCATCGTCGTGTAACCAGAAAAGGACCGTAAGTTCCCGGCCTCTTGTATCGATTCAAGAAAATGTTATCTTTAGCGCAAAGCAAATGAGAAATAAAACGACAAGTGAAAAAGGAAAGGTGATAGGAAATGGCAAGTTCGAAATTTACCAAACTCCTCGCCGTCCTGTAAGACAGGTGGCTCTCCGCTGCCAAATGAGATGTCGACCATCCCATTTCTCAGCCCACTCAGGTGCCCCCTGTAACTCCCCCTCATACCAAGGTACCTTACCAAGGACTACCCTAGCATGATAGGCTGTTACCATCTCGGTTTCCCGAGGTTAATATATCAAAGTTACCAATTCCAAACAACATGTATTAAAGTGTAACTGAGTTTAACGATTACATGTTCCCAAAATCAAAACCAAAGTACAACTGGAAAAGCTAGACAACTAGAAATTAATGCTAAGTCTCTTGACGGCGAAAGCTAGACTCGAAGTGATGACTCCCCATAACTGTCCCATAGCTAAACATCTGCATCACCTGTAACAATCTTCTCACCATCCCCGAATGGATCACCGCAGGTTTTATAAAACAACAACGGGGTCAGTTACTGAATAATTAAAGTAAGACAATACGATAAGCAACCAGCTGATCATCCACCATCTCCGGTCTCCCGATCTCACACAATAACCGACTACACACTAAGGTGTGTAGCCCTGCCAGACTACCCATCGCAACAGGTACCCCACACCGCCGGTGGGGGACCGCAGCCAATCCCCACCAAAATCCCGCTCATCAATGAGCGATAATCTTGTCCCTTAATGTGCACATCCCCTCCCGTGACGGGTTTCAAGGAGGGCGAACTAGGGCGTGAAGCCACTCCCGCAAGTGACTCCACCACATTCATCACAACACCATCACAACCACCACACCACCACCACACCAATACTCCGATGATCAGCAGACAACAATCATACACAGTACAATCACAATCTTAAATCAATTAACAGTAAACTGAGTAGGGAAACCCTACCTTTTCGCAATCCGATATGCTGCAATCAATCATACAATATGCATAACAAATACCACATCTCACCTACAACAATGATAACCAACAATCAACACCTATATGATGACCAAACCCAAAACCCCCAAATTAACCCAAAACAATAATTAGGCAAAATCCTAACAGACAACCTATTAACTGATTACAAGGCATAAGAGACTTACCAATGAAATCGATGAAAGAGAGAAAAGCACAGGGACTCACGAACCACCAATGCTCTTGGGAGAGATTAGAGAGGATTAGAGTGACGTAGAATGTTTTAGGTTTTGTCAAACGTAACAAGTGAAGTAGTGAATCTTAATTTATAACTCTAACCGTCTCTAATCAAACCGCGGAAATAATCTCCATCAGACCGGATACTCGGTCGAGTATAGAGTATACTCGGCCGAGTACCCTCTACTCGGTCGAGTATTCAACATACTCGGCCGAGTGTTTCTGGGCAGTAGCCAAACAGGGAACACGACACACTTTACTCGACCGAGTAGGCCATACTCGGCCGAGTACCAACTTAGGAAAACCGTAGTATTACAGTATTCCCTCCTAAAAAAGAACTTCGTCCCCGAATTTCCAACCCAACCTATAAAACCTGGACACCTAACACTAAGTCTACCAACCACACTAACTTCCACAACATGACTCACGATATCGTCCCAACTACAGCATAGTCTCTCAATACTAACTCCATAGTACTATCGAATAACCGTAACATAAGTGTTGCCAGCTCTATCATACTTCCATACGCTCACTAGCAAACTCGATACCAAGACAATCCACGAGACAAGATCAATCACCAAAACAGAATGTTACATTCTACCACCCTTAAACCGAACTTCGTCCTCGAAGTTTACTCACACACATAAATCTCATCACACAATCCGTTAACACTATCGAAGTTTACTCACACTCCTAAACATCATACTACTACGGGCACTACCATTACCTGTAATAAAATCAACCACAACACGAATCCATCTTTTACTCTACACCAACACTCAAACTTCCAATTGTACTATAACATGTACAACCATCAAACTCTCTTTTTCCCTTCTACTCCTCTTAAGATAAATGTTACGTCCTCGTAACTCACTAATACCTCCCATAAACCTCCACTAAACATCATTACCACCGCATGTCAACGATAATCCACTATAACCTCAAGACCTACAACCATTCCTATAACCAGGGCTCTATTTCTCTAACAGTTCACGTGCCTCCAATTATTCTGTACTCACATAACATATATCATAAATCCTCAGTATAACCGCCACTCCATCTCTTCCATATTACCACAAAACAACATACTTCTATATACCTATACACTCATCTCACGATCTTAGCTCACAATCCACAATTGTTACACATACTAACATTATCTTCTCAAGTTTATCTCTTTTATTACCAAAAAACTCACCCTTAACTTGACATGATACTAAGTCCCAAAACTCCGTACTCACTGTCCCAAGAAAAGGTGCTAAACCACCTGTAGTTTCCAGTTCATACCACACATGTTCCGCAATTCTGTTGCCACAACTATGTCTACCAACGTCTTATCTAAAACAAGATTAAAAGTACTCTAACAGCCTCTCACAACTGTGTCTCATTAACAGATGTAGATGATAGAAAAGTAGATCTATATACTTAATATATTCATATATGTTGTAATTTAATTTGTCATAAAATTAACTAATGATCTTATGCATGCAAACTTTTAAACAAAATAAAGAAGAAACTTTGTTCTTACATTGGAAATTTGGTTAATATGGGCACAAGAGAGATCACCTTTCTCTCTTGTTCTTGAGCTTTCCCTTTTGGATGAACAAAGACCCAAGTGTAGGATCTCTCCCAAGGATTTATACCCAAAGCTCACTCTTAATTAAAATTGATATTATGAGTACAAGATAATATTAATTTTGTAGAAAATTGACCCAAAAATAATTTGGTTTTTGTCTCTAAAAACCGGTTTAGAGAGAAGAGAAGAGGAAAGTATTTTTATCTTTCTAAAATTCTTATTTTAGATGAGTTAGAATGAATAATCATACACACTCATGCATGTAGTGTATATCAAAAATATAAGACAAAAACCCTTTGCCTTTTCTTATGGTAAAACTGGGTAGGAGGTGTGGAGGGGAGCCAATGCATGCCTTTGTTTATCTTCACAATGCAAACTAGGGTTGCATGGCTAGGCTATTAGTGAATGATTATGTTTTCCACTAATTTAAACAACACAATATTAGCCTAATTCTTACCCTTAATTTCGGTACATACATAAAATGGAATCCATTTTATTTTTGTCAATTTGTCTTATGTCACATGTCATATGTTACATAAATTTGTTATGTATTTTTAACATGTTAAAAATCAACGTATTAATAAAAATACGTCATATACAAAAATCGAATTAGTAATTCATAATTACTTGTACCAAAATATTTTACCAATTTACAAATCACAATAAATTGTATTTATAATAATTCATTCAATTTCAATTGTTTCTTTAAACAATAATTTCATCTGAGTAATGATACAATTCAATTACTTAGACCGTATCTCATTTAATCAAATTTCAATGAGATACGTAAATTTTACTTCCAAAATCGTCCGTCAATTTTCAAGTAATTTAATTAACTCGTAACATTATACGATTAATTAAATGATCAATTAAGAGTGTTGCCCTATAGGTATGACCTAGGGGATCAACTGATCACCACCGTCGCACGACGCAATGTCAAACTCTAGTCACCAATCATTACGATATATGTTGATCAGTTGACAGTAAAATACTTCCCAATTGTATTCTTTATAATGAGATTTAAACATGTGATCATCATGATCAACAGTCGTGATCGCATTATTGTCGGAGGACACATATTCCAACAATCTCCCACTTGTCCTCGATAAGTGTGCGTCACCAAATCTCTTGTCCTATTACTATCTCCCACTCAATGCAAGGTGTCTTTCAGGTCGTACTTGCAAGTGATCATATCGAGAGTGGTTTCCTCGATCTGGAGAATAACTGATTGACCGGATTTATCTATCATAGATACCTTCTGAGCGTGGCCACGCATTTCCAGTTCATTACTCCTCGAGTGGCCCTGATATATTGTTATAACCCTGACTAGGGGTGGACAATTCCTATCGCACTCATTCCCTTCAACTAGCCACAGCCATCATAACCCAAAATATGCCCATTTGACCCCATTTACGAAGGTCGTAGTAACACAAATCAAAGTTAATCTGAAACTGTGCCATCTCAGGGGAATAGTCTTTAGTCAAAAGAATCGACTCATTTGAATACTATAGCAGCTCTCGCCACGACCAGGCTATATTAATTTGCCAGAACTCTATAAGCGGTCGTAAGGCCCGACAAAATGTTCCTAACAGTCTGCCTATGTGATCGACTAGTCATCTTACATGACTCTATGGCACTTGAACTTGCCATCAATCGCATCACACTCTTGTCACTTCGAGACGTCACCTCATGTAAGTAACTATGGGCAAATACAATGTTAATCCATATTCACTTTAACGGGGTTCAATTGTCTCCGCAACCCGTTTGGATGTAACAAAGTATAAAGTGAGTTAATAATAACTCAAACGACAAATGTCGACATCACACTCGGGTACTCAATACCATATTATAACCTTGTGATGCATATCGTAAGTGTAAACACTTATTGATTGCAATAGAAGTTTAACATGCCATGTGTCCATGTGTTCAAACTTCTTATACTTGCATTTTCCTTTACATTCATGTTCTCTCTCATAGCATGAACCTTACCAAGTACACATCAAGGTTCCTGACCTTGGTTTTGGTTCTTTATCTTGAAAGAACTTCCTTATCGATTATCACATAACGAACGAATTTGTGGTGAATGATATAACTTGTACTGATCAAGTGCTCCATTCACACACAATGCACTAGGTATATGTTTTTCAGTGTCTTGCAACAATTTGTCAAGATGATTGATCTAGCACTTCTCACAAGTCCTAGTATATTAGGAAAGATTAGTTTTGAGCAACTTCTTATTCAACTAAGTATCTTTCCAAAACTTCTTATTTCTCTTTCTAGCTTGAAAGGTTTAGGATTCTCATAAATCCTTGCATGTGCTCGGATATTCTATAATATGTGCAACCTCTTGACACATAATAGAGCATTCCGTCAAACACGGAAATCACTCATCGGATTCTACTTGAGAATTCATGACGTTTCTATTATCGCTTACCAATGAATCATCATGCTCTTATGCACATGATTCACCATTGGACATGTGCATGATTATTCTAATGGCGGAAACATTAGTTACTAATAATCATGAGATCAACCGTTCATAGGTTCAATGAACGACCATGACTGCTAATGGCAATTCCATTTTCATCTACATGAATAACCTATGTGTATGTTGATATGATGTGTATCTCTTAATACTAATCCAATATTTCTTGTCGTAATTGGATTCATCATAGTCCAAATTCATCCAGAATTGAAAACTCAAATACTTCTTTGTGAAAGAAGATATTAGCTCGTCATTCCTAATGAGTAATGAGTTGTAAACATTCAAAGGATGATAGCTCCCACTAAATTCCATGTCTTCACATGATAATTTCTAATGCTCCCACTTAATTCCACATGTTTCGAAATTGATTACTCAATTGAACACATTTCAAAATTTGGAATGTATGTTGCTTTGCAAAGTTATTAAGATGAAACCATATATGTTCCCATCATATCCTTTCAAAATTCCTATTTCGAAGAGGTCTCATTTTAACCTTATGGTAAGAGATTTTAAATCTCTAACACACTCATGTCATAATGATGTGTGGCAATGTCATTTATTAAATATAAGTAATATCTAATACACATCCTTCAAAATATCCCTTTTAGAAGGATGTTTAACCAATTCATTTTCATAATGAGGTTAAGTAATGATATCTGCGTGGTTTAAAACTTTGGCTATTGGAGATATCGGTATATCAATCTTTGCAACCTCTAGTCATAAATATCGCTTATTACTAGGATGTTACATTGATTCATTTAGGCTCTTAAGTAAATCTCAAGGTTGAAACTATTGGTCAAATTTTTCCATAAACTTAGTCAAAACTCTTGTCAAGACTTTACTTTAGTCATTTTGTTCCAAAACTTTCTTTTGGTCTCCTCGTGTAGTTATCTTGAGAACATTCTCTTACGATTACTACACTTGGTCTCTTTAGTCATATGGAACTTACTTGAGACCATAGATCTCATCTATTGAGTATACTATTTAAATAGATATACCTTCATTCAAATCATTCTCTCTTGCGTAGATCTCATTTACACAAGTACACAAAAATATATCTTGCCTCGTGTGTTGTGTCCTCATTTTTCTCCCACTCTATCTTTAGAATAAATACACTATAGATTCAAAGATAGCATATGAGACACAAATAATGATGTTGAAGTTATAAGGAGAACTATCTCATAGATTGACTAATAGTTTTAGATTTCATATGTGTACTTGGTGATTGACATACCTTTAAGAGAGTTCATAGACTCAAAATTACTTTATAAATGATCATACACAAGCCTTAAGCATGTGGACATATAATGAAACCCGTCATTGTATTTGTCTATTAGATCACTTTAAGTTATATGTTTCTAAGAGTAAGCATTTAAACATGAATTTTTAGAACAAAAGGATAAAATGATAAAACGGGTGACTTGGGTTGCAAACCAAGTCACCATTATCCAAAATACAAACCATTATCCAAAATACCTTTCCATGTCGAACACGGAAACTTAAGGTTCTAAAATTCAAAAACATGAATAAAATAAGACAATAAAAAGCGAAGCTCCATGAAAGCTATTCCTAGCTCCTTGATGGTTTCTTAAGCTTGCTTTTCTTTTCCTTTGTCTTTGCTTGGTGGAGGCCCTATTTACAATAAAAAGGGAGATACATTATCACAACTTTGTATCATAATACCATAGTTGAATTAAAAACATAAAAGAAGGGATAGTCATTTACCTACTGGAGTAATCTTTCCAACCTTAATATCACCAAGGTATTTGGAACAATTTCTTTTCCAATGTCCCATACCATTACAATAATGGCATTTATCAAGAGAACCCTTCTTGATTTTTGAAGTGCTAGCTTCATTAGCTTTTGCTTTGGTGAAAGTGGGAGCTTGCTTCTTACCCTTCCTCCCATTCTTTTTGAACTTCCTCTTACTCTTTGTGCTTATGTTAAGCACATCCTTTGGAGGGTTCAGATTTAACCCCATGTCCCTCTCGGCTTGCACAAGTAACTTGTGCAATTCTTCAAGAGACACATCCTTGTCTTGCATGTTAAAATTCACCCGGAATTGAACATACGCTTTCACTTTGGACAAGGAGTGTAGAATCCTATCTACAATGAGTTCTTTGGGGATTTCAACCTTTTGAATCTTCAAGGTCTCGACAAGCTCCATAAGTTTGAGCACATGAGGGCTAACCTTTTGGCCCTCTTTGAAGTCGAGATCAAAGAATGTCGCGGCCGCCTCATATTGGACGATCCGCGGAGTTTGTGAAAACATTGTCCCAAGCTTGGAGTAAATCTCATTAGCATTGCCCATTTTAAAGGCTCTCCTTTGGAGATCCGCCTCCATTGCAAATATCAAGACATTTTTCATTGCGGCGGACTCCTTTTGGTAAGCCTCATATGATTCCCTAGTGGCGGCGGTCGACCTAGTAGTAGGTTCGGGTGGAGAGGCCTCGATAAGGTAACGAAGCTTGTCGTCACCTTGGGCGGCTAATTTGAGTTGGGCATCCCAATCGGAGAAATTTGACCCATTCTTTTCAAGTTTACATCGATCCATGAAGGATCGGAGCCATGATGTATTAGCGAGGGGCGTGGCGTTAGGGGTTGGTGTTGCCATTTGTTATGAGAAAAGAAGTGGTCTACAAAACAAGATAGAAGGAGTAAAACAAATGTCGTTTTAACAATAATACTCGTAAAAATGTATAATTTAAACAAGTTTTATGCATTTTTCTAGTGACCTCTACCCAACTAGATAAATGATTCCAAGACCCAAATTCATATTAATTTAGGGCACGGTGTGCCGAAATACCCTTTATTAACATAACTCGGTGGATTAACCTTTTAATCGATTCTACTTTTAGAACTCTTGGTTGATGATATTTACATTAATATTTATATTTAGCCCGAAACACATCCGGAAATCGTCGTGAATACTTTCGTTGAGTACAACCCAAATTTCGAATAAATGTGTCCATAATCCAAACCCATATCAACTTAGGGCACGGTGTGCCGAAATACCCCTTATTAACATGAATTCGGTGGATAGACATTCATCACCCACTTCCCCTACGTAACAAGGTTTGTACCCCGGTGTGGACGAGTGCACTCCCTCGCGAAATAGGTTTTCATGGTTTCTACTATTTGGTAAGGCTATGTCTCAATTAATTGTTTTAGCGAGAGGTCATGTAAATTTATTATCTATCACGTTTTAAGTGAACTAAGGCGGTGAACTACGATAATTTTAATTGACACGGTCAATAAACTCGATGAAAGAAGATGCATGTTTTAGTTATGGCGATTTAGCGATGCATGTGACATATAAATAAAAATGCAAACATAAAATAAATCCTAGTATGGCCTTCCTAAAAAGAAAAACTATTTAACTATTACATATTCGGAAACCAACTCCATTGGTCCCTTGAACTTCGGTTATGGCACACATTTCGAGGTAACACCGTCTTTATGTATTGCCATCTTGAAGAAATCCGTCTTTTGGAACTCCGGAATAAATTAAAATTACATAACAAATTACATAATTTCCTATTATACATTTGTAACTAAAATAAAATTAAATCTATTAAATTACAAAACGGTGATACGAGATCACAATAAAATTACAACCGAATCGATCTTTAACTCTACACCAACACTCAAACTTCCAATTGTACTATAACATGTACAACCATCAAACTCTCTTTTTCCCTTCTACTCCTCTTAAGATAAATGTTACGTCCTCGTAACTCACTAATACCTCCCATAAACCTCCCATAAACCTCATTACCACCGCATGTCAACGATAACCCACTATAACCTCAAGACCTACAACCATTCCTATAACCAGGGCTCTATTTCTCTAACAGTTCACGTGCCTCCAATTATTCTGTACTCACATAACATATATCATAAATCCTCAGTATAACCGCCACTCCATCTCTTCCATATTACCACAAAACAACATACTTCTATATACCTATACACTCATCTCACGATCTTAGCTCACAATCCACAATTGTTACACATACTAACATTATCTTCTCAAGTTTATCTCTTTTATTACCAAAAAACTCACCCTTAACTTGACATGATACTAAGTCCCAAAACTCCGTACTCACTGTCCCAAGAAAAGGTGCTAAACCACCTGTAGTTTCCAGTTCATACCACACATGTTCCGCAATTCTCTTGCCACAACTATGTCTACCAACGTCTTATCTAAAACAAGATTAAAAGTACTCTAACAGCCTCTCACAACTGTGTCTCATTAACAGATGTAGATGATAGAAAAGTAGATCTATATACTTAACATATTCATATATGTTGTAATTTAATTTGTCATAAAATTAACTAATGATCTTATGCATGCAAACTTTTAAACAAAATAAAGAAGAAACTTTGTTCTTACATTGGAAATTTGGTTAATATGGGCACAAGAGAGATCACCTTTCTCTCTTGTTCTTGAGCTTTCCCTTTTGGATGAACAAAGACCCAAGTGTAGGATCTCTCCCAAGGATTTATACCCAAAGCTCACTCTTAATTAAAATTGATATTATGAGTACAAGATAATATTAATTTTGTAGAAAATTGACCCAAAAATAATTTGGTTTTTGTCTCTAAAAACCGGTTTAGAGAGAAGAGAAGAGGAAAGTATTTTTATCTTTCTAAAATTCTTATTTTAGATGAGTTAGAATGAATAATCATACACACTCATGCATGTAGTGTATATCAAAAATATAAGACAAAAACCCTTTGCCTTTTCTTGTGGTAAAACCGGGTAGGAGGTGTGGAGGGGAGCCAATGCATGCCTTTGTTTATCTTCACAATGCAAACTAGGGTTGCATGGCTAGGCTATTAGTGAATGATTATGTTTTCCACTAATTTAAACAACACAATATTAGCCTAATTCTTACCCTTAATTTCGGTACATACATAAAATGGAATCCATTTTATTTTTGTCAATTTTTCTTATGTCACATGTCATATGTTACATAAATTTGTTATGTATTTTTAACATGTTAAAAATCAACGTATTAATAAAAATACGTCATATACAAAAATCGAATTAGTAATTCATAATTACTTGTACCAAAATATTTTACCAATTTACAAATCAAAATAAATTGTATTTATAATAATTCATTCAATTTCAATTGTTTCTTTAAACAATAATTTCATCTGAGTAATGATACAATTCAATTACTTAGACCGTATCTCATTTAATCAAATTTCAATGAGATACGTAAATTTTACTTCCAAAATCGTCCGTCAATTTTCAAGTAATTTAATTAACTCGTAACATTATACGATTAATTAAATGATCAATTAAGAGTGTTCCCCTATAGGTATGACCTAGGGGATCAACTGATCACCACCGTCGGACGACAGTAATGTCAAACTCTAATCAACCAATCATTACTGATATATGTTGATCAGTTGACAGTAAAATACTTCCCAATTGTATTCTTTATAATGAGATTTAAACATGTGATCATCATGATCAACAGTCGTGATCGCATTATTGTCGGAGGACACATATTCCAACAGTAGATACCCAGTATCTGCTGAGACTCCGACAAACACCCGATGATTATCGGACTATAACATGTTTTTGAATCGCGGCATTTGATCGACAGTTTGTGTACAACTTTACGACGGAAAACTTAAAACAATTTCGAAAATAAAACATTTCAAAAATTTTCAAAAGTACCTGGAGTGTTTAATGCATGACGACGGGGTCGCAATGACACTAACTAGAGTCAAAACCGACACCGGACCAAAAACCGACTCAAAAATTCAAATCCCGACTCCAACAACGAGTCAAACCGAGTAAACCACCAAAAACAAAACATTCAAAGCCTTCTATACTAAGATTTCCCGGATTCATGAATGGTCAAGTACCAAACATGTGACTACAAATCCTAGGATAGAACAAATCATGATTGCACTTGTGTGAAAGCGACAAGACAACTCGAAGACCCGCGACGTGGCTCGCGTCTCTTTGAGCAGCCCAGGTGGCCACGTTGCTCAAAACTCACACAACCACTCATTTTCCTATAAATACCCCTCAAATGCCCCCATTTGAGAACTTACGCGAGTGTCCGCCCCCTCTTTTCTCCCTTAAAGTTCTCGACTCGACTTCTTAAGTCACAATCCGACGTATATTTACGACCTACCGATCGTAAATACAAGCCTTACACATTGTTTGGTACCGTCATCGTGCATTAAATCACTTGACCGACCACTTCGACCACTACACCGTCACTAATCTTAATAAAACACTCTTTTTACTTACCAAAACGGTTTTAAACCGAGTCTTTTCCGACCAAACGAGTTGTTACACTTACGTCGGTTTCTCGCCATAACCAAACATGTAAGTATGAGGGTGTAAAAATCCTTCTTTTATCATGTCTTTATTTTTTTTATGAATATAACATGCTAAAACATGCATAACACGATCCAAAACATGGGATAAACGAGCCAAAACTGATTTTTGGCCTGATGTAGAAGCCCCTTATTATTGTGCACATAGGCTCGCGCCTCAATGGGGTGTCCAGGTCAGAACTCAACCGTGTTTGTTCTCGTCTTTCCCCTTTAATCCATTTTCGTATTTGTAATTGGTTTTTACCATTTCAAATATTTTCAAATATTTTTTATTTTATTTGTTTTTAACCATAAAACATTTTTCGCCCTTGGTTCCTCATACCATGACGGTTAAATCCGTGTTTTGGTGATAATATTTGGTTAATAACATTTAAAAGGTATTTAAAGCCTTTTATTTCATTTCTTTACATTTTGGGAGGTATTTTAAAGCCTTTCATCATTTCTTTACATTTTCAAAATAAACATATTAGTCACCAACACAAAGTCATCCTTGGTTCTACATATCATGCCGGATTTTAACCCGGGTACGATGATGAGTATCGACTAATTATATTCAAATGAACTTAAAACAATTAGTTCATAATTATTTTCAAAACTATTCATGTCAAGCTTGTCAAGTCGAACTCGACACCGAATATCATCAAAGTAATGATGATTATTCGAGTCTCGTTCCTCAAATCAACAAATGCGGTCTAAACGATCCTTTCAAACCAAATCGGGTCAAATACCCATTTTTCAATACGTTTATAAACGTTTTCTAAATGGTCAGAACACGGCATATAACCGTTAGTTGACCCGCGCCTAAAACATGCCCCTTCTTTCCTATTTCCAAAACCAGGGGAGGCCCCCTTACACTGCCGGCATGCTCGCGCCTCATATGGCCGCCTGGCACAGGGCCTGTTCCCTTTCCAGCATTAGTCTAGGACGATCCCGACTTCGGTTAGCCCGGATATAGGACGGATCAGATGACTATTTGCTCATTCAAAAAATCATATTTGCAAAATGCTTTACTAAGACAAATGGATCACGTTATGCACCATAAACCTAATACGGTAAATGGATGTTTAATTTCCGTTTTGCATGCAAATCAACCATTAATCCAACTCGACATCTTATACTTGATATTTGGATTAAATCAACCGACTTAGAAAGCTCTCACATGTTAGGTTTAAATTAATGCATGCGCATTCATGCATTTAAACCGTTTTATCATCATTTGCATTCAACCAACCAAGATCGATCAGTAGAGGCCGCTACCGCGGGCGGGATTGGGTGTCTGATTAAAGGGCTTCCCAATACGTACCTTCACGTCTTACTCATAAATTTTGGATAGTGGACAACCTTATCCAGGGCGTACGAGAGTCATTCTAGAGATAGGATGCTAAAGAGGGACGATTCCTTATCTTTAGTACCTATGTCAAACACTACTTTGTGCTTCGTTTGACCGAGGTATAAAGTGGATTCGAACGGGTTCCAAGCATCCCACAAATGCTTGGTGGCGACTCCGAACATCTCTAATCGTTTCGAGACCCTTACCGAGACGAAACCGACCGATCTAAAACGATCCGGTCGAAAGCATTTTTACGCCGCCGAGCGTGGCTTTCAAAAGACCGTTGTATGTCCACAGATCGAAATGGGCTTGCAGGTGGACCATGTCCACAGAAAAATTATTTTTATTAACTTTTCACTTTTAGATCTGAAATATAAGATAAAAAGCAACATGTGACGTTTTTCCTTAGTCATGAAGTATGTTTTAGCAATTTTTACTAATTAAAGTCACTATTTATGGGATTTTTCATCAAAAATTCATAAATCATGCATAAAGACTTCATTATAGCCAATTATTTTACACACATCTTGTAAAATTGCATGTGACAACATACTAAATTTATATGACCAGATTCGAAATATATCTCATATTAACCTATTTATCAATTTAAATACAATTTTAACTTGAAAAATCCATATTTCGAGCATAACAACTCATATTATTATGAAAATTTACAGGCCATCAGTAGATAATATATGTGAAAACATATCCAAAAACCACTGGAAAAATCGAAGATTAGCTATTTTTAGTCCAAAAATGACATTTTAATCATAAAAATCACATTTTTAATGCCATTATTAATAAAAATGAAAAATAAAATCCATAAATAAACCAAAATATCCTAAAACATTTTAGGACCAGAAACTTTAACATGCATAATAAATTTCGTGATATATCATAATAAGCACAAATTTATAAGTTTTATTTGTTAATCGTATAACTCGGAAAAACAATAACCGATTTGCATGCAAACAACCTAAGGCTCATGATACCGCTTGTTGGGAAATATTAATTTCATAATACAACATATTCATATATGTTACAATTAATTTAGTCATAAAATTAAATTTAGATCTTATGCATGCAAACATGAATAAGAAAAGAGAAGAAATCGTTTTCCTTACTATAAAATTTCGGATCAAAGGGCACAAGTAAGATCTCCTTCTTACTTATTCTTGAGCTTTCCTTATATGGATGAACAAATATTCAAAGATAGAATCCCTCCCAAAGATGAATACCCAAGATAACCCCTTAAAAGACTAATATTATTTGAACTAGAACAATATTAATCATACTAAAAATTGATCCAAAATATTGTTGGTACTCTTGTTTATTCGGCCAAGAGTAAGGAAGAATTTTGGAGTTTTCTCTCTTATCTTTCTATAAGTTTTATGAGAGATATGTTGAATGAATAATACACTAGTTTTGCATGTAGTGTAAGAGTGAAAAATTAAGCAAAAATATTTGCTCTTTTCTTATGGGAAAACCGGAAATGGGGAGGGGAGAAAGCCCAATGCATGCTCTCCTTTTCTTCCCAAGAGAAAGCTATGTATGCAAGGCTATGTATAAGTATTATAATTATGTTTTCCACTTATAAATAATCAACACAATTTTATCCTAATACTCCCTCCATTTCGGTACACACACATAAAATGGATGAGTCCATTTTATTTGTGATTTTGTCAATATGTCACATGTGACACATTACATGACATCTTATATATAAAATGTATTTTTAACAATTAAAAATCAACATATTAATAAAATATGTCACTTATAAAAATTAACATAGTAATTCACAATTACTTGTACCAAAAATGGTTTACCAATTTATAAATCATAACATCTTGTATTTATAATAAATTATTCATTCCGTTTCAATTGTTTCCGTAAACAATAATTTCATCTAAGTAATAAAACAATTTGATTACTTAGACTGTATCTTATTATAATCAAATTACAATAAGACACGTAAATATTACTTCAAAAATCGTCCGTCAATTTTAAGTAATTTAATTAACTCATATCATCATACGATCAATTAAATATTCAATTAAGAGTGTTACCCTTTAGGTATGACCTAAGGGGATCAACTGATCACCACCGTCGCACGACAGTAATGTCAAACTCTAGTCAGCCAATCATTACCGATATGTGTGGACCAGTTGACTGTAAAAATTACATCCCACATGTATTCTTAAAAATGAGATTTAAACATGTGATCATCATGATCGACAGTTGTGATCACATTATTGTCGGAGGACACATATTCCAACAATCTCCCACTTATCCTCGACAAGTGTGCGTCACCAATTCTCTTGTCCTATTACTATCTCCCACTCAATGCAAGGTGTCTTTCAGGTCGTAATTGCAAGTGATCATGCCGAGAGTGGTTTCCTCGATATGGAGAATAATTGATTGACCGGAATTATCTACCATAGATACCTTCCGAGCGTGGCCACGCATTTCCAGTTCATTACTCCTCGAGTGGCCCTGAGATATTGTTATAACCCTGACAAAGGGGTGGACAATTCCTATCGCACTTATTCCCTTCGACTAGCCACAGCCATCATAACCCAAAACATGCCCATTTGACCCCATTTACGAAGGTCGTAGTAACATAAATCAAAGTTAATCTGAAACTGTGCCACTTTAGGCGAACAGTCATTAGTCAAAAGAATCGACTCATTAGAATACTATAGTAGCTCTCGCCACGACCAGGCTATATAAATTTTGCCAGAACTCTATAAGCGGTCATAAGGCCCGACAAAGTGTTCCTAACAGTCTGCCTATGTCATCGATTAGTCATTCTCATATGACTCTATGGCACTTGAACTTGCCATCAATCGCATCACACTCTAGTCACTTCGAGACGTAACCTCATACAAGTGAATATGGGCGAATACAATGTAAATCCGTGTTCACTTTAACGGGGTTCAATTGTCACTAGAACCCGTTTGGATGCATGTAACAATATATAAAGAAAAGATAAAAGACAAATGCGATTATGAACATGAACAAAATGACACTTTTATTTCATTTCAAAATCTAACACAAACTTGGTACACGTTTAAGTCCCATGGACGCAACATGTCCATCATGCTTAGCTTGCGATAAAGGCTTGGTGAGCGGATCAGCTATGTTATCATCCGTCCCAACCTTACAAATCGCAATTTCCTTTCTTTCAATGAAATCTCTAATTACATGATATTTTCTAAGTACATGTCTAGATCTATTACTAGACTTCGGCTCTTTAGCTTGGAAGATTGTTCCACTATTATCACAATAGAGAGTGATGGGATCATTGGCGGTAGGTACTACTCTTAGACCTTCCGTGAATTGCCTGATCCACACAGCTTCCTTGGCAGCTTCTGATGCTGCAATGTACTCAGCCTCCGTCATTGAATCCGTAGTCACAACTTCCTTGAAGCTTCTCCAGCTTACGGCACCACCATTGAGCATGAAAATGAAACCAGCTTGTGATTTCATGTCATCTCTATCCGTTTGGAAACTTGAGTCCGTGTAACCATTAACACGGAGCTCGGTGTCTCCTCTAAACACTAAGATAGAATCCTTAGTTCTTCTCAAGTACTTAAGGATGTTCTTGACGGCTATCCAGTGACTCTCACTTGGATTTCCTTGATATCTACTCGTCATGCTCAAGGCATACGAGACATCAGGACGTGTGCATATCATGGCGTACATGATTGATCCAACAGCGGAAGCATAAGGGATCATCTTCATGCGTTCAACATCATGGGATTCGGAGGGAGATTGAGACTTGCTCAATATCATCCCTGTTACCATAGGTACCAAACCCCTTTTTGATTTGTCCATGCTGAAACGTCGAAGAATCTTATCAACATAAGACTCTTGACTTAGTGCCAATATCCTCTTGGATCTATCTCTATAGATCTGGATACCTAATATGCGTTGTGCCTCTCCTAAATCCTTCATTTGGAAATGGTTACCTAACCACTTCTTAACGGAAGACAACATCGGAATATCATTTCCAATGAGTAGTATATGTCATCGACATACAAGATTAAGAACACAAGATTTCTCCTACTAAATTTCATGTATAAACACGATTCCTCAACACTTCGAGTGAAACCATTCTCTTTTATCACATGATCGAATCGATGATTCCAACTTCTAGATGCTTGCTTAAGACCATAAATGGATCTCTTAAGATTGCACACTTTGTTAGGATTTTTAGAATCAACAAAACCTTCGGGTTGTATCATGTACACCTCCTCTTCTAAATGCCCATTTAGAAAAGCGGTTTTGACATCCATTTGCCATATTTCATAATCATGAAATGCGGCAATCGCTAACAAAATCCGTATGGATCTCAGCATGGCTACGGGGGCGAAGGTTTCATCATAATGGAGACCTTGGACTTGGGTAAATCCTTTTGCCACTAGCCTAGCTTTGTAGACATCATCATGTCCTTCTATGCCATTCTTGACCTTGAAAATCCATTTGCATTGAAGAGGTCTTGCCCCTTTAGGCAAATCCACCAAGTTCCAAACTTGGTTTTCATGCATAGAATCCATCTCGTATTTCATGGCTTCAAGCCATTAGGAGGAATTTGGACTAGAGATTGCGGCTTTGTAGGTGGCGGGCTCGTCACTTTCTAAAAGCAATACATCGAGTGTTCCATCTTGTTCGATAAGTCCCACATATCGATCGGGATGGCGAATAACTCGGCCCGTTCTTCTAAGTGGAGGAGGGACAACCGCGTTAGACGACGAAGGAACATCTTCTTGCGTCTCTACCTCGGTTTGTGGCTCTTGAACTTCATCAAGTTCAAAATTTCTTCCACTCTGTCCCCTAGAAATAAAGTCACTTTCTAGGAAGACAACATCTCGAGACACAAACACTTTGTTTTCTTGAGGCTTATAGAAGTAATAGCCTCGTGAGGCCATGGGATAACCTACAAAAATGCATTTTTCGGATCGTGGTGCCAACTTATTGTCATTTTTAATTTTGACATAAGCATCACAACTCCAAATTTTCATATGGGATAGAACTGGAACCTTTCCTCTCCATATTTCATTTGGAGTCTTTTCAGTTGCTTTGGTTGGACTTACATACATTCAAAGATTTTATTGCGGTTTGAATCGCAAATCCCCAAAACGAGTTCGGTAACTCGGTTTGACTCATCATGGATCGAACCATATCAAATAGGGTCCGATTTCTCCTTTTGGCAACACCATTGAGTTGAGGTGTTCCGGGTGGAGTAAGTTGTGATATAATACCACAACCTTTCAAGTGTGAATCGAATTCAAGGCTAAGATATTCTCCACCACGATCGGATCGTAGTGCCTTTATCCTTTTGTTCAATTGGTTCTCTACTTCGTTTTGAAATTCTTTGAATTTCTCAAAAGCTTCACTTTTATGCTTCATTAAATAGATATACCCATATCTACTCAAGTCATCGGTGAAGGTTATGAAGTAGTCATAATTTCCTCGAGCGGTGATACTCATTGGTCTACATAAATCGGTATGTATGAGTCCCAATAGTTCACTTGCTCGTGTCCCTTTACCACTAAAAGGATTTCGAGTCATTTTGCCAAGAAGGCAATATTTGCATGTTACATATGATTGATAATCAAATGGCGTAATCACATTAGTCGAAATTAATCTTTTTATGCGATTCTCGTTTATGTGACCTAATCGACAATGCCAAATGAACGATTCATTTGGATCACTTGATTTGAGTTTCTTTGATTGAATGTTGTAGATGTCATTAGTCGGATTCGAGGTTTCTAAAATGTAAATGCCATTAATGGAAAGAGCTTGGCCTATAACCAAGTCGTTCCTTGAAATAGTACAACGATTGTTCTTAATGACAAAACAAAAACCGTCTATGTCTAACATAGCGATAGAAATAATGTTTTTTAGAAAGTGTAGGCACATAAAAACAATTATGTAAATACAACTCAAATCCATTAGGCAAAGCTAATACATAAGTTCCCTTGGATTCGGCCGCTACTCGAGCTCCATTTCCAAGGCGTAGATCCACATCTCATTTGCTAAGCCTCTTCACGTCTCTTAACCCCTGTAAATGATTACAAAGGTGAGAACCACAACCGGTATCCAGTACCCATGTCGTAGTGGAAGTATAATTTACATCAATAACATAAATTTTCTTAGGAATTTTGCCTTTTGGAACGATGATTCCTTCCCTTATATTTGACAAATATACGGGACAATTCCTAAGCCAATGTCCCATGCCATAGCAATAATGGCACTCATCTTCAACTTGCTTGAAGTTTTTCCCTTTCTTTCCCTTCTTCTTGAACCTTTTGCCCTTAGAAGCAAGAACTCGATTGCTTGAGCTCCCACTAGTTTTGGCATCTTTCTCTTCCAAAGACAAAGATCCTATAGATTTTATGAGGCGGTCTTCCTGAGACCGGCTCACAAGAGATCTTGTAGTAGTAGGAGGAGGTTTAGAACAAGTGATGAAGTTTAGGTTTCCATCCGAACCTATCCCAAAATGAAGTTCTCTAGTAGTGTCGAAATCATTGTTGAAGCAAACGTCGTCAAAAACATTGTGGCAAGACTCAATAGTTATCGGTGTAGTAGCGTTTGATGGATTCATTGTAATGAACTACAAGTATGGAGGAAAAGGAAATATTAACATTTGTCTTTTTAATATCATACTTGTAAATAAATTAACAAGATATGACCATTTATATAGTGACCTCTACCCAACTATTGTAAATGATTCCAAGACCCAAATTCATATTAACTCAGGGCACGGTGTGCCGAAATACCCTTTATTAACATAACTCGGTGGATTAACTTTTTAATCGATTCTACTTTTAGAACTCTTGGTCGATAAAATTACATTAATATTTATCTCTAGCCCGAAACACATCCGGAAATCGCCGTGAATACTTTCGTTGAGTTCAACCCAAATTTCGAATAAATGTGTCCATGATCCAAACTTATATCAACTTAGGGCACGGTATGCCGAAATACCCTTCATTAACATAAATTCGGTGGATAGACATTTATCACCCACTTCCCCTACGTAACAAGGTTTGTACCCTGGTGTGGCCGAGTGCTCTCTCTCACGAAATAAGTTTTCATGGTTTCTACTTTTTGGAAGGCTAAGTCTCAATTGTTTATTTTTAGCGAGAGGTCATGTCAATTTATTATCTATCACGTTTTAAGTGAACTAAAGCGGTGAACTACGATAATTGTAATTGACACGGTCAATAAACTCGATTAAAATGACAATGCATGTTTTAGTTATGGCGATTTAGCGATGCATGCAACATATAAATAAAATGCAAAGCATAAAAATAAAATCCTAGTATGGCCTTCCTAAAATAGTAAATCTAATAAACAATTACAAATTCGGAAACCAACTCCTTTGGTCCCTTGAACTTCGGCCTTGGCACGCATCTCGAGGTAACACCGTCTTCATGGAAACTCCGGGAAATTACAAAGTAATAAATAAAATTATAAATGAATTACATAATTTCCTATTATAAATTTGTAAATAAATAAATCTATTAAATTACAAAACGGTGATACGAGATCACAATAAATTACAACCAAATCGATATTCCCATACATTTCGGGTAATACCAATTAAAACTAAGGCCTTACTAAGTAAAATTACATAATTCAAAAATTACATAAAATTAAAATTTTGACAATCATAAATAAAATGTAGCATTATAATATGTATGAACATGCCCAATTTTATGCTAAATCGCCTTTAAGGAGCCAATATCGTATATTAATCGGTTTTTACGGATTTGCGTGATTTAACCTTTTAAAATCACAATAATTACATAAAATCATATTTATGTACAAGTTAATTACCCTAACCATCTTAAGACTCAAAATTAGTCTCCACTAACACTTGACAATAATTAACTTATATTTCTTAATATTGTTCATAAATGGACTCAAAATTACAATATTATGACATAAACTTCAAATAAATCATAAAAATTTCAAATAAATTCAAAATTTGAAATTTAAACTCATGAACATTCTGGAAAAATACCATGACACTCATAATGTTCAAAACTTAGGTTAAAAATTTCGAAATTTATCGAGAAAAACAATGTTGCGGTTTATCCGATTTATCAATTATTACCATAAAAATATGAGAAAAATTATTTTTATTAACTTTTCACTTTTAGATCTGAAATATAAGATAAAATGCAACATGTGATGTTTTTCCTTAGTCATGAAGTATGTTTTAGCAATTTTTACTAATTAAAGTCACTATTTATGTGATTTTTCATCAAAAATTCATAAATCATGCATAACGACTTCATTATAGCCAATTATTTTACACACATCTTGTAAAATTTCATGTGAAAATATACTAAATTTCTATGACCAGATTCGAAATATATCTCATATTAACTTATTTATCAATTTAAAAACGATTTTAACTTGAAAAATCCATATTTCGAGCATAACAACTCATATTATTATGAAAATTTACAGGCCATCAGTAGATAATATATGTGAAAACATATCCAAAAACCACTGGAAAAATCAAAGTTTAGCTATTTTTAGTCCAAAAATGACATTTTAATCATAAAAATCACATTTTTAATGCCATTATTAATAAAAATGAAAAATAAAATCCATAAATAAACCAAAATATCCTTAAAACATTTTAGGACCAGAAACTTTAACATGCATAATAAATTTCGTGATATATCATAATAAGCACAAATTTATAAGTTTTATTTGTTAATCGTATAACTCGGAAAAACAATAACCGATTTGCATGCAAACAACCTAAGGCTCATGATACCGCTTGTTGGGAAAAATTAATCTCATAATACAACATATTTATATATGTTACAATTAATTTAGTCATAAAATTAAATTTAGATCTTATGCATGCAAACATGAATAAGAAAAGAGAAGAAATCGTTTTCCTTACTATAAAATTTCGGATCAAAGGGCACAAGTAAGATCTCCTTCTTACTTATTCTTGAGCTTTCCTTATATGGATGAACAAATATTCAAATATAGAATCCCTCCCAAAGATGAATATCCAAGATAACCCCTTAAAAGACTAATATTATTTGAACTAGAACAATATTAATCTTACTAAAAATTGACCCAAAATATTGTTGGTACTCTTGTTTATTCGGCCAAGAGTAAGGAAGAATTTTGGAGTTTTTCTCTCTTATCTTTCTATAAGTTTTATGAGAGATATGTTGAATGAATAATACACTAGTTTTGCATGTAGTGTAAGAGTGAAAGATTAAGCAAAAATATTTGCTCTTTTCTTATGGGAAAACCGGAAATGGGGAGGGGAGAAAGCCCAATGCATGCTCTCCTTTTCTTCCCAAGAGAAAGCTATGTATGCAAGGCTATGTGTAGGTATTATAATTATGTTTTCCACTTATAAATAATCAACACAATTTTATCCTAATACTCCCTCCATTTTGGTACACACACATAAAATGGATGAGTCCATTTTATTTGTGATTTTGTCAATATGTCACATGTGACACATTACATGACATCTTATATATAAAATGTATTTTTAACAATTAAAAATCAACATATTAATAAAATATGTCACTTATAAAAATTAACATAGTAATTCACAATTACTTGTACCAAAAATGGTTTACCAATTTATAAATCACAACATCTTGTATTTATAATAAATTATTCATTCCGTTTCAATTGTTTCCGTAAACAATAATTTCATCTAAGTAATAAAACAATTTGATTACTTAGACCGTATCTTATTATAATCAAATTACAATAAGACACGTAAAAATTACTTCCAAAATCGTCCGTCAATTTTAAGTAATTTAATTAACTCATATCATCATACGATCAATTAAATATTCAATTAAGAGTGTTACCCTTTAGGTATGACCTAAGGGGATCAACTGATCTCCACCGTCGCACGACAGTAATGTCAAACTCTAGTCAGCCAATCATTACCGATATGTGTGGACCAGTTGACTGTAAAAATTACATCCCACATGTATTCTTAAAAATGAGATTTAAACATGTGATCATCATGATCGACAGTTGTGATCGCATTATTGTCGGAGGACACATATTCCAACATTATAACCACTTTAACACGCCTTTCTAGGCCGTCGTAATGACGATTTTCAAACTCGGTTCTTCACAACCATTTCAAATCACCTTTTTACGCCGTTATAATTGCCGCGTCTAGACACGGACTTTAACCCGTCTCGCGCCGACAATGGCTCTTTCAAAACCCGAGAAAAGCACGCACCCTTTTCTCGAGACACTTTCGAGATCCCGAGGACCATGCACCGTCCCCGAGACCTCTTCAAACATTTCAAACTGATTTTCAAAACATACAATTTTGAATTTCAAAAACCGTCTTGGGAGGCAATACCTTGTTTTCTGAGCCGATTCAAACTCAAAACCGTCTTTTGCAAATAAACTTAAGACAACCCTTTCAACTGACCGACTTGCAGGGATCTCTATCTTCAGAAGCTGTCCACAAAGCGACGAATGAATCTTTTTGAAAATTTCTATTTTCGAAAACTTCAGTCCACCATTCCAATTCTGCCTCGTGTCTATCGAGTCGAAGAAAACGTACTTGTGGGTCTTTACTTATGAGTCGTCTCACCACGAGACTCGTCTAATGGCGTCACGCCGCTACGTTTGACACGTGTCAAAGGTTCGGTCAACACCGTCACATCATAAATCGAGTCACCACCGAGGTACCACACACGGTCATCCTCGTCTTGTTGAGTCTGATCTTTGTCTCGTCCTTTGCGTTGTCTGCGTTCAGTCTTTGAACCGTGTCGGATTGAGTTGTAATGTGAGCCGTTTTTCTGCCTCAGAACCATGGCCCCGTCTTCAACTTCGTTTGTCAACAGCAACAACAATGATAACAACAGAGATGTCACGACTGCTCAGCTAGCCAACCTGCTCACCGCTCTTAAGGTCACTCTGGACCGTGTCGAGACCTGTATCGACACCCTGGAAAACAAAGAAGCTGGGGAACATAATGTTAGAAATCATATTTTAAATATCACATATTTTTGTTTAACGTTTTAGTCATAAAAACTTAAAGATCTTATGCATGCAAAACTAGAATAAGAGTAAGGAAAAATCGTTCCATACCATATGAATATTTCGGCCAAATAGGCACAAATGAAGTCTCCTACCTCACTTGTTCTTGAGCTTTCCATATATTAGGATGATCCTCCAAAGACCTCAAGTATAGAAGCCACTCCTCTTGATTGCACCCAAGATTATCCCTTATCCCCACTAAATAATATTAGCTAGCTATTAGTTTAGTAGTTTACCTTAAAATTGATTACTAATACTCATATATTACATTAATAATATTAGTAATGTGATTGAACAATTTAAATCAAGATTTCTCAAGTTTTTAGAGACAAAGAAGGAGTAGAGAGAAAAATGCATAAACTTTTGCATGTGGTAAATGAATGAATGATAAGATACAAAATGAGAAAGATTCTCATCATAAAAGGAGGAAGGAGTGCCGTGAAAATGGAAGGCATCATGCCAAAATATGGCATCTCCTTTTTCTTTTCCTCTTTTCCATAATGTAGGTGTGTAAGGCCACTAATAGTAGGTATGATTATATTAATCTTATCACATAAAATAATATTATGCACACTCCACTACAACCTCCATTTTGGTCCACTTACATAAAATGGACTACCATTTTATTTTTGTCAATTTGTCACTTGTCACACAATATGTCACATGTAGTATGATAAATGTTATTAATTAATTTAATGCATATTTATCACATAAATATCATTTTATGAATTAATTAAATTACATACAACAAATTGACTAGTAATACTTGATCACAAAAATAAAATGGGTCATATAATTATAATTCACAATATTTTGTAATTATAATTAACCATTCATTCTTATCTCTATTGTTTCTCAAACAATAAACAATTTTAGCAATAAAATATTTCAATTACTAAAATAAATCTTATTTAATCCCATTATAATAAGATATCAATATTCCCTCTCTCAAATTGAATTGTTCAATTTTAAGGAATTGATTAACTTGTATAGTCATACAATTAATCAACTTTACAGATTAGGGCATCATCCTTTAGGTGTGACCTTAAGGGATCAACTGACCACCACCGTCCGACGACAGTAACGTCAAACTCTAGCAAGCCAATCGTTATCGATTAAAGTTGATCAGTTGACTATATAATGAATCATCCCTTACGTATTCTTTAAAATGAGATTTAAACATGTGATCATCATGATCGACAATTATGATCGCATTATTGTCGGGGACACTCCAACAATCTCCCACTTGTCCTTGACAAGTGTGCGTCACCAATTCTCTTGTCCTATTACTATCTCCCACTCAATGCAAGGTGTCTTTCAGGTCGTACTTGCAAGTGATTATATCGAGAGTGGTTTCCTCGATCTGGAGAATAACTGATTGACCGGAATTATCTACCATAGATTCCTTCCGAGCATGGCCACGCATTTCCAGTTCATTACTCCTCGAGTGGCCCTGAGATATTGTTTTAACCCTGACAAGGGGGTGGACAATTCCTATCGCACTATTCCCTTCGACTAGCCACAGCCATCATAACCCAAAATATGCCCATTTGACCCCATTTACGAAGGTCGTAGTAACATAAATCAAAGCTAATCTGAAACTGTGTCATCTTAGGCGAACAGTCTTTAGTCAAAAGAATCGACTCATTAGAATACTATAGTAGTTCTCGCCACGACCAGGCTATATAAATTTGCCAGAACTCTATAAGCGGTCACTGCCCGACAGAGTATTCCCAACAGTCTGCCTATGTGATCGACTAGTCATCTCACATGACTCTATGGCACTTGAACTTGTCATCAATCGCATCACACTCTAGTCACTTCGAGACGTCACCTCATACAAGTGACTATGGGCAAATACCATGTTAATCCGGGTTCACTTTAACGGGGTTCAATATTGTCATACAACCCGTTTGGATGTAACAAAGTACAAGAAAAGAGTTTTTAAAGTAAAAACTCGAACGACAAATGCGATTATCATATATGAATAGTCAATGCCTGATTACTACTTCATATTCTATAATCCAGTTTGATCTTGAATGTAGTTGTTCATCTCAATTTAATTGAGATGACATGACTAATCATGTTTAGCCTACGAGAAGGCTTTGGTTAGTAGGTTTTATCAACTTCTTGTACCTTACTCAACCTTACTACATACTCGTTTTCCTTTGTAATGTATACATTTGCATTACAAAACTTTCTGAGTACGTGTCGAGATCCAATCAAGACATAGGCCCTCTAGCCTTAGAATAGCTCCCACTGTTTTCACAAAGATTAGTGACTCATCCTTCTTGCACATCTCATGATTGCAAGTGTACTCAATTTCCGTTGTAAGTATTTCTCATTATTCTTTATTGCCTAGAACGATTCTAGAAAATCTATTTCTTAAATAACACAGCCACAATGGTATCTTAACCATCTTAATGTGTTTTGATTATGGTTTTGTCGGAAACCATGCGCAATCTCAATTGTCAATTGTCATTTGTGTAACACCCTTACACAAAATTGCATCAAAAACACTTTGCATTACATCCTTAATGCTTCTGCAAGCACTTAAGGGTAATATTTATGGCTTACTTGGTAAATATTACTTAAATTCGATTTGAAACAATTCATCATACTCAAAGTATATGAAGTGTTATACATCATTTCCTATTTAATTGATTCGGCAGCGGAAGCAAATGGAATCAATCAAATATGTTCAATCTTGATTGAACTAGTCATGAATCTTATCAACATAAGACTTCTTATTTGACGCTAATATCATGTGGATTTATCTCCATAAATCTGGATATTAAAGATGTATTATATTTCTCCAAGTCTTAAATCACTCGCAATGATCAATGTGTCATCCACATATAAGACTACTAAAAATTTCCGTAACTCCCACTAAACTTCATGTATAAACACAACTTCTCGACTTATCGGGAAATTTTTTATACCATGATCAAATCATTGATTCCAACTCATTTATGTCCTACTCAAGACCATCTCTTAAGTTTCACATTATCTTAGGATTGCAAAAACTCATAACATGTATCGAATACATTTCTTCTTTGAAGAAGTGGGTTTTTGGATTCACTCGCTATATATCTCATCATAATGAAATACAATCCTTAGACTTAAGCTTCTCAACTAGTGCAAAACCCTTTGCTACCAATCAAGCTTTGAAATCTCTCTTTATTAGTGCAAAACCCTTTGTCACTAATCAAGCCTTTTATTTCGGATTTTCATGGCTCTAAGCCTTGTATTGAGTTGTGACTTAAACATTCTCATGTAAGTCATATGTTCATTACTTTCCAGAAGTAATTAACTTGAATCAAACATTTTCTTTGTAAGTTGTAAGCTCTTTACTTTCTTAAAAGTGACACTAATTCATCATCTTCAACAACTGATGACTTTAACCTCCTAGGTTTTGAAGAAACAACGTCTTACACAAAACGTCTCATGTAGCCAAGAAAGACCAGTTTCTTGCGACATAACATTCTTTGTGGCTCTTTAACAATTTCTCCCACTCTGTCTTTTAGAAATAAACTTGTATTCTAGAAAGACAGCTTCACGAGCCGCAAACCCGTTGTACTCGTGATTATAGTAAGGATTTGTTTCTTTTGAAAACTTACAAACATGGTACCCTACCATTTCATATCTCATATGATTCGTTTTAGATTTAGTGGAAAAATAATTTAGACAAAATGATAAAATCCCAAAAGGATCAAGTAACTCAAAGTACTTCATTGAAGTCCAAACCATATCGAATAGCGTTTGATTTATTATCCAACCACACATTATTCCATAATGTGTGTTAAGAGAGATTAACTTGTGATACTATATCACATTTCATTTGGCTTATATCAAAGTCTTCACTTTGATAATCCCATCACGACAAGATCGTGATTCTTTGAAATCTTTGAACTTCTTCAAAGATTTCTCTATTTACCTTATTAAGCGAACACATTAGCGTCAACTTAAATCGTTGGTAAAAGAAAATGATCAACCAATTTTGGATCAATGATTTACAACCTCGATCTCCTTTTCAACCAAAAGGTACGAGACATCTTGCTTTGAATACAAGATACGCATATACCATAAGATCTAATGGTTTCAAGTGTACTCGATAACTCTTTGCGTTCATCATTCCATAATCTAAGGTTCAATCTTGGGTTACCAATTTGAGTCTTGCATCATCTACATGATATATCACTCTAGTTTGATTTAGAATATAATCACCTTGATAATGGGCTAGCCATATATCAAATCATGGTGTATAGGGTCACAAAAGTGAAACCTCTTTTGTATCTTAACAAGTTTATATTCTTATTTGGAGTTTATGCACTTAATAGTCACAATTAAGTACAACTTTAAACTCAAAAACTAGATTGAGTACACAATGACTCTATCTCTGAACATCATTGTTGCTAGTCGTCATATTCTAATCATCCTATGTATCAAATACAATGATGAAAACCTCCACTGGTTTCTAATATTGACGAAGTAGTACTAGCAAAATTTATGTCAATCAAATAAACATTTAAAGAAGAAGGTCTCATTAGATGTCCCACAAGTAACTTGTTGATTCTTCAATAATTTGGGGTAGTTTCCTTTCTAGCGTCCAACAATTAAGACAATGGAAACTTTATCGGTCGGGATTGATAGGTTTAGTATCGTTATTCTCAATAACTTTACTTTTAACATTACCTTGTATCAATTCCATCTTAATTTTACTTCTTTGAACTTCGTCCTTTTCTTAACGGTTTAAGAGAATGCTCCCACTTATTTCAATGAGTCTTTACTTAGAGAAGCAAAATTGAATTTCATGAAGACTACTCTTCATTCGTTTGTTTTAGTCTTAAAACTTTCATTGAAGTGGTTGCGGTATTTTGGTCAATTTTGATTTCCAACAAATATAGTTACCAAAATGATGTAACGTTTCAAAGTGCTTAACTCAATTAGGCATATGAGAAACAATTCATTGTAAGTAGATATGTTAGTCAAGAATCAAAAACCCTTTTGATCATGAATAACTTTTATCTATACTCTTCACAAGAGATCCTTCCAATGGATAACACGAGGTTTTAGAAGAAAATTCATATTTGTCTTTAGTTACGATGTTTTAATGGAGATTTGAATCAAAAACCGAAATGATATCGTATATAAATTGAGGTAAAGAAATAGAACAATACGATAACGGAATAGTGGAAAACTTAACATTTATCGTTTTATTAATACTTGCAAATAACAAGTAAAGCATTTACATAGTGACCTCTACCCAACTATGATAAATGATTCCAAGATCCAAATTCATATTAACTTGGGCACGGTGTGGCCGATAAATCCCTTATCAATATAACTCGGTGGATTACTCTTTAATCGATTCTACTTTTAGAACTCTTGGTCGATAAAATTACATTAACATTTATCTTTAGCCCGAAACGCATGCAACTACGGTCACGAATACTTCCGTTGAGCTCAATCCAAGTTTCGAATAAATGTGTCCATGATCCAAACCCATATTAACTTGGGCACGGTGTAGCCGATAAATCCCTCATCAACATGAATTCGGTGGATAGACATTTATCACCCACTTTCCCTACGTAACAAGGTTTGTACCCCGGTGTGGCCGAGTGCACTCCCTCATGAAATAGGTTTTCATGGTTTCTACTTTTTGGTAAGGCTAAGTCTCAATTGTTTATTTTTAGCGAGAGGTCATGCCAATTTATTATCTATCACGTTTTAAGTGAACTAAAGCGGTGAACTACGAATCTACGATAATTGTAATTGACACGGTCGATAAACTCGATTTAAAATGCATGTTTTGTTATGGCGATTTAGCGATGCATGCAACATATAAATAAAATGCAAAGCATAAATAAAATCCTAGTATGGCCTTCCTAAAATAGTAAATCTAATAAACTATTACAAAATCGGAAACCAACTCCTTTGGTCCTTTGAACTTCGGTCTTGGCACGCATTTCAAGGCAACACTTTCTTTAATGGATCGCCTTCTAGAGTGGCACCGTCTTCAAGGTACTCCGGAATAAATAAATTATATAATAAATTACATAATTTCCTATTATACATTTGTAATTAAAAATAAAAATAAATATATTAAATTACAAAACGGTGATACGAGATCACAATAAATTACAACCGAATCGATATTCCCATACATTTCGGGTAATATCAATTAAAACTAAGGCCATACTAAGTAAAATTACATAATTCAAAAATTACATAAAATTAAAATATGACAATCATAAATAAAATGCAGCATTATAATATGTATGAACATGCCAAATTTTATGCTAAATCGCCTTTAAGGAGCCAATATCGTATATTAATCGATTTTTACGGATTTGCGTGATTTAACCTTTTAATATCACAATAATTACATAAAATCATATTTATGTACAAGTTAATTACCCTAACCATCTTAGGACTCAAAATTAGTCTCCACTAACATTTGACAATAATTAACCTAGATTTCTTAATATTGTTCATGAAAGGACCTAAAATACAAAATTATGTCATAAACTTCAAATTAAATCATAAAAATTTCAAATAATTTCAAAATTTGAAATTTAGACTCATGAACATTCTGGAAAAATACCATGACACTCATAATATTCAAAACTTAGGTTAAAAATTTCGAAAATTTATCGAGAAAAACAATGTTGCTGTTTATCGATTTTAACAATTATGACCATAAAAATATGAAAAAAATTATTTTTACCAACTTTTCATTTTTAGATCTGAAATATATGATAAAATGCAACATGTAACGTTTTTCCTTAGTCATGAAGTATGTTTTAGCATTTTTACTAATTAAAGTCACTATTTATGTGATTTTTCATCAAAAATTCATAAATCATGCATAAAGACTTCATTATAGCCAAATATTTTACACACATCTTGTAAAATTGCATGTGATAACATACTAATTTTCCATGACCAGATTCGAAATATAGCTCATATTAACCTATTTTCCCTTTAAAATACGATTTTAACTTGAAAAATCCATATTTCGAGCATAACAACTCATTTTATTATGAAATTTAACAGGCTATCAGTAGATAATATATGTGAAAACGTATCCAAAAACCACTGGAAAAATCGCTTAGGACCAGAAACGTTTAACATGCAAAATTATTTCATGATTTATCTTCATAAATCCTAAATAACAAGTTTTATATGTTAATTTAATTAACTTGGAAAAACTAACCCGGTCTTGCATGCAACAACCATAATGCTCCGATACCAGTTGTTAGAAATTATATTTTAAATATCACATATTTTTGTTTAAAGTTTTAGTCATAAAAACTTAAAGATCTTATGCATGCAAAACTAGAATAAGAGTAAGGAAAAATCGTTCCATACCATATGAATATTTCGGCCAAATGGGCACAAATGAAGTCTCCTACCTCACTTGTTCTTGAGCTTTCCATATATTAGGATGATCCTCCAAAGACCTCAAGTATAGAAGCCACTCCTCTTGATTGCACCCAAGATTATCCCTTATCCCTACTAAATAACATTAGCTAGATATTAGTTTAGTAGTTTACCTTAAAATTGATTACTAATACTCATATATTACATTAATAATATTAGTAATATGATTGAAAATTTAAATCAAGATTTCTCAAGTTTTTAGAGAAAAAGGAGTAGAGAGAAAAATGCATAAACTTTTGCATGTGGTAAATGAATGAATGATAAGATATAAAATGAGAAAGATTCTCATCATAAAAGGAGGAGGGAGTGCCGTGAAAATGGAAGGCAACATGACAAAATATGGCATCTCCTTTTTCTTTTCCTCTTTTCCATAATGTAGGTGTGTAAGGCTACTAATAGTAGGTATGATTATATTAATCTTATCACATAAAATAATATTATGCACACTCCACTACAACCTCCATTTTGGTCCACTTACATAAAATGGACTACCATTTTATTTTTGTCAATTTGTCACTTGTCACACAATATGTCACATGTAGTATGATACATGTTATTAATTAATTTAATGCATATTTATCACATAAATATCATTTTATGAATTAATTAAATTACATACAACAAATTGACTAGTAATACTTGATCACAAAAATAAAATGGGTCATATAATTATAATTCACAACATTTTGTAATTATAATTAACTATTCATTCTTATCTCTATTGTTTCTCAAACAATAAACAATTTTAGTAATAAAATATTTCAATTATTAAAATAAATCTTATTTAATCCCATTATAATAAGATATCAATATTCTCTCTCTCAAATTGAGTTGTTCAATTGTAAGGAATTGATTAACTTGTATCGTCATACAATTAATCAACTTTACAGATTAGGGCATCATCCTTTAGGTGTGACCTTAAGGGATCAACTGACCACCACCGTCCCACGACAGTAACGTCAAACTCTAGCAAGCCAATCGTTACCGATTAATGTTGATTAGTTGACTATATAATGAATCATCCCTTACGTATTCTTTAAAATGAGATTTAAACATGTGATCATCATGATCGACAATTGTGATCGCATTATTGTCGGGGAGACTCCAACACATAATACTCCACCTTTGACTGAAACTGAGAAAAGGCTCAAGCTCTTGGAAGAACAGCTCCTAGCTCGGGGTAACAATATCCATCTTGAGAACAACCGAAGGTTTGAACCTGTTGGGGATCAACTACCTGACAACTTTACCCTGACAGATGTGCCCAAATTCAAGGGAGTAGAGGACCCGCTCAATCATATTCGAGCCTTCAAAGACTACATGGCCATAAAAGGGGTCAAACAGGAACTCTTCACCCGGATCTTCCCATCATCCTTGGAACCGATCCCTCGCCAATGGTACTACTCCCTTGACTCGAAGAACCTTACTACCTGGGATGAGGTCGCAGTTGAATTCGCCAAGCAATACGCTGACAATGTTGAAATCCAAGCCAATACCCTACCTTTGAGGTCCTAACCCAGAACGACAAGGAGGGATTCACCGAGTTCTTAACCCGTTGGAGGAGGGTAAGTACTCAGCTGGTCAGCAAGCCGAGTGAATCAACCTTGGTGGAAAAGTTCGTCAACAATCTCCGCCCAGTGTATGCCAACTTACTGAGGTATAAAAATATTAAGACCTTCCATGATCTGCAAATTCTGGGGACACGCATTGAAGATGACCTCCGGAAGGGTGTCTTGGCCAAGACCACTGGCAGAGGCTATTAGGGATCTACATCAACCGGGTCTCGCCCTTACGGCCAAACAAACAAGATTGATGAGGTCAACCTCGTTGAACCAACTGCTAAGAGAGTTGAGCGCCCCCAGAGAGTGTTCACTAATATAGGGTCAACTTATGCAAGTGTCCTGAAGAGACTCATGGACCAGGGAAAGTTACAACCAATCGGACCCACCTCGGATCCGACCGATGCTAAGAAATCCCACTTCTGGAACCCCAATGCCTACTGTCAGTACCATCAAGGGAAAGGGCATGATACAGAAACCTGCTTCAAACTCAAACACATCATCCAAGACATGGTTGAGAAAGGGGAATTGCCTTTACCCCCACCGACTAAGCCAAACAACAAAACAAACCCTCTCGGAATCCACGCTATCTCCAAAGATGAACCAACTCTGTACTGCTCTCACTTCACCCTGCCAATTGATGACGAGGTAAACGCCTTGGAGAAAGATCCCTCGTATGGGGTATTTGTGTTCAGTGCCGCAACTATGCTCACCATGTTCCAACAGGTTGAGGAAGCCATAGTCAGCCTCTCCGAGAGGATTACCCAACTTGACGATGCCTACCGCCGGCTTATCTTCAATCCTCCACCACCACGCCCGAGGGAGAGTCCCCCGAGCGCCCAAAACTACCCTCACCAGGACGGATTGCTCCCGCGACCATTCTGGCATACACCTAACAATAATCACCCTCACAATAATCAACCCCACAAAAATTACCCTCACAGAAATATCCCTCACAAAAACTGCCCACCAAGGAATACCTTTCCAAGGCGCCTTCGAGATCCTGAAATCAATGGCATCTGGAGAGACGATGTTGAAGATGTCTATATTATCCCAGGGAAAGAGAAAAAGGCGAAAGAGATCGGTCACCTTACCCGGTCCGGACGCCCCTATCAGAACTCGAACAATTCAGCGGTCGCTCCAACAACAAACGACCAAGTCGTCCCGGAAGCAGACACTCAACCAAGAGCTCCTGAGAATTCGATCCTCAAGCAGCTTCAGAAGGCAAAAGCCGAAATCTCAATTTGGCAACTGATTGCGACATCCTTTGAGCATCGACAGGCTTTGCTACAGGCCTTGGGAAAATTAATTGTGCCCTCCACCTCTTCCCCTGAAGAAATAGTGGCACATATGACGAGGGACGCCCCTGACTTGAACAACCCGGTCGTCTTCTCTGACTAAGATATCCCTCCCTTCGGAGCCAATCATAACCTTGCCCTGTACATTACCGTACAATGTCTCAAGAAGAATGTACCCATGGTCCTTGTAGATGACGAATCCGCGGTAAATGTCATTCCCCTCAAGACTTCTCACAAGCTGGGTATTAAGGAAGCTGATTTGGTCCCAACAAATCAAGGAGTACGTGCCTACGACGGCACTCGTCGCAAGGTCGCAGGGCTCATCGCTCTGACTGTCGCAACCGGACCACTGGAAAGGCAAACCATTTTTCAGGTGGTCGACATCGACGCCTCCTTCAATATTCTCCTGGGACGTCCCTGGATTCACGCCGTCAAGGCGGTTACCTCAAATCTCCACCAAAAGATCAGGGTCCCCTTCAACGGGAAAACAATCACAATTCCTGCTTCCCCGATCAAAGTTGTTATGAGGAAGGGAATAGCCTCCCAAACCATTGAGGAAGATGATAGTGAAATGTGGGGGTTCCAAGCTGTGAATGCCAAAACTGATGAATCAACACCCTTTAATTGTGACCCGTTTGCCAACCTCACGGTCAACCGCATCATGATGCGCTAGGGTTACTTCCCGGGCTTGCCCCTCAATCTACTGAAGAGCACCTTACCTCCCTTGAAACAGGCTAAGGTCCCCTACATTCCCTTCGGACTGGGATATGAACCTACCGATGAAGATATCCAGGAGATGAACCTCCTAGTTCGAAAGCGCAAGAAGCACGGAGTTATCCTCCGTCCCTATCATCTGACCCTCAATGGATACTTTGTCCCCGAGGGAGAGTGCGAGCTCTACCATGGCTTTTCGGAGCCGATCTATGACTCTGTGGCCAAGACCAGGTACCCGGGTGTGGAAGTCTTCCAGGACTGCTACTTCATCCCCGACAACACCGAAGCTGCATCAACCGAGTCTAAGCCGTCGTCATGCCTCGACGGGCAAGCTGTCACCCTGCTCTTTGGAGAGGATAACATCAAGCACCTCGACTATGAGGACATTATCAACATCGCCCTGAAGGACAACCAATTTGACCCAACCGCCTTGATCTCTGACGCTAACCCGGAGAAAGCTACACAAAGCTGGAGCAAGACCGTCAAGTGGATCGATCGCCAAGGCCGCATTCTCAAGATCACAACTGGAGAAGGCCCTATGTTCAAAGAACGAAGTGGAGAAGAATCTGAACCTGAGTCTGAGTCAGAGTCAGAGTCTGTCATAGCTCCTAGCACTCCTGATGTCCCAGTCAAGGTCCCCTTCCCATTATTTTATCACAAGGTCGTGGCTGATTCAGAGGCTGAGTCTACTAGGGTCACCCCCACTCCCATGAAAGGTGACAACCTGGAGCCTATTCCAGGGGCCACCTCCTCTGCTGTGTCGCCTCTGACTGACCACGAGATGTTTGTCCTCTCCGAGCTTTTCGCTCGTGTCAACTTAATGAACGCTAAGTTTGCTTATGACTCGTCTCAATTTAACTGCAATGCAATTCTGAATGACTATGAGGAATTTGACTTGAGTGACTACCCACTTCAACTAGCCAAAGAACTTGACAAACGGGAAACCAGAACCCCCATTATTGAGGAGATTGAACCTATTAACGTAGGAACCGACAACACACCTCAATAACTTAGGATAGGGACAACCCTGGACCCCTTGGAAAGACAATAGTTCATTGACCTCCTCCACGAATACAAGGACGTATTCGCCTGGTCCTACAGAGACATGCCTGGGATTGACAGGGAAATTGCAGAGCACCGGATACCCATTAAGCCCGGAGCTAAACCTATGAAGCAGAAGCTGCGTCGAATGCGTCCTGAATGGGGCCTAAAAATCAAGGAAGAAGTGGATAAACAGTTCAACGCTGGTTTCATCAAAGTGTCTGAATACTCTGACTGGGTGGCCAACATTGTTCCTGTACCGAAGAAAGACGGGACAATTTGGGTCTGCGTCGACTTCAGAGATCTGAACAAGGCGAGTCCAAAGGACGATTTCCCTTTGCCACATGTTGACATTCTGGTAGACAACACTGCCGAACATGCTCTCCTATCATTCATGGACGAGTATGCCGGGTACAACCAGATTAAAATGGTCGAGGAAGACATGCACAAAACCGTATTCACTACACAGTGGGGTACATATTGCTACACGGTCATGCCTTTCGGTCTCATCAACACCGGGGCTACCTATCAAAGGACCGCTACCACTCTCCTACATGATATGATGCACAAGGAGGTAAAGGTATATGTCGATGTCATGATTGTCAAGTAAAGAGAACGGGACGGCCACATCAACGCCCTTCAAAAATTCTTCGCTCGTCTGCGGAAATATAACATGAGACTAAATCCTCAGAAGTGTGCATTCGGGGTCACCTCCGGAAAACTCTAGGGACATGTCGTCAGCAAAAAAGGCATTGAGATTGATCCAACCAAAATCAAAGCCCTTCAGCAAATGCCTCGGCCTAGGAACGAGAAGGAGATTCGGGGATTTCTCGGTCAGGTCCAATACATTAGCCGCTTCATTGCCAAGCTAACCATGATTTGTGAACCAATATTCAAGAAGCTTTGCGCGTCCAATCACACCAATTGGGACGACGACTGTCAAAAAGCCTTCGACAGGATAAAGGAAATCCTAACCAAACCTCCTGTCCTCATGCCACCTCAACCAGGGATTGCTCTATCCCTATACCTGACTGTCACAGACACAGCCATGGGAGCGATGCTAGCACAAACAGTGGACGGCGAAGAACGAGCCATCTACTACATCAGCAAAAAGTTCATTGAGTATGAGACAAGGTACACCCAACTGGAAAAGACATGCCTTGCCCTAGTATGGTCAACAAAGAAGCTGCGACATTACGTGCTCAGCTACACGGTCCACATCTACTCCAAGATGGACCCGGTCAAATACATCTTCGAAAAACCCGTACTAAACGGAAGGCTGTCTGTCCGAGTTTGATCTCAAGTTTGTACCCCTCAAGGTTATCAAGGAAAGAGCAGTCGCCGATATCCTGGCAGAAAATCCCGTCAACGAGGATCACCAGAGGGAGAACATGTTCCGATCTCGGTCAAACTAGACTTCGCCGTCACCAACAATGCCGCTGAATATGAAGCATGCCTCATCGGCCTGCAAGCAGCCATCACACTTGGCATCAAGAGACTGAGGGTCCACGGCGATTCCTCGCTCATCATCAATCAGGTGTCCGGATCATGGAAAATCCGAAGTGACAGCTTAGCTCCCTACCGAGCAAGAATCAATCAAGAGGCCGAGTTCTTCGACCAAGTCGACTACTTCCACTTGCCACGAGAGGAAAATCAATTTGCTGATGCCCTGGCAAAACTTGCCGCACTCGTCAACATACCTGACGACATGACGTCGATCCCCCTATGTGTCGAGAGAAGAAGTGAGCCAGTTCATATTTGTGCCATCAACAACGACGAGGAAAGCCATGATGAACCTTGGTACCAAGCCATCCTCAACTACAAAACCAAAAACGAATTCCCTCCTAACTCTGACCAAAGAGGACAAAGAGTCATCCGTTTACTCGCATCACAATTCGTGATAAACCAGGACCAATTATACAATAGAACACCCCAAGGGATTCTCCTCCTTTGCATTGACCATCACAAAGCCAAAAAAGTCATGGGAGAGGTCCACGACGGAGAATGTGGCCCTCACATGAGCGCAATGATGCTTACCCAAAAAATCATGCGGCTAGGTTACTACTGGACCACCATGGAAGCCGATTGCCGTAACTACGTCAACATTGCCACAATTGCCAAATCTTCGCCAACATACAACATATACCACCATCCCTTTTATACACCATGACGTCACCCTGGCCTTTCTCGACCTGGGGCATCGACATCATCGGGAAAGTTAACCCGGTGGGCACCAAGGGACATTGTTTCGTCCTCGTCGCCATCGACTACTTCACCAAATGGGTGGAAGCGCAGTCATATGCAGTGTTGACCGCCAAACAAGTGGCCAAGTTCATCTAAAACAACATCATCTGCAGATATGGGGTACCCCATGAAATCATCAGCGATCAAGGCTCTCACTTCTAGGCGGAAACTCAGGCCTTGCTGGACAAATACAAGATTAAACGACATCGATCATCCCCCTACCGTCCCCAAACCAACGGAGCGGTGGAGGCAGCTAACAAAACTCTTGTCAACATTATCAAGAAAATGCAAGACAACTACCGCGATTGGCCGAACAAACTCCCATTCGCACTCTGGGGATACCGAACCTCCATCCGAACACCGACAGGCGCCACACCCTTCTACCTAGCATACGGCATGGAGGCGGTTCAACCGGTAGAGTTAGAGGTCCCTTCTCTACGCATCCTACTGGAGAGTCAAGTCCCCGAAGCGGAATGGACCCGTCGAAGGTACGAGCAACTCACTCTTCTAGACGAACGGCGGCTCAACGCCTTGCACAAGGTCCAGCTATACCAACGACGTATACAACGGGCATTCAACAAGAGGGTCAAACTCAGGAACATCCAGGAGGGAAACTTGGTCCTCAAGTCAGTTCGAGCATCGTTACCCGTCGATCCGAGGGGAAAATTTAAACACAACTGGGCCAGGCCATACCTGGTCAAGAAAATACTTTCGGGGGGCGCAGTGAGACTGAGTGACCTAGATGGGGAGAATTTTACAAACCCGACAAACCTAGACCAACTCAAGAAATACTACCCTTGAACCATAGCAACCAACGATCTAAGCCTAGGTTTACAACTAGCGTTCACCTTAACCCTTTTCAAGTCAAGTTCGTCAAACACGTTCTGATTTAAAATTGCATGTTTTATCGAGTCTAAGTTGCGGTACCTTGCCCGTTTCGAATGTCCTTTGATCTGTCAAAGGCAACATCCATTTGCACTAAAACAAACAAAAACCCCTGAACTATGAGCATGGTTTGATTTCACCTCTTCAGGTGGATACGTAGACAGTCCCTCTTATACATGAGGGATACAACCACAAAACCTTATCAAAATTTACAAAACATTTCGAACTACGATCATGGTTTGATTTCATCTCTCCAGGTGGATACGTAGGCAGTCCTTTCTTACACAAGAAGGATACAACCATCCCCATAATCAAAAAACATCACCCACATACAAAAAACATCCCCATCAAAAAAGGAGAAAAGGGAAAACCATTCCCTTTCCCACAAAAATACAAAAAAGTAGCCTTTCTCCCTTCCTACAAAAATCCCACTTTCCCAAGTGCAAATGTTTAGGACGATTCAAATTGAATTGCCTTTACAAAATGGATGGAAGAAACGAGCGTTCACAATTTTTGACATAAGCAATCCTCTTATTTAATAATGGGAGGGATTACAATTTCAACAACAAATAAAGCTCGACGAGTCTACAACTTGTCAAAGCTAAGGTGTTAACTAAAATACCTCACATAATAAAACTAGCACAAAACACACAATAACTAGCTAGTACAACATAATAAAAACTCACAACAATAATACAACATAATAATAAAGTGGGTAATGGAGGTCTTCACTCTTCCATTCTACCCTTGCCTTTTCCCTCGGGGTACATCTTCCCCTTGTTCTTCATGTTGGCCCGCCTAGCATGGATTTCCTCTTCAGAATGGATCCTCAACGGATCTACAACGGCAACGGCCTCCGGTCTAGCACAAGACCCCATGTTCGGCCCAAAAAGAGCCCATGCATGGCCCACCATGTTCTTGGGACCCGAGCTTCTCCTCTTTGGTGGTCTCATCACATCGGGACTAGCTCCATCAACATACTCCTCGAAGAAGGCACGGTTGGCCTTGCCAACCTCTCGATACTTCAAGTCAGCAACCTCGTCCTTACCGAATTTGGACCTCTCCTCCAAGGACGGAGCACGTGACCACTTGACATAAGCGGGAGTCACCCATGTCGTGGCAACGGGGTCCGGTACCTCCCAAAGCGGCCGAGTGGCCCACCATCTTTTGAAGACCTCCACAAGCTCAGAGTTCCGGAAAACATTCTCTTGGACAAGGGTATCTTGAGCGGGCACCTTTTGTTGACGCCCCATTTGCCTCATGAGCCTTTCGGGATAAATAAAGGAAGCGACCTTCAAACCCACCACCATCAAAGAACGAGGACTAGCACCCGAAGCAGGCAACCCCATGAAGGACCTCAAGTGCCACCATGGCACCACCCAACGGATGTGAGGATCACCCTCCTCCGCCAATCTTGCGGCCCAATAAGCCTTGGTAGAAGCAAAACTATCCGAGTACAACTTCTTCCTCATGGTAAGGTGACGGAAGGAATAAAAAGAAGAATCAACCGGAGGCTCTACATACCTTAGCCTCTCCAATAGCCATACCTGGAGGATCCTTGGAGACCCAAATGAAGGAACTTCTCCACAAGAGCCTTCCTTGTCCAAAGCTTGGATGATCTCTCCAAGCACCAACCATGATGGATCTCTACCATGCTCCATTTGCTCAACCACATGAACAAGGGTCATGCTACCATAGCATTTCGGCCCTTCCTTCAAAATATCAACAAAGAGGTACACATGGATAAGGCAAAAGGCAAGAGCCCTTCTACTAGCCACCTCCGAAACTTTGGCGTCTAATCGGTTTGAAAAGATGTTGATAAGAGCCAACATGTCCACACCATGCGAAGCAAGAAGGAAGTTGACTTGACTTGTCGACAAGCCCAACATGGAACGGAATTTCTCCTTGTAGCACAACCGAGTCGGAGGAAGCACTGGAACACAACCCGGCCACCCACCAATGGCTCCAACTTCTTCGGCAAGAGGACAAATTTCACCTTTCGGGAAAACGAAAACATGGTGTTTCGAATCCCAAAACCGAGAACATGCTTCGAGGAATGAGGATTGAACCTTGACTTGACGAAGCACCAACAATTGACCAACTCCCATGCAAATGAGTTGATACTTTTCGGGAGGCGACAAATCCCGGCACCATTGTCGCAACGCATTCTCAAAGGCATCCATGAAATATTTTTGTGCAAGAAGAAGAAGAGGTTTTATAGAGATGTTTTTGTGTTTCGGATGATGAAACAATGAAGCGCAAGCATCACTATTTATCCAAAAACAATCAGCGCGTTTTTCAGAAAAAGGGGAGAGCTGGCTCCCATCGCCAGGCTGCTCGCGCCTCTTTAGGCTCTCCCCCAGGATTCCCGCCTTGACTTGTCTCTTTCAACTTGTGTTTTCTCCTGACACCTCAAACCTCTCGCCAGAATGCTCGCACCTCTTCGGGATGATCCAGAACTTTTTGTGTTTCCTCACACTCACATTTCCTTGTTTTCGCGTTTTACGAAATTCGGCACAGTTTCCATGACGCAGCTTTAAACATACGGATTTTTCTTTCTTTTTTTTAAGGGGGGAAGGGCTAGTCGCCCCGATCCGCGACGGATCGTTTCCATGTCAGTCGAAATTCTGAAATTTTTTTGGTTTTTCACAATTTTCCATCAAAATAAAAATCGAAAATTGATAATACGACATCAGTTTTCCTCAAAATTTCAAGCACTCACAAATTCGAGTCTTGACCTCAAAAAAATCGAATCAAATATACTCGTAAAAATATTTTCTAAAATTCTTCCCTGACGGATTGAGTTTGGAATTTTTCGAGTCACAAATCAATTTCGACAATTTCAACGCAATTTAATTCAAGACACGAGTTAATTGCTCAATTTTCAAATTAATTCCTTTTGGAAGTCCAAACGTGACGACTTGTCGCGAAAATTTTTCAAAATTTATTTCAATTTTCAAAATTCAATTTTCAAAATTAAATTTTAACTTCAAGTCATTTTGGTTAATTTTGTTTTCAATCAAATGCTTTTACGTGTTTACGTTTATGCATATGTGCTACCTGTTGCATGTTTTATACACTAACGATGCAGGAACTCGTACAAAGCAAAAGGAGAATTGACAGCCGACAGCGCTCCTCCGAAACACAACACAAAAGAAGCCAAAAATCATAAAATGAGCTACAATCCAAAAGCACATATATACAAACCGCCTCACGCAAAATGTAAATATGTACAAACAAGAGTCCAAAACACGGGCAAACTACTACAACTACTCAGCGCCTCCTGTCGGACCAGTCCCGGTCTCACGAGGAGTCTTCGCCAATGCAGACACTACCACCTGCTCAGAGTCCCTCTCCGGGGAACTCTCTAGCGTCTCGCGCTCCATCTCGACGTGAAGCTCCTCCGCTGCAGCCAGCTGAGCCCTCAGAGAAGCAATCTCCGCATCTCGGCTCCGTAACTCGTCCTCACGACGCCTCAACTCCTGGTCCCGACGAGTGATCCCCAACCCCTGGGCCTCGATCATCATCGACCTAGCGCATCCAACTCGGCGCGAACCCGAGCAAGCTCCGCTGGATCCGCAGTACTCTACAAAACACAATACAGATCATCAAGATCTAAAAACGTGAAACGCAACACAAAATACACAAAAACAGCACACAAAAAATATACCTGAGAAAGCCGAACCTCCCTCGCAGCCAGGTCACCAGCAAGCGCCCTCCAGCGGTTAGCCATCCGCAACAAAGCCTGATGACTAACGGTCGTCACCTACATTCAAAATGTCCTTCAATGCAATGCAAGGCAAAACACAAATGAGGAAAAATGTTCAAGTCAGGAACTCACCCTCAGAACGCTCAACCTCTACTCCATGCCAACGTCGGTCACCTCAGCGACCGCAGGCTCTGGTAGGTGCAATTGTAGCTCCTCACCGCCCGGCCCCTGAAAGGTGGTCTCCGCCGGGAAAACTGGGGTCTGAGTCCTCATCAACGCGTCGACCCCCTGCAATTCGGGTCCGCATCAAAGGTAACAAACCCTCCTATCAAAGGAGACAATGAAAATAAAATAACAGAGGAAGATATACCTTGATCGGGTACCAGGCAAGCCTCAACAACCGGAAGGTGTCGTAGTCAACATCCCGCAACAACAGCGCCTCACCTCCCTGACCGTGAAGGTGCTCCTGAACCTCGTCGGGGGTCGACTCCTGGAACAACACCCTAGGCGGGTCAACCGATACCACAAAAGTCTCAGTAAAGCACTGACGAGCTAGACGCTCGCCCAGGTACCAAACTGGCTCGATCGCCGTCTCCAAGTACAAGCGCTGGGAGCTGCGAGGCCACAGACGCTCCCTGACAGCGGCCGGCACGTCCGTGTAATGCTCCCAAGGCTACCCTACAAACTGCATTCAGAACAAAGCTACTCAGCCGACTGGGGGCTTCCTGAGCTACCTAGTCATCCTATCTCTATCTAATTCTACAAAGAAGAAAGAGTAAGGAACAGCGACTTACGTCAGCAACTCGAAGCTTGTTCACGCGACGCCTGCAGTCCTCGTAAGTCGACTTAATCGACTTCTTCCGAGCCACCGTCCAACCACTCACAGCAGGGTAAGTCGAGGGGACACCGCATGTAGTCCCCGAATGCAGAGGGATGAAGTAGGCGTATAACCAAGCCTGTAATCAAACACAGCAAACACAAATCAGCCAATTTCTCAAAAAACTGCCAAACTAAAAAAAAACTACAAAAAATGCTCGTACCTCCAAGATGAGGCCGGGACCAACCAAAGCAGGGGCACTACCATCCCCCACTGCCTCCGGACGCACCGATGCATGCATGTACCGGGTGAAACTCGCCAAGGCCGGCGTAACCCAGTCGAACCGACCCAAAGTGTCAAGGTCAGCAAGGAGGGGAAGCACTTTGGTCGATAAGCGCTCACCCTTGTCACCAAAGTACGTGGCACCCAAGAAGTACCACAACCACAACCGCACCTCCTGCGCATCAGCCCTAGTCCTCAGCCTCCGGACTCGCCAATGGCGCCGGAGCTACACCCGCCACTCTCTCTCTAAAGTGTTCTCTCACATACGAACTCGTGATCAGGTACGGAGTAATGTCAGAAGGCTCAGGCAAAGAAATACCGATCAGATGAGTAACCGCAGAAGAAGACACTCTCTCCGGTGTCTCGGTAAACTCAACAGGCGTCTCGTCACAAGGGAGGCTAGATATCATGTCGAAATCCTATAAGGTCACACCGACCTCCCCGAACTCCATGTGGAACGACGACGTCGTATCCCAGTACCGATCCAAAATGGCACGGATCAGACACAGGTTCGACCTAATCAAAGACCTGTGAATATCCCGCCAAGCGGCCACCAACAGCCCAAAAGCCGACCTCTCTATCAACACCCTCGTCCCGGCTCGGAGAACGTCGTAAAGACCCAAGCAGGTGGTAAAGCCAAAGATAATCCTCATGGTGCCGATCTCCTGAAATCAAAAACAAACAACGTCAGAACGCCTATTCAGGTCTGACACTTCAAAAGTGACGAAAGTTCAATCAAGGGACGTGACTCACCAAGCCCTCGTGAGCACGGTAGGAGATGTGCCAGTCCAGTCGAAGCAATAACTGGCTACCGTCAAAACCCTCGGCCCAAGCAGGCGCGCCCACAGGTTCAGCCCCCGCGGGGTTATAACCCGTCTAGCATCCCAAATCGCGACGTCAGCGTCGTCCTCAACTGTCTCCGCCCTCCGTCTCTTCTGACCACGAGACTCGACGTGACGGGTGTAAGGCCTCTCAACGACCCTAACGATGTTCTGTAACGTCCGTCTAGTCGGCCGAGGAGTCCGTCTCCTCGTAGAAACCCTCCTCCCATAGGTACCAGCCTCAGACCCAGTCTGAGCTCGCTCAACACCAGTAGCCCCAAAAACGGGCTCCTCACGCTCCTCAACGGCCCTCTCGACCCCAACAGTCTCCTCGGGGGGGCCCTCCTCCTCGGAAGCGTCCTCCACTACCGCGTCGGGTACACTAACTGGAGTGATAACCGGCCCTGTCCCGAACAACTCCTCAAAAGTCGCAGCAAGGGACCCGGCCTATCCCGAACACTCTCCTGCAACCAAAAAACGCCAGCCGAGATTTCGGCATTATGACGGCGTAAATTGGACAAATCCAAAGAAAAAACAAACAACCTGCAAAGCAAAGCAAGGGCAATCCCGCCCAAACCCAACCAAACAAAAACAATTCACAAAAACGCACAAAAAAAACGACTCGCCCTTCTTTTCAAGCAAAAGACGAGTCGAAACAACCATAACGAAAAACGGCACCCCAAGACCCACACAAGGTCCGCCAACAAATCAAAGTACATTCCCAATGCAATGGGTAATTTTTCTACGGCTCAAAAAGGCAATTTATACGCCAATTTGAGCACAAACCGGTCAAAAATTCAAAAACGACCGTAAAGAGGCAAACGTGATTTTATCACGCCTCAAGGCGACCTAAACTACCAATAAGGTCCATTTCAAGGCAAACTGACTCAATTCAAGCCCAAACAGGCGGTTATTCTGTCACACATAAGACCGTCACAAAAGGCAAATATTCCAATTTTGCCCACAATGCCCAACAAAGGTCCACAATGGCAAATACGGTCTTTCCCGACTACAATGCAACCTAGGGGGACCCACTATCCAAGAAAATAAACTTGGCATTGTGAAATGAGACGGTTTCTTCGCCTCACTCACGTTTTTCGAAATTAGGGAGCGGGAACGGGGACAAAAATGCAAACTAAAAGCACCCCTATACTCCTAAACAGGTTTCTAACCTAATGCAATGATCAATTTCACTCGGAATGGGCTCAATGAAAAATGCCCAAATCGATTTTCTAGGGTAAATATTTCGCCCTAATTCAATTTAGCTAAAAGACCAACAAATTCAAATGGATTCAAGAGGGAATACATACCTTGAGATGACATTGTTGATGATAGCACGAATGGAAGCAAGATAGAGACCTTCAATGGCGGTTTTTGTTGTGTTTATGTCGAAGGTTGAAGACGAAATGAGGGAATGGCATGCGAACCATCCTCGCGTCTTTTACAGAAAAATAGGGAAGCTCCCTTGTTTCGCCACGTAGCTCGCGCCTCAATCAGGTGTTCCCTGCTCTTTCAGCGAAGTTTTGGGCTTTGGTCCAATTTCCCGTAATAAACTTCAAGTTTTCAATGACGATATTAACGGCCGTCATTTTGCAAATACAAAAACAAATAGTGAAATCAAAATTCACTATTTTCCTTCAAAAATTTCAAACAAACGACGATCAAAACCGCCATTTTCACTTCAATTTACAAAAATGGTGAGAAATTCGAAATTCACTATTTCTTCAAATTTCAACGACGACAATTAAAACCGTCATTTTTTCAAAATAATAGTGAAAAATTCAAAAATTCACTATTTCTTCAAATTACCATGACGGCGATTAAAATCGTCAATTTCAAAAACAAAAATAATAGTGAAAAATTCAAAATTCACTATTTCTTCAATTTTCAATTTCAAGAATAATAGTGAAGATTCAAAATTCTCTATCTCCCTCAAAATTCAAACGACGGCAGTTAACACCGTCATTTTCAAAATAATAGTTGGAAATTAAATTTCACTATTTTCACCACACATGTCAACGGCGGCACATAAACCGTCACTTCAAAAATAATAGTGAAGATTCCAAATTCACTATTTCCTTCACATATCAACGGCGGCACATAAACCGTCACTTCAAAAATAATAGTGAAGATTCCAAATTCACTATTTCCTTCACATGTCAATGGCGACACATAAACCGTCACTTCAAAAATAATAGTAAAGATTTCAAATTCATTATTTCCTTCACATGTCAACGGCGGCACATAAACCGTCACTTCAAAAATAATAGTGCAGATTCCAAATTCACTATTTCCTTCACATGTCAACGGCAGCACATAAACCGTCACTTCAAAAATAATAGTTAAGATTCCAAATTCACTATTTCCTTCATATGTCAACGGCGGCACATAAACCGTCACTTCAAAAATAATAGTGAAGATTCCAAATTCATTATTTCCTTCACATGTCAACGGCGGCACATAAACCGTCACCTCAGTCGTAATAGCGAAATTTAAAATTTGCTATTTCCTTCAAAAAATTCAAACAAACGGCGATTAAAACCGCCACTTCAAAATTCAAAAACGAATAGTGAAGATTCAAAATTCACTATTCCTTCAAAATTTCAACAGGGGGCTTGCTCGCGGAACCCGCTTATTTCAGAAACAGTGATAGTGGAAATTCAAAATTCACTATTTTTACGGCGGTATCATGAGTTCGTTACTTTAAAAACAAGCCCATCCGACGCGGCTATTCTTACGTTCGATCAACCGACCGCACCGTGGCTGGCGAGCCTTACAACGCATCACGGCTGGCGAGCCCTCCTCATATACGCACCGTGGCTGGCGAGCCTTACAACGCAGCATGGTTGGCGAGCCCTCCTCATCTACGCACCATGGCTGGCGAGCCTTACAACGCATCGCGGCTGGCGAGCCCTCCTCATATACGCACCATGGCTGGTGAGCCTTACAACGCATCGCGGCTGGCGAGCCATCCTCAGGTACGCACCATGGCTGGCGAGCCTCACTACGCATCGCGGCTGGCGAGCCCTCCTCATATACGCACCATGGCTGGCGAGCCTCACTACACATCGCGGCTGGCGAGCCCTCCTCATATATGCACCATGGCTGGCGAGCCTTACTACGCATCACGGCTGGCGAGCCCTCCTCAGGTATGCACCATGGCTGGCGAGCCCTCCTCATATGTGCACCGTGGCTGGCGAGCCTTACTACGCATCGTGGCTGGCGAGCCCTCCTCAGGTACGCACCACAGCTGGCGAGCCTTTATCCGCAAACGTGCAAGGACTTATCCGAAGATGCCTCACGTATGACTCCTTCTTATGGTTGGCGAGCCTTTGTACGTAGTCTAACGGACTTTAAACGACCCGCACAGATAGTCGACAGACTCTAAACTATTCCCGACGACAGGTCCTTGGATCGTAACCTCGAGTCGCCTTGGCGTCGCCCTTCCTGACGGCAGGTCCTTGGCCCGAATCCTTTCGAGCCGCCTCGACGTCGATTGGATCTCCAGGTTGTAATCTTCGATTGACCTGGGGACTCTACTTTGACTTTTGCGCTGTCCAAGCCTCAGTCAAAGTGGGGGCTCTATAGATACCCAGTATCTGCTGAGACTCCAACAAACACCCGATGATTATCGGACTATAACATGTTTTGGAATCGCGGCGTTTGATCGACAGTTTGTGTACAACTTTACGTCAGAAAACTTAAAACGATTTCGAAAATAAAACATTTTAAAACTTTTTAAAAGTACCTGGAGTGTTTAATGCACGAGGACGGGGTCACAATGATACTAACTAGAATCAAAACCGACACCGGACCAAAAACCGACTCAAAAATTCAAATCCCGACTCCAACAACAAGTCAAACCGAGTCAACCACCAAAAAAAACATTCAAAGCCTTCTATACTAAGATTTCCCGGATTCATGAATGGTCAAGTACCAAACATGTGACTACAAATCCTAGGATAGAACAAATCAGGATTGCACTTGTGTGAAAGCGACAAGACAACTCGAAGACCCGCGACGTGGCTCGCGCCTCCTTGAGCAGCCCAGGTGGCCACGTCGCTCAAAACTCACACAACCACTCATTTTCCTATAAATACTTCTCAAATGCCCCCATTTGAGAACTTACGCGAGTGTCCGCCCCCTCTTTTCTCCCTTAAAATTCTCGACTCGACTTCTTAAGTCACAATCGGACGCGTATTTACGACCTACCGATCGTAAATACAAGCCTTACACATTGTTTGGTACCGTCATCGTGCATTAAATTACTTGACCGACCACTTCGACCACTACACCGTCACTAATCTTAATAAAACACTATTTTTACTTAAAAAAACGGTTTTAAACCGAGTCTTTTCCGACCAAACGAGTTGTTACACTTACGTCGGTTTCTCGCCATAACCAAACATGTAAGTATGAGGGTGTAAAAATCCTTCTTTTATCATGTCTTCATTTGTTTTATGACTATAACATGCTAAAACATGCATAACACAATCCAAAACATGGGATAAACGAGCCAAAACTGAGTTTTGGCCTAAGGCAGAAACTCCTTATTGTGCACATAGGCTCGCGCCTCAATGGGGTGCCCAGGTCAGAACTCAACCGTGTTTGTTCTCGTCTTTCCCCTTTAATCCATTTTCGTATTTGTAATTGGTTTTTACCATTTCAAATATTTTCAAATCTTTTTTATTTTATTTGTTTTTAACCATAAAACATTTTTCACCCTTGGTTCCTCATACCATGACGGTTAAATCCGTGTTTCGGTGATAATATTTGGTTAATAACATTTAAATGGTATTTAAAGCCTTTTATTTTATTTCTTTACATTTTGGGAGGTATTTTAAAGCCTTTCATCATTTCTTTACATTTTCAAAATAAACATATTAGTCACCGACACAAAGTCATCCTTGGTTCTACATACCATGCCGGATTTTAACCCGGGTACGATGATGAGTATCGACTAATTATATTCAAATGAACTTAAAACAATTAGTTCATAATTATTTTCAAAACTATTCATGTCAAGCTTGTCAAGTCGAACTCGACACCGAATATCATCAAAATAATGATGATTATTCGAGTCTCGTTCCTCAAATAAACAAATGCGGTCTAAACGACCCTTTCAAACCAAATCGGGTCAAATACCCATTTTTCAATACATTTATAAACGTTTTCCAAATGGTCAGAACACGGCATATAACTGTTGGTTGACCAGCGCCTAAAACAGGCCCCTTCTTTCTTATTTCCAAAACCAGGGAAGGCCCCCTTACACTGACGGCATGCTCGCGCCTCCTATGGCCGCCTGGCACAGGGCCTGTTCCCTTTCCAACATTAGTCTAGGACGATCCCGACTTCGGTTAGCCCGGATATAGGACGGATCAGATGATTATTTGCTCATTCAAAAAATCATATTTGCAAAATGCTTTACTAAGACAAATGGATCACGTTATGCACCATAAACCTAATACGGTAAATGGATGTTTAATTTCCGTTTTGCATGCAAATCAACCATTAATCCAACTCGACATCTTATACTTGGTATTTGGATTAAATCAACCGACTTAGAAAGCTCTCACATGTTAGGTTTAAATTAATGGATGCGCATTCATGCATTTAAACCATTTTATCAACTTTTGCATTCAACCAACCAAGATCGATCAGTAGAGGCCGCTACCGCGGGCGGGATTGGGTGTCTGATTAAAGGGCTTCCCAATACGTACCTTCACTTACTCAGAAACTTTGGATAGTGGACGACCTTATCCAGGGCGTACGAGAGTCATTCTAGAGATAGGATGCTAAAGAGGGACGATTCCTTATCTTTAGTACCTATGTCAAACACTGCTTTGTGCTTCGTTTGACCGAGGTATAAAGTGGATTCGAACGGGTTCCAAGCATCCCACAAATGCTTGGTGGCGACTCCGAACATCTCTAATCGTTTCGAGGCCCTTACCGAGACGAAACCGACCGATCTAAAACGATCTGATCGAAAGCATTTTTACGTCGCCGAGCGTGGCTTTCAAAAGACCGTTGTATGTCCACAGATCGAAATGGGCTTGCAGGTGGGCCATGTCCACAACAGAATATTACTATACCATGACAACAACAGCACCATACCCAACTCTCTTTCATATAATACTCTATTCTCAAACTGAAGCCGAAACTGATAAGAAACATTAACAAACAAAACAACACTCGATATGCCAACACCGACTCTGACAGCAAACAACAGTAAACAAACAACAATCTGTGACAACATGAAAATACTTGTATCACACACGAATTACCGTGCCCAGTGCACAACAACCACATCGATATTCATCGCAACTTTTATAATCTCATAACACTGACTCCGTACAACTTCCTGGACTAGAAGACTTTCTTAAGACCGTTCTACTAGATCACAATGCAATAAATTACACAGAACAACATATAACGACTTACAACTTTCACACCATACCATTACTCGTGAGGTCAGAACCACGGCAACTTTAGCACCATCGACCTTAATACCCCTTCTAGAGACAACGTGGCCGAGTACAACCCCTTCCTCTACCATAAAATGGCATATTTCCCAATTTAGGACGAGGTTGTGCTCCTCACATCTCTTCAACACATTAGTCAAATTGTCAAGACCATGATCAAATGAGTCCCCATGGACACTAAAGTCGTCCATGAAAACTTCCATGCTTTTCTCTAGAAAGTTCGAAAAGATTGCCATCATGCACCTTTGAAAGGTGTCGGGCGCATTGCAAAGCCCGAATGGCATCCTACAATAAGCATAGACCTCTATGGGACATGTGAAGGTAGTCTTTTCTTGATCCTCCGGGTGAATGGGGATTTGGAAGAACCCGGAGTAACCATCTAAGAAGCAATAATATGCATGTCCCGCGAGCCTCTCAAGCATTTGGTCTATAAAGAGAATCGGGAAATGGTCTTTAAGGGTGGCGGCATTAAGTTTCCTATAGTCAATACACATCCGCCATCCCGTCACCGGTCTAGTAGATAGGGTGGTCTCATCTTCTTGTTCAACCATTTGCACCCCCCTCCCCTTCTTTGGTACCATATGAACCGGACTTACCCATTTACTATCAGTTATTTGATAGATAATCCCGGCCTCAAGTAATTTCAACACTTCATGTTTAACTACCTCGGCCATTTTAGGGTTTATCCTCCTAAGACCATCTACCTTGGGTTGACTCCCCTCTTCCAAGACAATTCTATGCATGCACAAACTCGGGTTTAAGCCCTTGATGTCATCTATGCTATACCCAAGTGAGCCTCTATGAGTTCTCAAGGTTTACAAAAGTTTCATTTCTTGTGACTCACTTAGGTTAGCATTTATGATCACCGGGTAAGCCTCCCCCTCATCAAGGAAAGCATACTTGAGTGAGGGAGGTAAGGGTTTAAGTTGTACCTTTGGAGGGAGAAAACCCACCACTTTCTTCAAAAGTTCTTCATCAACTTCATGATCTACCTTCATAGCCTCATCATGCAAGGAGATTTGAAAAACCTCTTCCATTTCCACTTCTTCTCGGGCTACTTCATGTACTACCTCATCAATCAACTCAATAGTGCTCAACCTTTCTATTCCTGGTCCTTTCATCAAATTTGGGAGGTTAAATTCGACATTGTTGCCCTCAATTTGGAAGGTTAGCCGCCCATTCTTCACATCAATAAGTACTCCTCCGGTAGCCAAAAATGGCCTACCTAGGATGATGAGGGTATGGCTAAGTTCCGAAATATCAAGGACAACAAAACCGGCGGGGTTTAAAAGCTTTCCGACCTTGACGGGTACGTCTTCAAGCACCCCCATAGGGCGCTTGACGGACCTATCCGCCAATTGGAGAGTCATGGTAGTAGGAGCAAGGTTTTGAATGCCAATCCTCTTTGCAACTTTTAAGGAATAACACTCACACTTGCTCCCAAGTCACAAAGAGCTCTTGATATAGGAACACCACCAACTACACATGGGATTAAAAAGCTTCCCGGGTCACCAAGTTTAGTGGGCATTTTGTTAAGGATATGAGCACTACATGCCTCTTCCATAGCCACTATCTCTTGGTCACCCAAGACTCTTTTCTTGGTCAAGAGGTCTTTTAAAAACTTTGAGTAAGTTGGCATGTTCATAATCACTTCCGTAAAGGGTAGGTTAACCTCAAGTTTCTCAAGCATATCACAAAACTTGGCATACTTAAGGTTTTCCTTACTCTTAATGGCTCTTGAAGGGTAAGGAATTTTAGGAACAAGTTGAGAATTGGAAGATACCTTTGGAGGAACCGAATTCTTTGTTACCTTATAGAGTGTTGCAAAGGTACTTATTCAATAGCTTCTTCCTCATAAGGGAGGTCTTCCACATATCCATCAACATCCTTATCCACTTGAATTGCCCTTCTTGACGAATCTTCACAAGCTTTCTTCCCCTTATTGTCTTCACTAACTTTAGTCGACGGTACCATGGGTGAGCTTCCCTCTTCACCATTCATTTCCAACCCATTCCCCTTGGGCTCTTCATCAACTTCCACCTCAAGGTCCTTGTAGGGGTCCTCAAGCTCTACACCGCTCCTTAACACTACCGCATGAGCATGGTGGCTATTTGAGGCGTCCTTGGAACATTGTCCTTGGGCTAATAGGCCACCGGGCGGCCTTTGAGGGTTAGCCATAGTATGAGAGGCCATCCTTGATTCCATTTCTCTCATGTCTTTAAGGAAGGTAGCCCTCAAGTTTGCTTGTTCTTGTTGGGTTGCCTTGGCAAAATTAGCCATTTCTTGACTATGTTGAAGTTGCATGTTCTTTATCATATTCAAAAGCTCATTTTGGGAGAGGTCACCTTGGGGTTCTTGATAAGGTTGGTTGGCTATGGGTAGAGGGAACCCATAGTCATACCGAGTGTTGGAACCTTGGTTGTTGTTTTGTCCCCCTTGAAAGTTACCTCTAGGACCATTGTTGTTGAAGTTTGATCCTTGGCCTTGTTCTTGAAACCCTTGAACATACCCTTGCCCAAATCCTTGATTAGCTTGGTTCACTTGATTCCCTTGGTAAAACCCTTGGTTGCTTTGATTTCCACCAAAATCTTGGTACCCTTGTGGTTGGTTCCCATAGTTTTGGTTTTGATTGTTGTTTGGCCATTGGTTTTGCTTTCCGGGGTTATTTCTTTGGTTGGAGAATCCTCCCCTTGGTTTAGAAAAACCGGGTGGATTACTTGGGGCTTGTGGTTGAAGGTGTTGTGGGTTTTGAACATTGGCACTTTTGTAACTAAAATTGGGGTGGTTCCTTAAACCGGGATGGTAGAAGTTAGTGTTTGGATTGTAGACATTGGGATTGTTGTGGGGTGGTCTTGGTGGTCTTGTATTGTTGTTAAAGCTTTGGAAAGCATTAACATCTTAAACATTATCTTCGTAGCCACCGTTATAGTTGTTGGCACACAAATCAAAGGTATGACCGCTCCCTCCACAAAGCTCACAACTTGAAGTTTGAACCACTTCCTCCATGGGTGGCCCATGTGAGGTTGTGGCTTGGTGCACTTGGTTTCTTTGTAGCTTTTCAAGTTGTTTTGTGAGTAAGTCGAGCTTAGCATTTGTCTCGGAGTTGGAGGGGTTCTCGTTAGGGAACTTGCCATTCCTTCTTAGCATGTTTCCTCTTGACCCATAGTTTGCTTCCGAGTCTACCATTTTCTTGATCAATGTCGTGCCTTCTTCATCGTTCAAGTGATCAAATCCTCCCCCCGCAGAGGCATTTACCATCTCCTTAGTCCTAGGTAGCAATGTTTGAAAGAATGTTTGAGTGATGTACCATTCCGGGATTCCATGATGGGGACAACTTGTTATTAGGTCTTGATAACGGTCCCAAGCTTCACCCAAAGACTCCCCGTCTTCTTGTTGAAAAGTATGAATCTCATTACGGAGCATTGCAGTCTTGGATGATGGGTAATATTTGGCCATGAATGCTTTAGCCAAGGCGTCCCACGGCGTGAAGGTATCCGGGGGGTGAATGTTCAACCACCGGTCTGCCTTACCCGTCAATGAAAACGGAAACAACATCATCCTCTAGGTGTCCTCGGATACCCCATTCTTCTTCATCATTGAAACCTTCCTCTTGAACTTTCGGAGGTGAGCATGAGCATCTTCTTCAATATGCCCCCCGAACTAATCCTTCTCAATCAACCCGACTTGGGCGGGATGCATTTCAAAGTTGTTTGGGGCCAAGGTGCCAAAATTAATTGGGTTACATGAATCATTATGGTTAGGCCGGTTGTGATCTCGTAGAGCCATTTGTGGTGGAGGATTTGGTATATGAGGGGGTGGTGTTTGAGGTGGGTTATTTGGAATAGGGAAGTTATGAAAAGGGTTTTCTAGTAGAGTCTTAATTGTGATGTTTGGTTGAAGTGTGGTTGTGGTATCAATATTTTGTGGGGTGTGTGAGTTTGATTGATCAATGTTTGCTTGTGGAGGGTTCCGAACTCTATCAAGGGTCCTTGTCCTCAAGGTTCTAAAAAGCCTCTCGGGGTCGGAATTGAAGAGTAGAGCTTGGTGGTTCCTTCTAGGCATGCACTTAATAAACCGTTAGTCTCCTAGTGTCTTTACACACTAGGGGAAGGCAAGAAATCACACACTCTACAATGACACACACAACTACTAAAACAAACTAACAAGCGAGATAAGACTAAAGCAAAGACTCTTAAAAAAAACTAAGTATAACCTAACGCCATCCCCGGCAACGGCGCCATTTGATGAGTAAGATTTTATGGTAGGGTCAAGTCTCTTATCACCAACAATATAACCCAATGTAGTGCGTAAATCGGGGTCGAACCACAAGGATGGAGGGGTTTCTACTTAGTCTAAATAGGAGTCTAATCTAGTCAAAAATTAAAGAAAAGGAGCTGATTTAAACTACTAGATGCAACTAAACAAACGATTGAGGAAAGATGTATTCGATTGATTAAAGGCTAGGGTTTGCGGGTTTGTCTAAATGGTTTAAGGGCAAACAAGACGATTCAAGGAGTCTATGATGAGGGTTTGTCCTAGGATGAAAATCAATCTCTTGATTATCCTAAAGGTGATTACTAACTCTCATTAAGCAACACACCATTCTAAAGCATGCAACAAGACCACCACAAACTCTCATTCAATGGGGGAATTAAGCAACTATGACAAAAAGCACAAGTTCTCACTCACACAATTCATCAAACACCTTGTGTGCATGATTAAGAAAGACAAACACTTCACCAAAGACTCAAAATAATCAAACTATCATGCCCAATAATCCCATTTAGACTCCCCCTAAACCCTAGAAAGATTACTACTCACTCATGTTCAAATTGTTCAAGCAAATAAATGGAAAAGAACAAATAACAAAAAGAGATGACATAGTAAAGATTCCAACAATTATAAAAGACAAGTTAAAATGTAAACAATTGATTAACCAAGTAAATAAAATAAGAGATGTACCAACAAGAGTAAAGATGATTGCTTTGATTGAATAAATGAAGGAAATCCTCCAAAATTTCCCAATATAATCCCAGAAACCAAATGTAAACAATTGATAATAACTAATACGAAACTAATTTTACTAAGTGATTAATAATAATTATGGAAAGATTAATGCTTTGATTAAGGAAAGATTACAATAATTAGGGAAAGTTTTCAGATCTAGTGTTGTGTTTACAATTAATTAGGGAAGGGGTATATATAGTGTTTCATTGGATTAAAGGAGGAAATGAGAAAAAGCCCAACTTGCGTGTACTGTCATCCTGTGCTGGCGGGCCGGCTGCCGGCCACCTATGCCGGTAGCGTCATCTTCAAGATTTTGGCGGAAATTCCAAATGGTGTAGCCTCTGCCGGTGGACCGGCTGCCGGCCTGCCGGCAGAGGATCTCCTTCTTGACTTCTTAAGTGATATCCTCAAGGGCTGCTGCTCTATGCCGGTCGCCCGGCTGCCGGCTTCCTATGCCGGTAGCGAGTCCACTAATTTTTGTCCCAAAAATATCCTTGAAAATTACTAAGTGTTGGGGGTGTGTTCCCTGCCGGTGGGCCGGCCGCCGGCCTGCCGGCAGAGAACACCTCCTGGCGTGTTTTCCTCCTTTTCTCCTCAAAGCAGTGCCCCCTGCCAGTGGACCGGCTGCCGGCCTACCGGCAGAGGACTACACTCAGCTCCTCATCTCCCTTTTCTTCATGCCAAGGCATTGAAATGCCTTCATTGCCCCAATTCTTCCATAATCGCCTTGATTTCTGCAATAGGGTACACCTAATCACAGATACGGGAATTGGGCACAAACTACAAGGGAAAGCACACAAAAACCGACTCGATATGAGTCGGAATGCGTAAAAGAAGAAGAGAGATTCGGTGCAAATAAATCATATATCACAACTCATCTCACATATCCTACCACCACTCAAGTGAAATTCAAGTTGCGGGTTTCAAGGTTCATGCCATTATAAACAACACATCATGTTTCATAATTTGAAAGAGTAAAACCATGATGCCAAGCATAAGTCATATATTCTTCAAAGCTTGCAATATACTTATCAAATGACTCATTTTCATATTGCCAAAAAGTGAAGGTAGACATTTTGATCATATGAAATAGGACAAGAAGAAATAAAATCCTCAAGGAACCAAGGTCCCTCAAGAAGAAGCACAACTAAAACTAGACAAAAGAACGATTCAAATACACAACACCGTCCCCGGCAGCGGCGTCATTTTAATGAACGTGTCGTTGTACGATCTCAAACACATTTATACCCAACTACTAGCATAGCAAGCAAGTCGGGGTCAAACCCAAAGGAGGGGGGTACTCAAATTGTTCAATCTAATTGTAGTTGCACTTAGGGTTGTCACAATTAAAATGGGTTAAAGATTCTAAACTAAAGAAAGCAATAAGGTAGAATAAGAAACAAATAAAAGGATGTAAACAAATGATAAAAGGCACTAGGATGTCATGGGATCATAGGGGAATCATGGTAAGATAGCATAAATGAGTCAAGTAGATGCAAGCAATTATTATTGTTGGAATCAATTTAGTGTACCTCTTACAATTCTTAGAGGAAACTTAGATCCCGGAGCCGAGTCGGTCAAGATTGTACAATACCTACAAGTCGACTTGGTTTTCCCTATTCATGGTGAGATAACATAAATGAGTCCTAGGAAGGTTTCGATCCCAGAGCCGAGTCGGTCAAGACTGTACAACACTTACAAGTCGACTTAATCCTTCCGAATAAACTATATGCATGGTCTAACAAGCCTTGAGTTGGTTTATGTCTTACAAGTATTGTTGAAAGGATAAGAGAAACATGCTAGGTTGTCAATCAAGCATTTCATCAAACATGACATGTGCATAAGTTGGAAAACAATAAGCAAGCATTCATATGAACTCGTTAAGCATAATTTTACCCCATGATTAACTCCCCTAATCTCTCACTAATCATATTTAGGAAACTACTCAATCATTATCATGGAAAACATGTTAACAATGGCGTCAATCATCTTAACAAATATAAACATGAGGAAAGAGTGAAACAATAAACAAGTAAAGAGTAGAGATATTGTACCAACTTAGGATGATCAAATATAAAGCAAAGAATAATAGAAGAAAACTTGATTGACTGATGAAGAGTTGTCAATTCTCCAATAATAACCCAATAGTCTTCAATTACCCAATAAGAAATCTTGTACAATAATTAAGGAAAGATTAAAGTGCAATTTTGTGGAATGATTGAGATTAATCTATTCTAATCAACTCCTAATCTAATCTAAGAGAGCTTAATCTAAACTAAGGAAGCTTAATCTCTTGATTATTACTAATGGAGTATATATAGTGGTACATTATTAGGTTAAGCAAGAGTAGATTAGGAAATAATATGCTTAAGTGTCGAATAGAGCCTTGCAAGTCCTAGGAGGAGCCCCACGGCTCTCCAATGCGAAGACAATCTCGCCGCCAAACAATCCGCTCGATCTGGGCTGAAAACGACCATCCTAAGCTTTAACCCGAGCGGGTTGGCGCACAACTCGAGTGGGTTGGTCTTGACCCAAGCGGGTTAAGCTGCAGAATCCTTTTTCTTGCTTTTATGCCTATGATGCCTTCATATACTCTTTATTCCTATCATCCTTGGTCATCATTCTTGTCTCCCCTTCATACTAGTCCATCTAAAATCATTAACAAGCTTCTGAATATGCACGAGAGACGGAAATTGCGCCTCATTATATTCTTTCCTATAAGACATATAAAATGCACTAGGAAAGAAAATGATAAGCAAATGATGAATAAAATGGCTATGAAATGCTATATTAGTATGCAAAATGAGGCTTAGGTAGGGGACTAAATGTGTGTAATTATGACTCACATCAGTACTATGGCTAAATTGATGTGCATATACATTCAAGCTGCAATTGAATGATAAATTATTATTGGTTGTTACTCCATGTGTGTAGTACTGTCTTGTTTGGAGACTAATTGAGGTGAGGTTTGTCAACTTGGAAAATTGGCGTTGGGTATGAGAAAACTTGATTTCATTTACGCGGTTGAAGAAGGGCATGGACTTGAATGTTGATTTATTGGCTTTTGATTACACTAATTGTTACTTGGGATAGAGTGGAATAGCTTAGGTTATATTGACTTTGAAGGAAATGTAGATTCATATACATAAAACATACTCTTATATGTCTAAATAATTTGTCATAAAATTAATTACGGATCTTATGCATGCAAACAATAATATAAATAGAGGAGAAATCATGTCCTTACATAGAAGATTTTGGCTATTAGGGCACAAGAGAGATCACCTTTCTCTTCTTGTTCTTGAGCTTTTCCAATGGAAGAACAAAGATCTAAGTGTAAGATCTCTCCCTATGTATTATACCCATGGCTTAACACTTAATCTAATTAATATTATTTGATCTAGTATAATATTAATATAAGAGAAAATTGAACCAAAAACTTTATAAAACTCTTATGTGTTTTCGGTTTTTTTTAAGAGAGAAGAAGAGAGGATTTTCTTCTCACTAGAACTTATGTTTTTGGATGAGTGAATGGAATGGAAATAATACACTACCTTTAGTATATTATTAGGCAAAATTAAAGAAAAACAATGATAGTTTTTCTTCCCCAAAACCGTGTAAGAGGAGGGCTATTGGGGAGCCAATGCATGGAAAATTTGTTCTTCACAAGGAACAATAGGCTTGCATGCCTAGACTTGCTTTTTCATCATTATGTTTTTATCAACTAAATAAAACAATTAACTAGCTTAATGCTCCCCAATTTTTCGGCACTTTACATAATATGGATCCCATATTATTTTTGTCAATTGTCAATGTGTCACATGTCATATGTGACATAAATATGTTATGTATTTTTAACATATTAAAAATCAACGTATTAATAAAAATACGTCACATACAAAAAATCGACTTAGTAATTTCATAATTACTTGTGCCAAAATATTTTACCATTTATAAATTTCAACTGATTGAATTTATAATAATTCATTCATTTTAATTGTTACATTAAACAATTTATTTCATCCGAGTAATTATAAAATTTAATTACTCAGACCGTATCTCATTTAATCACATTTCAATTTGATACGTAAATTTTACTTCCAAAATCGTCCGTCAATTTTCAAGTAATTTAATTAACTCGCAACATTATACGATTAATTAAATAATCAATTAAGAGTATTGCCCTTTAGGTATGACCTAGGGGGTCAACTGATCACCACCGTCACACGACAGTAATGTCAAACTCTAGTCAGCCAATCATTACCGATATATGTTGACCATTGACAAGAATAATATTACTTCCCAATTGTATTCTTAAAATGAGATTTAATAATGATATTTAAATCACGTGATCGCACTATTGTTGAGGACACATTTCCCAACAATCTCCCACTTGTCCTCGACAAGTGTGCGTCACCAATTCTCTTGTCCTATTACTATCTCCCACTCAATGCAAGGTGTCTTTCGGTCGTACTTGCAAGTGATCATATCGAGAGTGGTTTCCTCGATCCGGAGAATAACCGATTGACCGGATTTATCCACACCGGATACCCTCCGAGCGTGGCCACGCATTTCCGATTCATTGCTCCTCGAGTGGCCCCGAGATATTGTTATAACCCCGACTAGGGGTGGACAATTCCTATCGCACTCATTCCCTTCGACTAGCCACACCATCATAACCCAAAATATGCCCATTTGACCCCATTTACGAAGGTCGTAGTAACACAAATCAAAGTTAATCTAAAACTGTGCCATCTTAGGCGAATAGTCTCTAGTCAAAAGAATCGACTCATTAGAACACTATAGTAGCTCTCGCCACGACCAGGCTATATAAATTTGCCGAACTCTATAAGCGGTCATTAGGCCCGACAAAATGTTCCTAATATCTGCCTATGTGATCGACTAGTCATCTCACATGACTGTATGGCACTTGAACTTGCCATCAATCGCCTCACACTCTAGTCACTTCGAGACGTCACCTCATATAAGTAACTATTGGCAAAACAATGTTAATCCATGTTCACTTTAACGGGGTTCAATTGTCTCTACAACCCGTTTGGATGTAACAAAGTATAAATTAAGGATAAAAGACAAATGCGATTATGAACATGAACAAAAACAACACTTTTATTTCATTTCAAAATCTAACAAAAATTTGGTACACGTTTAAGTCCCATGGACGCAACATGCCCATCATGCTTAGCTGCGATAAAGGCTTGGTGAGCGGATCGGCTATGTTGTCATCCGTCCCAACCTTACAAATCGCAATTTCCTTTCTTTCAATGAAATCTCTTATTACATGATACTTTCTAAGTACATGTCTAGATCTATTACTAGACTTTGGCTCCTTAGCTTGGAAGATCGTCCCACTATTATCACAATAGAGAGTGATGGGATCATCGGCGGTAGGTACTACTTTTAGACCTTCCGTGAATTGCTTGATCCACATAGCTTCCTTGGCAGCTTCGATGCTTTGCTATGTACTCGCCTCCGTTGTTGAATCCGCGATTCTGACTTCCTTGAAGCTTCTCCACTTTACGGCACCACCGTTGAGTATAAACACGAAACCAGCTTGTGATTTCATGTCATCTCTATCTGTTTGAAAACTTGAGTCCGTGTATCCCGTAACACGCAACTCAGTGTCTCCTCCAAACACAAGGATAGAGTCCTTAGTTCTTCTCAAGTACTTAAGGATGTTCTTGACAGAAATCCAGTGACTCTCACCTGGATTTCCTTGATATCTACTCGTCATACTCAAGGCATACGAGACATCAGGGCGTGTGCATATCATGGCATACATGATTGATCCAACAAATGAAGCGTAAGGGATCAACTTCATGCGTTCAACATCATGGGGTTCGGAGGGACATTGAGTCCGCTCAATATCGCTCCGTTACCATAGGTACCAAACCCCTTTTGGATTTGTCCATGCTTTGAATCGTCAAGAATCTTATCAACATAAGATTCTTGACTTAGTGCCAATATCCTCTTGGGTTTATCTCTATAGATCCGGATACCTAATATGCGTTGTGCCTCTCCTAAATCCTTCATTTGGAAGTGGTTACCTAACCACTTCTTAAAAGAAGACAACATTGGAATATCATTTCCAATGAGTAGTATGTCATCGACATACAAGATTAGGAACACAACATTGCTCCCACTCAATTTCATGTATAAACATGGTTCCTCAACATTTCGAGTGAAACCATTTTCTTTTATAACATGATTGAATCGATGATTCCAACTTCTAGATGCTTGCTTAAGACCATAAATGGATCTCTTAAGTTTGCACACTTTGTTAGGATTTTTAGAATCAACAAAACCTTCGGGTTGTATCATGTACACCTCCTCTTCTAAATGCCCATTTAGAAAAGCGGTTTTGACATCCATTTGCCAAATTTCATAATCATGAAATGCGGCGATCGCTAACAAAATCCGTATGGATCTTAGCATGGCTACGGGGGCGAAGGTCTCATCATAATGGAGACCTTGGACTTGGGTAAATCCTTTTGCTACTAGCCTAGCTTTGTAGACATCGTCATGTCCTTCTATGCCATTTTTGACCTTGAATATCCATTTGCATTGTAGGGGTCTTGCCCCTTTAGGCAAATCTACCAAGTCCCAAACTTGGTTTTCAAGCATAGAATCCATTTCGGACTTCATGGCTTCAAGCCATAAGGTGGAATTAGGACTAGAGATTGCGGCCTTGTAGGTGGCGGGCTCGTCACTTTCCATAAGCAACACATCGAGCGTTCCATCTTCTTCGATAAGTCCCACATATCGATCGGGATGGCGAATAACTCGGCCCGTCCTTCTTAGTGGAGGAGGTACAACCGCGTTAGACGACGAAGGAACATCTTCTTGCGTCTCTACCTCGGTTTGTGGCTCTTGAACTTCGTCAAGTTCAAAATTTCTCCCACTCTGTCTCTTAGAAATAAATTGACTTTCTAAGAAGACAGCCTCACAAGACACAAACACTTTGTTTTCTTGAGGTTTGTAGAAGTAGTAACCTCGAGAGGTCAAGGGATAACCTACAAAGATGCATTTTTCGGATCTTGGGGCAAGCTTATTGTCGGGTTTAGCCTTGACGTAAGCATCACATCCCCAAATTTTTATATAGGATAGATTAGGAACTCTTCCTTTCCATGTCTCAAATGGAGTCTTTTCGGTGGCCTTAGTAGGACTATTATTTAAAGATAGAATTGCGTTTGATTGCAAATCCCCAAAACGAGTTCGGTAACTCGGTTTGACTCATCATGGATCGAACCATATCAAGTAGGGTTCGATTCCTCCTTTCGGCAACACCATTCAGTTGTGGTGTTCCGGGTGGAGAAAGTTGTGATATAATGCCACAGCCTTTCAAGTGTGAATCAAATTCAAGACTAAGGTATTCACCACCACGATCGGATCGTAGTGCCTTAATCCTTTTGTTCAATTGGTTCTCTACTTCGTTTTGGAATTCCTTGAATTTCTCAAATGCTTCACTCTTGTGTTTCATTAAATAGATATACCCATATCTACTTAAGTCATCGGTGAAGGTTATAAAGTAGTCATAATTACCACGAGCGGTGATGCTCATTGGTCCGCATACATCGGTGTGTATGAGTCCTAATAGCTCACTAGCTCGTGTCCCTTTACCACTAAAAGGATTACGAGTCATTTTGCCAAGTAGGCAATATTCGCATGTACCAAATGATTGATAATCAAATGGTGCAATCACATTAGTAGAAATTAATCTTTTGATGCGATTCTCGTTTATGTGACCTAATCGACAATGCCAAATGAACGCTTCACTTGGGTCACTTGTTTTGAGTTTCTTTGATTGTATGTTATAAATATCATTTGTTGGATTTGAGGTCTCTAAAATGTAAATGCCATTAATGGAAGAAGCTTGGCCAATAACCAAATCATTCCTAGAAATAGAGCAACGATTGTTCTTAATGACAAAACAAAAACCGTCCATGTCTAGCATGGCGATTGAAATAATGTTTTTAGAGAGCGTAGGAACATAAAAACAATTATGCAAATACAACTCAAAACCGTTTGGCAAAGCTAGAACATAAGTTCCTTTGGATTCGGCCGCTACCCGAGCTCCATTTCCAAGTCGAAGATCCACATCTCCTTTGCTAAGCCTCTCCACATCTCTTAAACCCCGTAAATGATTACAAAGGTGAGAACCACAACCGGTATCTAGTACCCATGTCGTAGTGGAAGTATAATTTATATCAATAACATAAATTTCTTTAGGAATTGTACCTTTTGGAGTAATGAGTCCTTCCCTTATATTTCGCAAATACATAGGGCAATTCCTAAGCCAATGTCCCATGCCATAGCAATAATGGCACTCATCATTAACTTGCTTGAAGTTTTTGATTTTCTTTCCTTTCTTCTTGAACCTCTTGCCCTTTGAAGCAAGAACTTGATTGCTAGAGCTCCCACTAGCTTTGGCATCCTTATCTTCCAGAGATAAAGACCCTATAGATCGTATGAGGTAGTCTTCCCGAGACGGACTCACACGAGGTCTAGTAGTAGTGGGTGGTTTAGAAGTGGTGATGAAATTAAGGTTTCCATCCGAACCTATCCCGAAATGAAGTTCTCTAGTTGTATCGAAATTATTGTTGGAGCATACGTCGTCAAGAACATGGTGATATGACTCAATGGTTATCGGTGCGGTAGCATTTGATGGATTCATTGTAATGCACTACAAATATGGAGGAAGGGAAATATTAACATTTGTCTTTTTAAATCATACTTGCAAATTTAACAAGATATGAACATTTATATAGTGACCTCTACCCAACTATAATAAATGATTCCAAGACCCAAATTCATATCAACTTAGGCAGGGGTAGCCGATGAAACCCTCATCAATATAACTCGGTGGATTAACTTTTTAATCGATTCTACTTTTAGAACTCTTGGTCGATAAAATTACTCTAATATTTATCTATAGCCCAAAACACATCAACAAGGGCACGGGGTAGCCGATGAAACCCTTATCAATTACTTTTGTTGAGTTCAATCCAAATTTCGAATAAATGTGTCCATTATCCAAACCCATATTAATTTAGGCACGGGGTAGCCGATGAAACCCTCATCAACATGAATTCGGTGGATTAGACATTTATCACCCACTTCCCCTACGTAACAAGGTTTGTACCCCCGGGGTAGCCGAGTGCACTCCCTCGCGAAATAGGTTTTCATGGTTTCTACTATTTGGTAAGGCTATGTCTCAATTAGTTGTTTTAGCGAGAGGTCATGTCAATTTATTATCTATCACGTTTTAAGTGAACTAAAGCGGTGAACTACGATAATTCGAATTGACACGGTCGATAAACTCGATAAAATAACAATGCATGTTTAGTTATGGCGATTTAGCGATGCATGTGACATAAAATAAAATGCAAGCATAAAAGTAAATAAATCCTAGTATGGCCTTTCCTAAAATAGAAAAACTATTAATCTATTACATATTCGGAAACCAACTCCATTGGTCCCTTGAACTTCGGTTGTGGCACGCATCTCGAGGTAACACCGTCTTTATGTATCGCCATTCTTGAAGTAATCCGTCTTTTGGAACTCCTAAATGAATAAAATTACATAATAAATTACATAATTTCCTATTATACATTTGTAACTAAAATAAAATAAATCTATTAAATTACAAAACGGTGATACGAGATCACAATAAAAATTACAACCGAATCGATATTCCCATACATTTCGGGAAATACCAATTAAAATCTAAGGCCATACTAAGTAAAATTACATAATTCAAAATTACATAAATTAAAATTATGACAATCATAAAGAAAAATGCAGCATTATAATATGTATGAACATGCTCAATTTTATGCTAAATCGCCTTTTAATTAGCCAATATCGCATATTACTCGGTTTTTACGGATTTGCGTGATTTCAACATTTTATAATCACAAAAATACATAAACTCATATTTATGCATAAGTTAATTACCCTAACCTCTTAGGACTCAAAATATAGTCTTCACTAATAATTTGACCATAATTAACTTTTATTTACAAAATTGTTCATAAATGGACCAAAATTACAAAAATAAGCTATTAAACTTCAAATAAATCACAAAATTTCAAATAAATTCAAAATTTGAAATTTAAATTCATGAACATTCTGGAAAAAATCCATGACACTCATAATGTTCAAAATCATAGGTTAAAAAATATCGAAATTTTTCCGGAAAAACAATGTTGCGGTTTATCGATATTTAATAAAATAATCATAAAAACATGGAAAAATTATTTTCATTAACTTTTCAATTTTAGATCTGAAAAATACAATAAAATGCAACATTAGACGTTCTTCCTAACTCATAGATTATGTTTTATTAATTTTACACTAATAATGTCACTATTTATGCTAATTTTTCTTCAAAAATTCATAAATCATGCTAAAAGACTTCTTTATAGCCAATTATTTTACACACATTTTGTAAAATTGCATGTGACAACATATTAATTTTCTATGACCAGATTCGAAATTTAACTCATATTAACCTATTTTTCTCTTAAATCCGAATTTAATAATGAAAAATTCATTTTTCGAGCATAACAAGTGCAAAAATTATGAAAATTTACAGGTTATCTCAAAATAATATGTGTGACAACATATCCAAAAACCAAGTGAAAAATCGAAGTATAGCTATTTTTAGACCAAAAATGACATTTTTACTCATAAAATCACATTTAAATGCCATTATTGTAAAATATGAACAATAAAAATCCGAAAAATTAACCAAAATATCCTAAAACACTTTAGGACCAGAAATATTAACATGCATGTAATAATTTCGTGATATATCATAATAACACAAATTTTACAAGTTTTATTTTGTTATTCATATAACTCGGAAAAACTTTTAACCAATTTGCATGCAAACAACCATGGCTCTTGATACCGATTGAAGGAAATGTAGATTCATATACATAAAACATACTCTTATATGTCTAAATAATTTGTCATAAAATTAATTACGGATCTTATGCATGCAAACAATAATATAAATAGAGGAGAAATCATGTCCTTACATAGAAGATTTCGGCTATTAGGGCACAAGAGAGATCACCTTTCTCTTCTTGTTCTTGAGCTTTTCCAATGGAAGAACAAAGATCTAAGTGTAAGATCTCTCCCTATGTATTATACCCATGGCTTAACACTTAATCTAATTAATATTATTTGATCTAGTATAATATTAATATAGGAGAAAATTGAACCAAAAACTTTATAAAACTCTTATGTGTTTTCGGTTTTTTTTAAGAGAGAAGAAGAGAGGATTTTCTTCTCACTACAACTTATGTTTTTGGATGAGTGAATGGAATGGAAATAATACACTACCTTTAGTATATTATTAGGCAAAATTAAAGAAAAACAATGATAGTTTTTCTTCCCCAAAACCGTGTAAGAGGAGGGCTATTGGGGAGCCAATGCATGGAAAATTTGTTCTTCACAAGGAACAATAGGCTTGCATGCCTAGACTTGCTTTTTCATCATTATGTTTTTATCAACTAAATAAAACAATTAACTAGCTTAATGCTCCCCAATTTTTCGGCACTTTACATAATATGGATCCCATATTATTTTTGTCAATTGTCAATGTGTCACATGTCATATGTGACATAAATATGTTATGTATTTTTAACATATTAAAAATCAACGTATTAATAAAAATACGTCACATACAAAAAATCGACTTAGTAATTTCATAATTACTTGTGCCAAAATATTTTACCATTTATAAATTTCAACTGATTGAATTTATAATAATTCATTCATTTTAATTGTTACATTAAACAAATTATTTCATCCGAGTAATTATACAATTTAATTACTCAGACCGTATCTCATTTAATCACATTTCAATTTGATACGTAAATTTTACTTCCAAAATCGTCCGTCAATTTTCAAGTAATTTAATTAACTCGCAACATTATACGATTAATTAAATAATCAATTAAGAGTATTGCCCTTTAGTATGACCTAGGGGGTCAATCGATCACCACCGTCACACACGACAAGAATGTCAAACTCTAGTCACCAATCATTACCGATATATGTTGACCGGTTGTGATAACAATAATATTACTTCCCAATTGTATTCTTAAAATGAGATTTAATAATGATATTTAAATCACGTGATCGCACTATTGTTGAGGACACATTTCCCAACAGACTTCACTATGATACAGCTTTAATTCTTGATTAAACAACACTGAGTTATTGAGTGTGTGTGTGTATGGAATTGGTATTATTTTGGTTACCCCTGTTCATCGACCTTGAGACCAATTTTAGAATATGATCACCTATTAAGACTAGTGAGTCTATTTAGTAAATTGGGATTGTTTACCTTTTTTAGCAGAGTAGTAACCGGATAACTTGTATACTTGTAGCTTGTGGTTTCGAGGTAAAGGAATTTTTGGATTAAGTTAATTAGCTTGGATTGACCGTCTCGAGAGGTAAGGACTTTTACCCTTTTTAAATTAAGTAAGAGCATGTTCGGTTAAACCTTTAAACTGTTTTTTTTGTAATATTTTGACAGCAATGAATTTTTACTCGTGTTTCTAAATTTTGAATATTACATATTAGAATGGTTTCGGCTCAGGCCGCTTTTGAAAATTTGGTTTTCTTCTAGTCTAGAAGGTTTAAGGTCGTCTTTGACGCTCCTGGGATTTTGTTCCAAAAATTTAACTCTTGGCCCGAGTTCATCTGAGTGGGGATTGTCCAGCCCCCACTCGCTAGATAGTTAGACATTCTCCTTTGGCGGTTCCATCATATTGACTGTCCAAATGTGAAAGGTGCGCACTTTTATGAGTCTAACAAAGCACAGGTGGTGCCTCTAGACCGTGTCAAGGGTAGGACCTTGGCACACAGGTGGTGAATGTTTTTGTTTTTGGATGTTTTGATAATTGTTATTGGAAATGGTGGCTTCGGAATATTATTTTACTCTTATTCGATCTTATTTGATTAATTTATCTTTGTAAACTTAACAATGTTTATTATTTCCTAAAAACTCAACTTTGCTGATGTCCTTATGTTTTGAGTCGTTCCCCTACTGGAACTGTACCTTTTTATGTTTTGGGTACAGTTGATAGGTACAATTGAGATGCTTGAGATGCTGCATGGGTGCATACTGGATCCAGGGATTTGTACGAGCGTGGAAGGATTTTGAATAACGACTCCATCTTAATCTATTTATAATTTTATAATATCGTTGGATTTGAATTTTATATATTGTTTTAAATTTTATAAGACTTAAGTCTTCCGCTGCAACGTCTTAATTATTCAATAAAGTTTTGAGACATGTACTTTGTTTTTAAAGGTTGACTCTGTGTTTAACTTGCACTTGGCATTTTTAGCTAAGTGTGGAGTGACAGCCATGAATTTTCCATCTCTAGTGTATCGTTGTTGGTCGTGAAATTTTAGGGTTGTTACATTTTATGCACAAGACTAGGGTATGTGTTTCCTCATATAATTGCTCAGAATCAAGGGGCCTTAATAAAAGCGAGGAACATTCTTGAAAATGTTCTCATTTTCCAGGATTTAGTAAGGTTGTACAATAGGCTTGTTGCCTCTGCTAGATGCATGTTCAAAATTGATCTCCAAATAGCACACTACGCTAAATAAGACCTTCAATAACAGTCAGATAATGCAATTACCGTTATTAAATAGAAACACGGAATCGTTATTGCGACGACTGTTGTTAAATATATACCAAGGTTGTATACAAACACGCGACCGTTATATAACATCAATAACGGATCTATAATACCGTTATCACAACTCAAAAACCGTTATAAAATTGTTGTTAAATATGTTTATGGCAATGGGTATACTTTTAAGAAACCGTTATTAAATATTAATAACGGTTTCAAACCCGTTGTCCTAATTTACTATTGACAACGGTTTAGTGGTTCTAAAACCGTTGTTAAATATTATATATAATAACGGTTCATTTCATTATCTTATTTAATTAAATGTCAAAATTTAACAACGGACTTGTCCTAGTGAAAGTTGTACTGACTTCTGTACACTCTTATAGGGCGTCTATGTTTGTGATACCAAAGGGAATCCTTGCAAAGGTTGAGGCAACCTGTAGAAACTTTCTATGGGATAATAGTGCTGATTACAGAAGGGTTCCATTGGTGGCTTGGGACACTGTTTGCAGGCCTAAAGAAGAGGGTGGTCTAGGGGTTAAAAACCAGGAATTGATGAACAAAGCTATGATAGGTAAGCTGGTAAACTGGATTGTTGAAGGTAAGGATTCTATTTGGGTTAAATGGTTGCAGCATAATCATCTTAAAGGACAGGAATGGATGCAATATAAGCCTAATGCCAACACTAGTTAGGTGTGGAGGAGAATATGTAGTGTGAAGTAGGATCTGTCTGCTGCTTATACCAATGGGAGTTGGGACATACACAGGGCAGGCTTCTCTACTACTCACTGCTATGAATGGCTCCAGGGATCTAGAACTAAGAACAACTGGTGCAGTGTGGTCTGGAATGAATGGGTGGTTCCAAAACATTAATTCTTGGGTTGGCTTCTTGCTCATGGAGCTCTCAGAACCAAAGCAAAACTGGTCAGTTATGGGATGGACATAGATGACTGTTGTTATTTATGTGGGCAGGCAACGGAAGATTTGGATCATATTTTCTTTAGGTGTGCTTACAGTAATAAGGAAGTACACTGTCTGCAGCAGAAGACTAGACTACCTATTCCAAATGTTAATGTGCTTGACTGGTGTATCCAAGTTCAGGGAACAAAATTGCAAAAAGGGGTGCAGGCAGGTCTGGTCATGGGAGATGTGTATCATGTGTGGCATCACAGAAATCAATGCAGGAATGAAGGTGTTCTGTTGAGGCCTGAGAAGGTTGCAGATCAGGTTGTTGATGACATAAAGATGAGAGCTCGAGGAAGAGATACAAAGCTTATGACTTTATCAGAATTAGATTGGCTCAAGCAAGTTGGAGTCATGTAATTTGGTCTTGATTGCTTTGCATTTTTGACACTTAATTTTTGATATATATATATATATATATATATATATATATATATATATATATATATATATATATATACATCTCATATTTCACCAAAAAAAAAAAAAAAAAATTAACAACGGTTTTATTGCGTGCTAAACCGTTGCTATATTTATCAATTGACAACGGTATTTAACCGTTATCTATTTTTATTGATGAAACTTTGACAACGGTTCTTCTTAAATAAACCGTTGTAAAAGTTTTGAACTCGACAACGGCTATCGTTCGTTTTCTTATATTTTTTGCTGTTTGAATGGGAGGGAAAAGATGTCAACGGTTATTTATCTAAATAAAACTGTTGTCAAATAATTATTTGCAACGGGTTGTTTTTAACCGTTGTAGCAGCATTTGTTCTAGCAATTGTTGTAACAACGGATTGTTCTAGGAGCTGCTGAAATGCTATTTTTTTCAACAGCGTTTGTAGCAGCTGCTGGAATGCTATTTTTCAACTATTGCTGAAAATAGCATTCCATCAGCTGTGCACTGCAAAAATTCAATCCTGCATCAAAATATTACACCCCGTGATCAACTAAACCCAGTTTCAAAACAGTACAAATAGGATGATCAAAAGCCAAAACACAACTTCCTCAAAAAAAAAAAAAGAAGTCAATACATAATGGCTCTATATATACACACACACGTACATAAAGCATGAGCAAACTATTGAGACTCCGCTAATAAAACAACATAACTGGCCCACATATTTCTCATCTGGTTGATGTCCTCTGGCGAATATTCTGGGGCTTTGTTGACTATTAGTGGAAACTAAAATTCAAAATATATGTAATCAAAATAGATATAATACATGGAAGTATACAGAATTGAACTCAATTTACGTCTGAAATAGTTTTTAAATCACACTAACCCGTATCGGAATGGTAGAAAGTTTTTCGTTGATAACCTTCCACATGGACTGACAAACGTAAAAGGCGCATTGTTTGTCGTCTGGTACTTTAGGAGACTATTATATAAATCACACACAAATCAGCTGAATTAGATAATCAACCTCTCGCATAAACATTAATTAAATGATACGAGTAATTATTAAGAATACACTTACTAATGGCGTGATAAAATTGGGAACAGTGTTGCTTTCATATTTCCCAAGTGGACATAATCTTTTTTTTTTTGCTTCAAGAACACTAATTCATAAATATACACACATGCCATTATTATTTGCACATATATATGGCTCAAGTCATACAATAACAAATGACATTTTTGAAGGTTGTAAACGTACTCAGTTATCATCCTTACACAACTGTCAGAGGGTTTGCCTTTGTGAGAGTCAATCCAGTATACTGTTTTTGTTTTCACTTAAATTGCCAGTAGCACCCAATGCTTCCTATTCAATTTGGGACATTGAACTGTTAGTTCATTTACACGCATTTAAGCATGTTAATAATAAATTTATAGAACCATGATTCATTACAATAATCACGTACTATACATACATATTCTCATTGTAGGGGGCAAGCTATAGTTTTTTGGACGACATCAACCGACGAGCGATACTATTGATTTGTTCTTCGTATGAAATTTTGTGCACAGAGAACGCCTTAGGACTCAAAAATCCGTAGGTGTGAATTGGGACCTTCAACTCAGCGAACTGATTATTGAGGTACCTATTATGCCTCATAGAACGAAGATTGTTATTGTAATTGATAATTTAAACAAACATCATTATTCGTAAATGGAAATGACTAAATAGTTTTATTAATAAAACTTAATTCATCCAAATCAAAATGTGAACGGCATCTAAATGGTCAAGGTCGACAAATTCCATCAGTTGCTTCGGGTCCAGTACGGCTATATCAGGTGCGCCCATAATTTCCTTTTCGATGTTAATCATGAATACATCCCCTCTAGTGACCTCTTTACAGCCAGGTTGTGCAAAGCCTTCAGCGAAGCAGTTTTCATTTTTTTTATATTCACACAATTCATAATAAGAATCATAAACATGCTTGACTGCAACAACTTTCGTTGACGTAGTAGTAATTGTTTTAGCTGCCATCATGGCTTTGCTTAACTTCTACAAATGTAAATATTAAAGTACTTACGATATGTTAATATTTGTACCCTAATATATTTAAAGAACAAGTAATAATTAACGTCTGCATATAGGTACCTCGGGGATGACAACATTCATGAGGTTGTCAGACCATTGCACATAAGAGCTTAGGGCTTCTTTCAAATAAGTGACCTCCTCATTATAAAATGGTACTTTTACTTCCCTATACTCGTCTTTATATAATTCGGACACTTCCACTTTCCTGTATTTGTCACAAAGGGGTATACCATGAACCTTAGCTTGCTAAAGCTGGTCGTAATTGAACACGTATCCCCTAGCAATAGCAACTTTCTGTTTCCCCTATAAACTAGCAGCTATTACCTTTTTTGGTGTTGAGAAGAACATCTGATCCTCGGCTCCCACCTCAGTCTCCTTTGCCATTTCCTTCTCCCTTGCCAAGTCCTTATCGGCTTCTTTCTGTACATTAACACTTGTCCATATAACACGTACTGATTTTTCAAATCATATAACACACTGTATATAAGACATAAATATTATTACCTCTTTTTCCTTCTCCTCCTCCTCCTCCTCCTCCTCTGCTTCCTTTATGACTTCTTAAACCATATCCAACTCTTTTTCTGATGGCTTTTCCCCAGTTTCCAACATTCTCAGCATCAACCTGGCTATTTTCTGTAGCTGTGTAGTAGAAATTAATGTCAGCATATATAGTTATAAATTACGTTAGTTCAAATACAATATTTATACGGTTACCTTCTTGGAATCATCACCACTCATCATCCTTCGAGTAGTTTTGCCAAAATACTTAGTGATACCAACATGCGTCGATACCCCTGTCACACGACCTGGATGCTCTGCTTTGCCGATTGCCCTAGCAAGAATGTCATCACGTCCTTCAGGCTTCCATTTTCCTTCTTGTACCTCATTCTCACTGATCCTCTACATACACATAAAACCATTAAGCAACTCACAATTATATAACTCCGACCACCAGTGGTAGGAGTGACATATTTATTCAAATTTATAACTTTCTCTTTGATGTCTTTATCATATTCAGTTTTCGTCTTTCCATTATTAGGAGTGTGACCTTCCACCCAAGCGTTGTGACGACTGAATTTTCCAAGCTTTGCCTACAATTCATTCATTACATTGATATCCTCTCAAAATATGTATGATTACTATGAACATATATAACATCCGACTAAAACACCTAATAGTCTAATACTATAAGAATTGTGTACTTACAAGTTTCTTCTTAATCAATCTATAACCACCTCGGGAGCCGTAAAAGACGGTCTTTTTCTTTAAAATGTTCGCCTTGTTCCTCTCACTCATAACCTTCATCAAATAAATTGTATCAAGAAACGTAAGCATGACCAAACACTAAGCTAAGTATACTTCTTTACTTATTATTATTAAGTTACCTTAAACTTGTCAGACTGCCTATAAGCGATATAGTTATCCCAATGGTCCTGACTGACATACGGGTACTTCTTTTTTGGTGGTTTCTTGTTCATCTCCCCGGTTTCCTTGTTGAACAAGTGGTTCTCAGCAATCTTTAACTTCCAAGATCTGAGGGCTTCCCTTGTCTTTTTTTTAGGTACTTATCATACTTTTTGGGGACAACGTAAGCTAACTGCATATATGATGAGCATAGTTGGTACAAGTGTTTCGGCTAATACACATATCAAGTAGTAACTTAATTTCACCTAAAACATTTATTATTGTATATACATACCTTTATTCTGTTTATTAGCATGGTGTTCTGTATTTCACTCAGTTCACTGATACGCGGCGTACCGAGAGGCATATATTGTCTTACACAACAACCAATCCAACTCGCAAAATACCCGGCATTCTCACCATATGGCAGCCCTGTATCTGTATCCCATTGTAAAGGATTAGGTATCTTTGAATTTATTGCTTCTAGGGAAACCCTGTGGCGCATTCGACTCGCAGTGTGTTGCAAATTATTCTCATCACCTGAGTCGTCGCCTGACGCATTTCCATCATTTCTTTTCCACTTTTCAACCATATCTAAAGTAGAAATTAATGAACAAATAATAACAATGCATACTTATAATAACAAACAAATCTTTAGAGAGGAGGGTTTATTACTTCTTTAAAGAGCAGAATCCGGATTGATCTGGCGGCGACAATGGCGATGATGACGATGACTGCGACGACGATGGGGTAGGCTGATCGTTGAGGGGAAGCTCAGTGTTTTAGGATATTATGTGGGGGAGGGGAAGCTCAGTATATACGTGTAAATAATACAACACTTGCAAGACCTTGTTTATTGGAAAGTAATAAACACGGTATAAGAAAAACCGTTATATTTTGTTTCCAAACAGACAATGGTTTGTTTGAAACCGTAATTGATTAGTACTATCTACAACGGGTTAGAAATAACCGTTGTCTTAAATATTTTCATTTTGTTTGATTTTCTCGCCAAGAAATAAAGCATCATTATGAATCTTGGTATTATTGGAAAATACCACAACACCTTAGCTGGGATCCCTTCATTAGTCTTATAGCACCATACAGAGCAGCGCGGACAATAAGATAATTTTTCATAATCTTTACGGTACAATATGCAGTCATTGGGACAAGCATCTATTTTCTCATATTCCATGCCCAATTCTCTAATCATTTTTTTAGCCTCATATGTCCGACTCGGAAGAACATTACCGTCAGGAAGCATGTCACATAGCAAAGCTAGAAGATCCGTAAAACTCTTATCATTCCACCCATTTGCCCCCTTCAAGTTATATAACTTTACCATCGCGGACAATTTGGTATACTTCTTACAACCAGTAAATAAAGGCATTTCAGATTGACTCAACTTCTCAATTAAATCATCAGCATTTATTTTCCCATCACCGGTAGCTTCAAAATCATCGACTCCATCATCTTCAGCAAACTTCTCACCTAAAATAACTTCAGGTGTAGGTGAACAATTGTTTACACACACATCATATGCCTCATCCCCTATATCTAAACCAACAGCTTCAGGTGTATGATTATTTACCTCTACATCAGATTCCCCATTCTCATCCTCTAATTCTCCCTGAAAAATCCAACGCATATAATCTCAACTGAAACTATTCTTTTCTAAGTGTATTTTGACATCTAGGATAGGCAAAACCCTAATATTACCACATCTATTACAAGGGCAGGAGATTGATGAGTGGAGATGAAAATTTTCACTTACGAAATTGTAAAATTCAGCAATTCCATCATTATAAATGGGATCACCAATTTCACCATCAATCATCCAAGTACGACCCATATATAAGCCAGTGGCTATGAAAATGAGAATACCTTTTTTAAGCTATAAAGATTAATGACGGCGACGACGGCAAAGATGACTTGTTCACCATCAGCCATTCTATTATTAATACCTTTGAAATTTCATTTATTTTTAGAGTTGCATAATCTAAGACGGTTCTTATAAGAACCGTTGTAGTTGTGCATGCATGCATGAGGTGAATGATGTGACCATAATTGGCGCATATTTAGCCCCCGAATTACCATTGTTTCCATGCTTTTTAGTGCCTATTTGGGTCATTTCTTATCTTTAGTTCTTTGTTTTGCATATTCTTTGAGATTTTGATCCCTTGGTAGGAAAGGAGTAAGAATCTTGCATTTTCGTGGCAAAACGAGGCTAAATTGATTGTATTCAATGACCAAGCATCAAGGAGAGACAAGACTAGAAGGCCTTTGTACATAGCATAGTAGAAGAGCATTGTTGAGAAAGGATCCTTGAGTCCCCAAGGAAATCCCCAAGGAATTCATGAAGAAAAGGGAAGAAAAGAAGAAGAATTAACGCTGTCAGACAATCCGAACGGATTGTATACAATCCGCCCGTCCGTCCAGCCCAATCCGAGCGTCCCTCAAAGGAATCCGCTCGGATCCCCCCTCGCCAATCCGAGCATCTTGCCCAAGGATCCGCTCGGATTTCTCAGCCCAGATCCGGCCGTCCCGACTCCCATCCGCACGGATTTCAGTACAGCACGTTTTCATTCTTCAAGCTACGATTAGAGAAGCCCTTCTCTCAGAAAATACCGGAGTCTCCTTGCTCAACTTAAAAAGTGTAATTACTAGTTTAGCCCTTAGTTAACCCTAATGCATCCTCCCTAATTTTCACTATAAATACCCCATTAGTCTAATTAGAGGAGCATGTTCTTCTCATCAATAATTAGTGTAGTTAATATCAATCAAATCTCTCTTTAATATTGTAATCAAGTATTAATCAAGTTTTAATCCAAGTTTTAGTTCTTTAATCTCTCTCTTGTTCTTCCTTTATTTTGGGTAATTGAAGATTATTTGGGTTATTATTGGGAGATTGACAACCTCTCAATCTAGGATTCAAGTACTTCTATTATTCTTGCTTTATTATTGGAATCATTAGTAGGTATAATCTCTTAATCCCTTTTTAATTATTGTTAATTACTTTCATTTATTCATCATGTTTCATTATGTTAGTATGATTGACAACCTTTCTAGCATGATCAATATGATAATGAGTGAGTAGTCTCTTAGCTAGGGTTTAATGGGTGATTAGGGAAACCAACATGGGGAATGATTCATGCTTAAATTAATATGCTTTCATATCTTATTTGCTTGCTTGTTTTGATCTTAATACATGCACATGTTATATTTGATGAAATGCTAAGCCTATGAATCCTTGCATTTACTATCATCTTCTATCCTTTCAACTTGACTTGTAAGACATAACCCAACTCGAGTCTTGTTAGACCATGCATGTGTTGAGTAGGAAAGATTAAGTCGACTTGTAGGTGTTGTACAATCTAATCGATTCGGCTCCGGACCCAAACTTTCCTAGGATTGTAAGATATAACCCAACTCAATCCATCACAACAATAATTGCTTGCTTATAATTTGAGAACATGTTTGTATGATTATATCCCATGATTCCCCTATGAACCCATGACACCCTAGTGCCTTTAATCAATTGTTTACACCCCTTATTTTATTCATCTTGCTAGTTTATTTTCATTGCTATTTTAGTTTAGTAACCTTCTACATCAACCCAATTTGTGACACCCCCTAGACACTACTAGTTACAATAGAAATCTCATTTCAATACCCGTCCTTGGGATCCGACCTTTACTTGCCTCTTTACTAATTGTAGAGTTGTTTGTGAAGTATAAATTGTGTTTTGTATCGACCATTGACCAACGACCACATATGCTTAATTGTGAACACGAAATGGCCTCGATCAAAAATGGCGCCGTTGCCGGGGACGGTGTTTAATTGATTTAAGATTTCTTTTATTGTTATTAGTTGTGTCTTTTTCACCTTGGGGAAGTAAAACTCCTCAAGGTTTGCTCTAATCGTTTTCAAGTTGTTTGATATTTTGTGAGAATGGATTTCATAGATTGTTTTGTAGAGGACCACTTGAGTATCCCTTACTTCAAGGATCCCATGCAAGCATTAGAGGCCTTAGAAGCAAGTAAGGCTAAGAGCATGTATTGGGAGTTGGAGGTGGATCTCTTTGAGGCCGCTCTAGCTAACAAGGAACTTACTCATGCACAATCCGAGTTAGTGCATAATATTCTAGTAGAAGCATGTCAACCCATAGAGGATGAGCAATCCATCCTAGAAGATATTCTACAAACTCAAGAGCAAGAGGAACCCATCATGGAATTCGAATATGATGAGGTTCATGAAAGTGAAGAAGAGTATGTCATGAGAATGGAATGTTTAATGGAGATGGAGCAAATTCTCAATGAAACTCCAAAGGAGGAAAGTGAGGTACAAATTCCTACTTTGAAACCCCTTCCCCCAAATTTGAAATATGCTTATCTTGATGAATCAAAGACCAAACCCGTAATTGTTAATGATAGACTTGATGATGACCAATTGGGAAAATTACTTAATGTGTTGAAACAACATGAGAAGGCTATAGGTTATAGTCTAGATGACCTCAAGGGGATAAGTCCCAACTTTTGCATGCATAGGATTCATCTAGAGGACGACCATAGACCTACCATTCAACCCCAAAGAAGATTGAACCCCCACATGCAAGAAGTTGTCAAAGGAGAAGTCATGAAATTACTTGATGCGGGAATCATATATCCCATATCGGATTCTTTGTGGGTTAGCCCCGTCCAAGTGGTACCTAAGAAAGGAGGTACTACGGTAGTGACAAATGAAAAGAATGAATTAATACCCACAAGAATGATCACCGGTTGGCGTATGTGCATAGACTATCGAAAATTAAACTCCGCAACAAGGAAAGATCACTTCCCCTTACCATTCATTGACCAAATGCTTGGGAGGTTAGCCTCTAACAAATTCTTTTGTTACCTTGACGGGTATTCGGGATTCTTCCAAATCCCTATACACCCGGATGACCAACATAAGACCACCTTCACATGCCCCTATGGCACTTTTGCATATAGGAGGATGCCTTTTGGATTATGTAATGCCCCCGCTACTTTCCAAAGATGCATGATGAGTGTCTTCTCCAATTACCTAGAGACCATAATGGAAGTTTTTATGGATGATTTTAGTGTTTATGGAAAGGACTTTGACTCATGCTTGCATAATCTTTCCCTTGTATTGCAAAAATGTGAAGATGTTAGTCTTGTTTTAAATTGGGAAAAGTGTCATTTCATGGTCAATGAAGGAATTGTTTTGGGTCACTTGATTTCGGAAAAGGGCATCGAGGTCGATAAAGCTAAAGTTGAGGTGATAGAGAAACTCCCACCTCCCGTGAATGTTAGAGGGGTGAGAAGTTTTCTCGGTCACGCGGGTTTTTACCGTCGTTTCATAAAAGATTTTTCGAAAATAGCGAAACCCCTCACTCAACTTTTGCTTAAAGATGCCCAATTCCAATTCTTGTGAGTGTGTTGAAGCTTTTAATAGAATCAAAGAAGCATTGATCTCGGCACCAATCATCCAACCCCCAAATTGGGAGTTACCTTTTGAGATTATGTGTGACACTAGTAACTACGCCGTTGGAGCGGTTCTTGGCCAACGGGTAGGGAGAGCTCTTCATGCCATCTATTACATAAGCAAAACCCTCGACCCTTCTCAAGTGAATTACGATGCAACCGAAAAGGAGCTTCTTGCCATTGTATATGCTTTGGATAAATTCCGTTCCTACTTGCTTGGATCCAAGGTGATTGTATTTTCGGATCACCGTGCTCTCCGACATCTCTTGATAAAGAAGGAGGCAAAACCAAGATTGTTGAGATGGATTTTGCTTCTTCAAGAATTTGATTTGGAAATAAGAGACAAGAAAGGAGCCGAGAATGTAGTAGCGGATCACTTGTCAAGAATCCGGTTTCATGATGAAAATGGAGAAACCCCGATCAATGACTCATTCCCCGACGATATTTTGATGGCTATTCAAACTCAACTTGAAAGGCACATCACCCCATGGTTTGCCGATTATGCCAATTATATTGTTGGAAAGGTGCTCCCTCCAAACTTGAACCACAACCAAAGGAAGAGATTCCTTTTCGAAGTGAAGAGGTACTTTTGGGATGACCCAAACCTCTACAAGGAGTGTAGTGATGGACTCTACCGAAGATGCATCCCTCAATGGGAAATCCAAGGAATCTTGGAAGGATGTCATTCATCACCCTACGGTGGGCACCATGGAGCAAGAAGAACCGTTGCAAAAATTCTCCAATCGGGCTTCTATTGGCCCACAATGTTTCAAGATACAAGAGAATTCATCATTCATTGCGATGCTTGTCAAAGAACGGGCAATATATCTTGGAGAAACGAAATGCCACAAAGGGGCATTCTAGAGGTGGAGATTTTCGATGTTTGGGGAATTGACTACCAAGGACCCTTTGTGACATCCAATGGGAACAAGTACATCCTTGTGGCCGTAGATTATGTTTCAAAGTGGGTGGAGGCAATTGCCACCCCAAATGATGATGCGAAAACGGTCACCAAGCTTTTCAAGAAGATAATTTTCCCACGATTTGGAGTTCCTAGAGCTATCATTAGTGATGGAGGAACACATTTCCATGAGAAGAAGCTTGCATCCCTTTTGACCAAATATGGTGTTCAACATCGAACCGGCTTGGGATATCATCCTCAAACAAGCGGTCAAGTGGAAATTTCAAATAGAGAGATCAAGCAAATTCTTGAAAAAGTTGTGAACAAGACTCGGAAAGATTGGAGCACAAAGCTTGATGATGCTCTTTGGGCTTATAGGACGGCCTATAAGACTCCCATTGGTGCCTCCCCCTACAAGCTTGTATATGGAAAAGCATGTCATTTGCCAATCGAATTGGAATACAAAGCTTATTGGGCAATCCGAGCACTCAATCTTGATCTCAAATTGAGCGGTCAAAAGAGGATGATCCAAATCCAAGAGTTGGAGGAATTCCGACTACAATCTTATGAGAATGCAAAGATTTACAAAGAAAGAACAAAATTGCTTCATGATAAGAGAATTCGACAAAAGGCCTTGCACAAGGGAGACTGATGCGACCATAATTGGCGCATATTTAGCCCCCGAATTACCATTGTTTCTATGCTTTTTAGTGCCTATTTGGGTCATTTCTTATCTTTAGTTCTTTGTTTTGCATATTCTTTGAGATTTTGATCCCTTGGTAGGAAAGGAGTAAGAATCTTGCATTCTCATGGCAAAACAAGGCTAAATTGATCATATTCAATGACCAAGCATCAAGGAGAGACAAGACTAGAAGGCCTTTGTACATAGCATAGTAGAAGAGCATTGTTGAGAAAAGGATCCTTGAGTCCCCAAGGAAATCCCCAAGGAATTCACGAAGAAAAGGGATGAAAAAGAAGAAGGAAAGCTGCTGAACTACAATCCGAACGGATTGTAGAGAATCCGTCCGTCCTCGCCAGTCCGAGCGTCCTCACCAGGAATCCGCTCGGATTCCCCATGCCCAGTCCGAGCGTCTTGTTCCTTGATCCGCTCGGATCGTTCGATCCCAGATCCGGCCGTCCCGACTCCCGGCACCGCACGGATCACAAAGACAAAGACGTTTCGTTCTTCAAGCTACGAAATGGAGAAGCCCTTCTCTCGGATAATCCCGGAGGCTCCTTGCTCAACTTAAAAGTGTAATTACTAGTTTAGCCCTTAGTTAACCCTAATGCATCCTCCCTAATTTTCACTATAAATACCCCATTAGTCTAATTAGAGGAGCATGTTCTTCTTATCAATAATTAGAGTAGTTAATATCAATCAAATCTCTCTTCAATATTGTAATCAAATATTAATCAAGTTTTAATCCAAGTTTTAGTTCTTTAATCTCTCTCTTGTTCTTACTTTATTTTGGGTAATTGAAGATTATTTGGGTTTATTGGGAGATTGACAACCTCTCAATCTAGGATTCAAGTACTTCTATTATTCTTGCTTTATTATTGGAATCATTAGTAGGTATAATCTCTTAATCCCTTTTTTAATTATTGCTAATTACTTTCATTTATTCATCATGTTTCATTATGTTAGTATGATTGACAACCTTTCTAGCATGATCAATATGATAATGAGTGAGTAGTCTCTTAGCTAGGGTTTAATGGGTGATTAGGGGAAACCAACATGGGGAATGATTCATGCTTAAATTAATATGCTTTCATATCTTATTTGCTTGCTTGTTTTGATCTTAATACATGAACATGTTATATTTGATGAAATGCTAAGCCTATGAATCCTTGCATTTACTATCATCTTCTATCCTTTCAACTTGACTTGTAAGACATAACCCAACTCGAGTCTTGTTAGACCATGCATGTGTTAAGTAGGGAAGATTAAGTCGACTTGTAGGTGTTGTACAATCCAAGAGATTCGGCTCCGGACCCAAACTTTCCTAGGATTGTAAGATATAACCCAACTCAATCCATCACAACAATAATTGCTTGCTTATAATTTGAGAACATGTTTGTATGATCATATCCCATGATTCCCCTATGAACCCATGATACCCTAGTGCTTTTAATCAATTGTTTACACCCTTATTTCATTTACTTTGTTAGTTTATTTTCATTGCTATTTTAGTTTAGTAACCTTCTACATCAACCCAATTTGTGACACCCCTAGACACCACTAGTTACAATAGAATCTTCATTTCAATACCCGTCCCTTGGGATCCGACCTTTACTTGCCTCTTTACTAATTGTAGAGTTGTTTGTGAAGTATAAATTGTGTTTTGTATCGACCATTGACCAACGACCACATATGCTTAATTGTGAACACCAAATGGCTCCGATCAAAAATGGCGCCGTTGCCGGGGACGGTGTTTAATTGATTTAATATTTCTTTTATTGTTTTTAGTTGTGTCTTTTTCACCTTGGGGAAGTAAGACTCCTCAAGGTTTGTTCTAATTGTTTTCGAGTTGTTTGATATTTTGCATGTCTAGAAGGTTACAAAGAGATTTGTTACCTTTTGACCGTGAAATCGAAAGAACCTTGACGAATAATAGGAGACTTGTTAGGAGGAATTTGGGAGGTGTTGGTGAAGTTGTTCAACCCACTAGTGAGTTTGTCAATCCTTTCGCAATAGAAGGAGAAGAGAACCCATTAAACAATACCACACAAAATCCACCTACAATGCCTAAATTCTCGTCACACTCTATACCCACCGAGGAGGATTTACCAAATGGTACTCCTACCCCACAACATCTTACCGGAAACTTTATTGCCAAGTCCGCCTTCATTCAACTAGTTGAGAGGAGCCAATTCTGGGGAATGCCTAGTGAGGACCCTCATTCTCATATGGAAACATTTTGTGATTATTGTGAAGCTATCTCTCAAACGGGCGTGACTCAAGACCAAATAAGATGGGTCTTATTTCCTTTTTCGTTAATCGGCACCGCAAAGCAATGGTGGAAGGGCCTTGATAAGGCCACCCTTGGAATAGATTCTTGGAAGAAGCTAGCTCTAGCTTTCTACAAAAAATTCTACCCACCGGAGAAGACCAATATGCTAAGAGCTCAAATTACGGGTTTTAAGCAAAGGGATGAAGAATCTTTGTATGAAGCTTGGGAGCGGTTCAAAGGTATTTGTCGCTCATGTCCTCACCATGGACTTAGCGAATGGTTTTTAGTGCAACAATTTTGGAATGGTTTATATGAAGATTCAAGGAACATTCTCAATATGGGATCAAATGGAATGTTCACCGAAGTTGATGACAATCAAACATGGAACAAGATTGAGGAAATGGCGGTCCATAATTCGCAATATAGTAGGCCTCGCAAGGCTACTAGAGGAGGAAAGTATGAAGTTGACACCGTTACTCAATTGGGTGCTCAACTTAGTGCTCACATTGACACAATCAACTTGAAGTTTGAACAAGCTATGGCGAGACTTGAGGAAAACTCAAAATCATCAAAGCATCATGTCAATGCCATGACGGCATCCTCATCAATCCCAAGCGGGATATGTGAGAATTGTGGAACCTTGGGTCATGACTCAAGTGAATGTAGGGGAACAACCGAGCAAGTCAATGCTTTCCAAGCTTACAAAAGTGGCACCCCTTATTCAAATTTTTACAATGAAAACACCAAGTTCCATCCAAATCTCTCATACAAAAGCCAAAATGTCCAAAACCCTCAAACAACATACACTCCACCACCCATGAGAAATCAAAATCAAAGACCCTTTTTCAATCAAAACCAAAGCTACCAAAATCAAAATCCATACAATCACCACAATGACCAAAGTTTTGATGTCCAAAAAGCGGTCCTTCAAATGCAAAAAAATCAACAAGAATTTTTCACCCAAATGCAAAAAGATAGCCAAGCAAAGGATACCACCATCAACAACATTCTAGCTCACACCAAGATGTTGGAAACACAATTGACCCAACTAGCATCTTCAAACTCACAAAGACAAAAGGGGCAATTACCACCTCAAGGTAATCCCCCTAGGCATGAAACGGTTAGTGCCATTCACTTGAGAAGTGGTACAAGATATGAAGCACCGAAGAAGCAAGTTGAGAATGAAGTTGTGAGAGCTAGCGAGAATGAAGTTGTGGTGCAAGGTCCCAAAGAAGGGGAATCATCAAAAGAAGAAAGTTCAAAGAAAAATGAAGACAAAGCCAAAGAAAAGGAGCCCATTGTGATTAGACTTCCTTTTCCAAGTCGTCAAGCCAAGCCTAAATTTGATGATCAACTTGGAAAGTTCATGGAAATTGTGAAGAACTTAGAAGTCTCAATTCCTTTCACGGAATTAATCAATCACGTTCCGGCTTATGCAAAGTACATGAAAGATATCCTCACGAAGAAGAAGTCAATCCGGAAACTTGAGACTATCGCCTTCACTAAGGTGAGTAGTGCAATTCTTCAAGGGAGTTCACCTCCAAAGTTAAAGGATCCGGGAAGCTTCTCAATACCGTGTACCATTGGCGACACGACGATCAACAAAGCCTTATGTGATCTAGGGGCTAGTGTGAGTGTCATGCCGTACTCGGTGAGTAAAAGGTTGGGAATGGGAGAGCTTAAATGCACCAATATCACTCTTCAAATGGCCGATAGATCGACGAAGACACCATTAGGGATATGGGAAGATGTCCCCGTGCGAATTGGGAAGTTTTCCATCCCGGTGGACTTTGTCATTGTTGATATGGAGGAAGATTCCAACATTCCAATCATCTTAGGAAGACCTTTCCTACACACCGCGGGTGCGGTGATTGATGTGAAACATGGAGAGCTCACTCTAGAAGTGGGAGATGAAAGCATAACTTTTAATCTTGACAAGACCATGAGAGCTCCTCGTTTGCATGAGCCATGTTTCATGATTGATCACTATAGCCGAAAAGATGAAAAGAAGAAATCGGAACTCCAATGGAGGAAGAAAGTTGAAGATGCTCCATTCAAAGAACAAGTGAATTGTGACAAGGAGAGCTTGCAAAGCTCATCAAAATCAACCAAGGAAAAAGAAGATGGCATCATTGGCCAAGAGAAGAAATTGGGAGAGTTGTCTCCATCCAAGCAAGAGATTTTCAATGATCAACTCAATGAAGTTTGTGGTCTTTGGGACGACGAATTTGAAGGGATCTTTAATCCCTACATTGGGCATGCCATCGATCATGATCAACAACAAGGGCCACGGTCTATTGAGGACCTCTACCACAACAATGAACAAGCTTTTAATTACTTCTTCGAGGTGTTGAGCAACATCAACAACACCTTGAACATGCCCCCTTGACATCTCATCAAGAATGAGAGTTTGGTGGAGTCCTCCCTAAACCACCACTTGTAAATATTTCTAACTCCCTAACTTACATTTAATTTTTGTATTGCATTTTTGTCATTTTTGGATTTTATTTACTTTGATCAAAATAATTGTCATGAAAATAGAGAAGTGAGGGAGGGACTAATGATTTTAATTGATGTGTAGTGCTTTACCTTAGTGTGGGGATGGCAATTGCCTAGGCTATTCATGCCTTAGTAGTGCCCCCGCAATGAAGAACACAAGATTTGAAAGAAAGAAAGAAAGAATGATAAGGGAATGCGTTGGTGCACGGATGGAATCAATCCGTGTACACAAGGACCAATCCGAGCGGATTCCCGAGAATCCGCCCGTCTGCAGAGGATCCGAGCGTCCCGATGAGAAGACGCCCGTCTTGGGCCGAGCTGAAAACGCAAATTCCGATCGTTGGAGAATCCGAGCGGATTTCGGAAAGACGCCCGTCTCACAGAATCCGTCCGTCTTGTGAACAATCCGCCCGTCTTGCAGCTGAAAGAAAAACAAAGAAAAATCTCTGGACAAGAATCCGTCCGTCCTGCACGAAATCCGCCCGTCTCATCTCAGAAGAATCCGAGCGGATTCCCCAGAATCCGCCCGTCTCTAGGCGGGATTTTTGAAAATTTGAAGCTGAAGAATCCGAGCGGATTGCGCCTAATCCGCACGGATTACCCCTGCGTCCTAAAATTGTCGAGTTCTTTAATTACCCACCCCACCTTCATTCATTCATTCATTCACTCATAAACACTACCCATAACATCAAAACCCTCATCCTCTCCATCTCAAAAACAAAAACCCTCAACAAAACTCACCAAAATCAAATCAAACCATCATTCAAATAACAAATCAATCACTCCATCTTCATTAACAATCAAAACCAAGCACAAAATCTTCACCTTTGAATTGATTTTTGTTCTCATAAAGGCAAAGCCTTTCACCTTCAAAATCGATTTGGGCATTCTACAAATTGAAGATTTTTGATCTTTTTCTTGGTTAGCTCATCAAATGGCAAGAACAAAGGGAGCAACAAAAGCAAAAGCAAAGGCACCAAAGACTACAACTCTCTCTCAAAGGCAAAAAGCTCTACAAATGAAGAAAGCTTTGGCAATGGTGGTATCAACACCAAGCTTGGAAGTGCAACCACCTCAACAAATTCCTATGGAGACATCACCCTCTACTCCGGTAATTAATCAACTCTTGCATTACCCGGAGGTAACATTCATTTCCGATTCCCATAGAAATACATTTGTCAAGTTTGCTATGAAACAAATTCAATCCACCAAATTCATATGCCAAGATGCTTTAGAGAAGTTGGGTGTTCTTGAACAAACAAGAGTCTTTTTCAATGCCATGGGTTTAAAGAAATTGTTTGAAATGAAGGAAGTAACATACCCCTCCCTTGTCTTGGAATTCTTAAGTTCTTTAAAAGTGACAAAAGTTGAGAATAGGGAAAATATTGAGTTTCGTCTAGCTAACACTAGTAGACGCATTACCTTTCCGGAATTGGGTGAAATCTTGGGTCTTAGCGATGCACATAAATTTTATAAGCAATATGGGAAGTATGATCCCGAGCCTCTTTGGGAGGCAATCTCCGGGAAGAAATTTGAAGATTTTAAAGCTTGTCGTGCTCTTTTGGTCCATTATCCGGGCATAAGAATATGGCACAAAGTAGTGGGAAATACCATAATTGCTAGGAAAGACACCAATCATTTCACGGGACTCGATTTTATTCTCCTTGAATCAACTTTGAATATTGGAAGAATTCACACCAAGCCTTACAATTCTTTGAGGCTATTGGTTGATAGATGGCTCCATGTAGATAGTGGGAAGAAGGGTCAAACCGTAATTGTTAATGGCGGCCTTGTCACGGTCCTAGCCAAGCACTTTGATCCTAATTTCAATAAGGATAGCAAGTACAAGGCTAAGGATGGTGGCCATCTTATTGATATGTCCACCTTGATCAACAAGTTTAAGTGGGTTGCTCACAATTCCCTTGATACCAAGTATGGGTGGCTTACAAGTGAGGCTCGATCATTCACTTTACCCGCAAAGATTTGCCGTCTTAGTGTCCACCGGACCGACTATTTACTCCCCCTATCCAAGGAAGCCGAGTACATCATTCAACAACAAAAGGGTGATCATGAAACTCCCTCCTCTTCCATTGTTATACCACCTTACCCCTATGATTATGAAGAGTTCAAACTGCAAGGAGTTGAAATTGGAAAAGATTATGTCACTCTTCTAATGCAAGCCATGCACAAGCAAGCTTATGAAGATCGGAGGAATGCTTATTTGGCTCAATATCCTCCCCTCCTACATCTAGCTAGGCAAGGACTCCTTGATCCATCTTGTCCTTTGCCTAGTTGGGCGGATAGAGAAGCCTTATTTCCGGGTGCATCAAGGGACGTGGTGGAAGGCAATGAGGTTGTTGGAAATGATGAGGAATTTGATGATAACATTGAGGAAGAAGCAAGTGGAGATGAAGAAAGAGATGGTGAAGATGGTGAAGATAATGATGAAGAAGATAGTGATAAGGAAAGCAAAGAAGAAAGTGCCAAGGAAAGTGGCAATGTAACCACTTCTCATGAGGGAAGTGATGGTGATAGTAGCATGATGGAAGACTAGCCTTGGAGATTCCTACTCTCCCACGGTTTGTCTATATCTCTTTGTATTTTATTTCATTTTGATCATTGTTGGTTTAGTCCTAGCAACATCAAAGGACTCACACCTCGGTTCCTTTGAGGTGTTCTTTATTGTTCCCACTTTTGAAAATCCAAAATGACAATCTAGTTTCATGCATAGCATAGCATGTGCATGAACTCCCCCATGCTTTGACATTAGCAATAGTGTCTTACTTGGTTTGGGGAAGTTAATGCATACGCAACGGGAGGTAATTTAAATTATCCTCTCCGTCATAAAAAAAAAAACCATGCATCATGTAGTATAGCTTAGTGTAGAATTGCATTTAGTATAGAAATCATGCATCATCTTTGCATAATTTCCATCATTTTGGCCATTGAGGACAATGCCCATATTAGTGTGGGGATGGGAATTCTAACACTTAACTTTTATTCAAAAAACCATAAAAATTGAAAAATTTCAAAAAAATCATAAAAATTTAAAAATTGAAAAACCAAAAACAAGTTCATTTCCCTTGTATATATCGTCTTGTATATATTGTGTTTATTTTATCCTTGTTCACTTTGATTGACTACGCCACATCCGAGACATGAGGATATTGAAGACCGCATGGTATGATCTTTCCAATCTCCTTTTTCCTCTTTATGTTAATGACTATGTGGCTTTATTTTGATTGATGCGGTAAAACAATGTGAACTTAGGATTGCATTTAGTTTATTTGGCATATTAGTTGGTAGAATCATATTCATTAGGATGTTTATATGTTAGTTGCATCATGGCATGTAGTTTGCATGTTAGAAAAATTTTGCGAAACCGTCTACTTGGGAAGCTTGACAAGTGTATATAGGCCCTAGTAGATGCTTTTTATTCTTAAGACTTTGTTTGTTAGAATGCTTGTAAAACACCCTAGGATGTGTCATGCTAGTATCCTTTGACCCATGGTTTAAGGCCTAGTCAAGAGTACCTTGTGGTGTGATAACTCCTTGGCTACCGTTTATTCCAAGGTGACCCTTGAAACCATGCATACTTCTATCATTCATCCATGTTCTACCATACATTTTTGTCACAAAAAGGGAATGGGCACAAAACAAAACACAAAGAAAATCAATTTGAGTTCAATGAAATGAAAAGTGAAAGAAAGTTTGCAAAATTGCATCAAATGAAAAGAGGAGCAAAAATAGAACTCCTAAAACTTCAAATACAAGGCACCCTCGTTACTAATTGGGGTGACTTTGAAAATGTTCAAAAAGAAATGCAAAAAAAAAAGTTGTCAAGTATTGAAATGCCAAAAATCAAAAAGAAATGGCAAAGAAAGTGTTCTCAAAAAGTCGAATGCCACAAGAAATTGGGGGGAAAAACAAAAACAAAAGCAAACTCCCAAAATGAAACTCAAATATCTATTGATCCCTTTATCCATCATATCCATTTTTGTGCATGGTAGAGAGGGGACGACCCTTCTTCTTGTCTAGGCAAGAGGGGGAATTCACGATCCTCCAAAGTGTTTCTAACACCATAGGGAGTCTATTCTTGACAAAAGCATTTAACGATTGAGGACAAAGGTACCCTAGCTTGACACCTTTTGGAGGTGATTTATTGGTATCCTTCTAGGCTTAGTAGTTTGAACAAATTGCATCTATGAAGGATTGTGTACCCTTGAATTGCTTCCCTTGTAGATAATTTCCGCCACTTAGATGAGGAAAGTGGCTATTCTTTTTGTAGATGCATCCTTTATGTGTTTTTGTGTGCTTAATGTTTGGATGTGTCGCCATTTTGGCAAGACCCACCTTGCCTTGCAAGAAGGCATCCTACCTCATGGTTGTCTTGTTGTGAGTTGAAGGGGCGGAGTGAGACCCGCTAATTGTCTCATATCGGCTATTATTATTAGGTTAGGTTAGTATTGGTCCTAGTCTTTGTCACCTCTTTACTCGGGACGAGCAAAGGTTCGGTTTGGGGATATTTGATGCGACCATAATTGGCGCATATTTAGCCCCCGAATTACCATTGTTTCTATGCTTTTTAGTGCCTATTTGGGTCATTTCTTATCTTTAGTTCTTTGTTTTGCATATTCTTTGAGATTTTGATCCCTTGGTAGGAAAGGAGTAAGAATCTTGCATTCTCATGGCAAAACAAGGCTAAATTGATCATATTCAATGACCAAGCATCAAGGAGAGACAAGACTAGAAGGCCTTTGTACATAGCATAGTAGAAGAGCATTGTTGAGAAAAGGATCCTTGAGTCCCCAAGGAAATCCCCAAGGAATTCACGAAGAAAAGGGAAGAAAAAGAAGAAGGAAAGTCATTTGAACTACAATCCGAACGGATTGTAGAGAATCCGTCCGTCCTCGCCAATCCGAGCGTCCTCACCAGAAATCCGCTCGGATTCCCCATGCCCAGTCCGAGCGTCTTGTTCCTTGATCCGCTCGGATCGTTCGATCCCAGATCCGGCCGTCCCGACTCCCGGCCGCACGGATCACAAAGACAAAGACAGCTTTTCGTTCTTCAAGCTACGAAATGGAGAAGCCCTTCTCTCGGATAATCCCGGAGGCTCCTTGCTCAACTTAAAAGTGTAATTACTAGTTTAGCCCTTAGTTAACCCTAATGCATCCTCCCTAATTTTCACTATAAATACCCCATTAGTCTAATTAGAGGAGCATGTTCTTCTTATCAATAATTAGAGTAGTTAATATCAATCAAATCTCTCTTCAATATTGTAATCAAATATTAATCAAGTTTTAATCCAAGTTTTAGTTCTTTAATCTCTCTCTTGTTCTTACTTTATTTTGGGTAATTGAAGATTATTTGGGTTTATTGGGAGATTGACAACCTCTCAATCTAGGATTCAAGTACTTCTATTATTCTTGCTTTATTATTGGAATCATTAGTAGGTATAATCTCTTAATCCCTTTTTAATTATTGCTAATTACTTTCATTTATTCATCATGTTTCATTATGTTAGTATGATTGACAACCTTTCTAGCATGATCAATATGATAATGAGTGAGTAGTCTCTTAGCTAGGGTTTAATGGGTGATTAGGGAAACCAACATGGGGAATGATTCATGCTTAAATTAATATGCTTTCATATCTTATTTGCTTGCTTGTTTTGATCTTAATACATGCACATGTTATATTTGATGAAATGCTAAGCCTATGAATCCTTGCATTTACTATCATCTTCTATCCTTTCAACTTGACTTGTAAGACATAACCCAACTCGAGTCTTGTTAGACCATGCATGTGTTAAGTAGGGAAGATTAAGTCGACTTGTAGGTGTTGTACAATCCAAGAGATTCGGCTCCGGGACCCAAACTTCCCTAGGATTGTAAGATATAACCCAACTCAATCCATCACAACAATAATTGCTTGCTTATAATTTGAGAACATGTTTGTATGATCATATCCCATGATTCCCCTATGAACCCATGATACCCTAGTGCTTTTAATCAATTGTTTACACCCTTATTTCATTTACTTTGTTAGTTTATTTTCATTGCTATTTTAGTTTAGTAACCTTCTACATCAACCCAATTTGTGACACCCCTAGACACCACTAGTTACAATAGAATCTTCATTTCAATACCCGTCCCTTGGGATCCGACCTTTACTTGCCTCTTTACTAATTGTAGAGTTGTTTGTGAAGTATAAATTGTGTTTTGTATCGACCATTGACCAACGACCACATATGCTTAATTGTGAACACCAAATGGCACCGATCAGAGACAAAGTCCTTCTATTCAACTCCCGCTACCGACTCTTTCCGGGAAAATTGAACTCTAGATGGATGGGTCCCTATGTGATAACCGAAGTTGGGAAATATGGAGATTTCGAACTCAAGGCGGAAGATGGAAGCAAGTTCAAGGTAAATGGTCAAAGGTTGAAGCCATACTATGAAGAAGCATTTGTTGGAGAGGTCGAGGCTACCTACCTCGGACCTCCTTCCCCTTGAAAGAACCATCTAAGGGAGAGTTTGGTGGAGTCCTCCCTAAACCACCATTTGTAAATATACTAACCCTCTAACTTGTATTTATTATTTAATTGCTTTTATTTTAATAAGTGTCATAAACTCTTTTCATGAGCGTAAGTGAGGGAGGGTTACTAACAAGTTTTTGAATGAAGGAAGGAGCAAATTCCTAAGTGTGGGGATGCATTGAAAGAAAGAAGAAAAAGTCAAAGCTCGCAGCCAGAATCCGAGCGGATTTCCGGGAATCCGGCCGTCTTGGCTGAATCCGGCCGTCTTGGAGAGAAACCGCACGTCCAGCTGTGTTGAGAAATTGAAGATTTCTGAGCTGTTTGAAAATCCGAGCGTCCTAAGGAAGAAGACGCCCGTCTGAAAGAATCCGGCCGGATTTGTGGAAAGACGCTTGTCTCTCCGCCTGTGCATTTCAAGAAAAATCTCTGTACTGAAATCCGCCCGTCTTCTGAAAGAGACGCCCGTCCCACTGAAAGAATCCGAGCGTCTTATTCTCGGGACGCCCGTCTTGTGGCGAGAAAAATTTTGGGATTTTACTCTGTGGCAGAATCCGGGCGTATTGCCCAGAATCCGCCCGTCCCGTGAGAGAAGAATCCGAGCGTCTTGCCTTTGAATCCGCTCGTCTCCCTGCCCGTTTTTCGGCCCGACTTTTCTCAATTAAATTACACCCCACCACCCATATAATAACACATCACTACTCCTTCCACTTACCCTATAAAAACCACCTCCTTATGACTCCCATACATATCCAATTCACTCTTTTCCCACAAAATTAAAAATCCCCAATTTTCTAGGGTTTCCAATTCTAAAACAACCTTTGCAAATCTTCAAATCAAAATAACCCAACAAAAGAAGCAAGAATGGCACCAAAGAGATCCTCCTTTAGAAGTGCAAGAAGACCAAGGATGGTGGGAAGTTCCTCTACCTCACATCTCAACACCATTAGAAGAGAGCATGTGGAGATTGTAGACCTCACAAGGCTCGATGATTTCTCGAATGTGGAATTCCTTGATGATGTGCAGCGATTGGTCTTCCATCGACTCTTAAGTAAGAATATTCTTCCCACTAAATTCCTTTGTCATGATTCCTTAAGAAAGCTTGGAATCTTTCACCAAGTAGAGGCACTCTTTGAGGTTTTTGGTCTTTCGACTCTCTTTCGCATGTATGAGCCAACATATCGGTCCCTTGTGTTAGAATTCTTAAGCTTTTTGAGAATCACAACCTTGAACAAGACTATTTGCATAGAGTTTAGGTTGGAGAATGTCTCTAGAATGATGACCCTTGTCGAGTTTGCCAATGTGTTCGGACTTGATGTTTCGCCTACCCGAACATCAAAGCCCAAAAAGTATAATGTTGCACCATTGTGGAGGGCCATGATGGGCCGGGATTTCATTCTTACCAAAGAGTGTCTTGCTTTTCACATCCAAAACCCGATCTTGAGGCTTACATATAGATTTCTTTCGGGTACTCTTTTCGCCCGCCGTGATCCGGCCATTGTCAACCAATTGGACCTTGTATTCATGGAATCATACCTCAACATTCAAGGGAGAGATGGGTATCAATTCAATGCACCTCTAGTTATGCTAGAGAAATGGGCAAAGTTTCGAAATGGGAATGATGATGGAATGAAGCATATAGTGAATGGTGGACTCATAACTAGACTTGCAAAGCACTTCAACCCAAGGTTCAATGAGAACAATGAGTACACTCCACTTGCGGGGAACACAAGAATTAATGAAGATCTCCTTATCGTCCAACACCATTGGATAACCCTTGAGGGGGTTGATAAGAGGATAAAGTGGTTGACAAAAGGGAGCGATCCACTCTATCTCCCAATGCATGATCTACCACGGGTCTCCCCAAGAAGAGGAAGCTTGTCCCCAATGCCCTCCTACCTCATCCCAAGTCAAAAAAGGCAAACTCCACCTCCACAAAATCCACCACCACAACAAGAACAACAAACTCCAAATGAAAAGATAAAAGTGCCTCCTTACCCCTTTCCCTACCAACCATATAACCATCCAAATCCCTTCATCCTCCCCCGTGACGACTTTGTCACGGGAATTTTGCAAGATTTACACTACCGTCAATACGAGACCTCCGTGGATACTTATTATGCTCTTTACCCCCAATACTATGAGATGGCTCAAAAAGGACGGATTAGTGAGGAAGGAGCTTTCCCCTCATGGGCTCAAATGGAATTGCTCTTTCCTAACTCGGAGAAGGCTAATGAAGGAGCGAATGGTCGCAAAGGAGAAGAAAGTGGGGACTCTTGTGGAGGTGATACGGTGAAGCTTGAGAGTGAAGATGAATTCATGGATCCAAGTCTAAGTGATGCTTCAAGGGATATTTGGGATACCGATATTGAAGGAGATGATGCCGATATCTAGGAGATTACTTCATCACTAGGTGGAGCGGGCAAGAAGCACCCACCTTAGTTCAAGTGAAGTTTTCTCATCTCTCCTCTTTATCTTTATTTTTCATGAAAAGAGCTTTGTATCTTGTTTTTTTGTATTTTATTTCATTTTGATCATTGTTGGTTTAGTCCTAGCAACATCAAAGGACTCACACCTCGGTACCATTGAGGTGTTCTTACTTTATTGTTCCCATTTTTGAAAATCCAAAATGACAATCTAGTTTCATGCATAGCATAGTGTGTGCATGAACTATACCCATGCTTTGACATTAGCAATAGTGTCTTATTTGGTTTGGGGAAGTTAATGCATACACAACGGGAGGTAATCTAAATTATCCTCTCCGTCATAACAAAAACCATGCATCATGTAGTATAGCTTAGTGTAGAATTGCATTTAGTATAGAAATCATGCATCATCTTTGCATAATTTCCATCATTTTGGCCATTGAGGACAATGCCCATATTAGTGTGGGGATGGGAATTCTAACACTTAACTTTTATTCAAAAACCATAAAAATTGAAAAATTTCAAAAAAAATCATAAAAATTTGAAAAATTGAAAAACCAAAAACAAGTTCATTTCCTTTGTATATATTGTCTTGTATATATTGTGTTTGTTTATCCTTGTTCACTTTGATTGACTACGCCACATCCGAGACATGAGGATATTGAAGACCGCATGGTATGATCTTTCCAATCTCCTTTCTCCTCTTAATGTTAATGACTATGTGGCTTTATTTTGATTGATGCGGTAAAAACAATGTGAACTTAGGACTTGCATTTAGTTTATTTGTCATATTAGTTGGTAGAATCATTTGCATTAGGATGTGTATATGTTAGTTGCATCATGGCATGTAGTTGCATGTTAGAAAAATTTTGTGAAACCGTCTACTTTGGAAGCTTGACAAGTCTATATAGGCCCTAGTAGATGCTTTTTATTCTTAAGACTTTGCTTGTTAGAATGCTTGTAAAACACCCTTGGATGTGTCATGCTAGTATCCTTTGACCCATGGTTTAAGGCCTAGTCAAGAGTACCTTGTGGTGTGATAACTCCTTGGCTACCGTTTATTCCAAGGTGACCCTTGAAGCCATGCATACTTCCATCATTCATCCATGTTCTACCACATTTTTGTCATCAAAGGGAATGGGCACAAAAAGAAATCAATTTGAGTTCAATGAAATGAAAAGTGAAAGAAAGTTTGCAAAAATGCATCAAATGAAAAGAGGAGCAAAAATAGACTCCTAAGCTTCAAATACAAGGCACCCTCGTTACTAATTGGGGTGACTTTGAAAATGTTCAAAAAGAAATGCAAAAAGTTGTCAAGTATTGAAAAGCCAAGAAAGTGTTCTCAAATGTCAAACGCCAATGAAATTGGGGGGAAAAACAAAAATGAAAGCAAACTCCCAAAGTGAAACTCAAATATCTATCGATCCCTTTATCCATCGTATCCATTTTTGTGCATGGTAGAGAGGGGACGACCCTTCTTCTTGTCTAGGCAAGAGGGGGAATTTCGCGATCCTCCAGTGTTTCTAACACCATAGGGAGTCTACTCTTGACAAAAGCATTTAACGATTGAGGACAAAGGTACCCTAGCTTGACACCTTTTGGAGGTGATTTATTGGTATCCTTCTAGGCTTAGTAGTTTGAACAAATTGCATCTATGAAGGATTGTGTACCCTTGAATTGCTTCCCTTGTAGATAATTTCCGCCACTTAGATAAGGAAAGTGGCTATTCTTTTTGTAGATGCATCCATTATGTGTTTGTTTTGTGTGCTTAATGATTGGATGTGTCGCCATTTTGGCAAGACCCACCTTGCCTTGCAAGAAGGCATCCTACCTCATGGTTGTCTTGTTGTGAGTTGAAGGGGCGGAGTGAGACCCGCTAATTGTCTCATATCGGCTATTATTATTAGGTTAGGTTAGTATTGGTCCTAGTCTTTGTCACCTCTTTACTCGGGACGAGCAAAGGTTTGGTTTGGGGATATTTGATGTGACCATAATTGGCGCATATTTAGCCCCCGAATTACCATTGTTTCCATGCTTTTTAGTGCCTATTTGGGTCATTTCTTATCTTTAGTTCTTTGTTTTGCATATTCTTTGAGATTTTGATCCCTTGGTAGGAAAGGAGTAAGAATCTTGCATTTTCGTGGCAAAACGAGGCTAAATTGATTGTATTCAATGACCAAGCATCAAGGAGAGACAAGACTAGAAGGCCTTTGTACATAGCATAGTAGAAGAGCATTGTTGAGAAAGGATCCTTGAGTCCCCAAGGAAATCCCCAAGGAATTCATGAAGAAAAGGGAAGAAAAGAAGAAGAATTGACGATGTCAGACAATCCGAACGGATTGTATACAATCCGCCCGTCCGTCCAGCCCAATCCGAGCGTCCCTCAAAGGAATCCGCTCGGATCCCCCCTCGCCAATCCGAGCGTCTTGCCCAAGGATCCGCTCGGATTCTCACCTCAGATCCGGCCGTCCCGACTCCCATCCGCACGGATTTCAAGACAAAGACGTTTTCATTCTTCAAGCTACGATTAGAGAAGCCCTTCTCTCAGAAAATACCGGAGTCTCCTTGCTCAACTTAAAAAGTGTAATTACTAGTTTAGCCCTTAGTTAACCCTAATGCATCCTCCCTAATTTTCGCTATAAATACCCCATTAGTCTAAGTAGAGGAGCATGTTCTTCTCATCAATAATTAGTGTAGTTAATATCAATCAAATCTCTCTTTAATATTGTAATCAAGTATTAATCAAGTTTTAATCCAAGTTTTAGTTCTTTAATCTCTCTCTTGTTCTTCCTTTATTTTGGGTAATTGAAGATTATTTGGGTTATTATTGGGAGATTGACAACCTCTCAATCTAGGATTCAAGTACTTCTATTATTCTTGCTTTATTATTGGAATCATTAGTAGGTATAATCTCTTAATCCATTTTTAATTATTGTTAATTACTTTCATTTATTCATCATGTTTCATTATGTTAGTATGATTGACAACCTTTCTAGCATGATCAATATGATAATGAGTGAGTAGTCTCTTAGCTAGGGTTTAATGGGTGATTAGGGGAAACCAACATGGGGAATGATTCATGCTTAAATTAATATGCTTTCATATCTTATTTGCTTGCTTGTTTTGATCTTAATACATGCACATGTTATATTTGATGAAATGCCAAGCCTATGAATCCTTGCATTTACTATCATCTTCTATCCTTTCAACTTGACTTGTAAGACATAACCCAACTCGAGTCTTGTTAGACCATGCATGTGTTGAGTAGGAAAGATTAAGTCGACTTGTAGGTGTTGTACAATCTAATCGATTCGGCTCCGGGACCCAAACTTTCCTAGGATTGTAAGATATAACCCAACTCAATCCATCACAACAATAATTGCTTGCTTATAATTTGAGAACATGTTTGTATGATTATATCCCATGATTCCCCTATGAACCCATGACACCCTAGTGCCTTTAATCAATTGTTTACACCCCTTATTTTATTCATCTTGCTAGTTTATTTTCATTGCTATTTTAGTTTAGTAACCTTCTACATCAACCCAATTTGTGACACCCTCTAGACACTACTAGTTACAATAGAATTCTCATTTCAATACCCGTCCCTTGGGATCCGACCTTTACTTGCCTCTTTACTAATTGTAGAGTTGTTTGTGAAGTATAAATTGTGTTTTGTATCGACCATTGACCAACGACCACATATGCTTAATTGTGAACACGAAATGGCCTCGATCAGTGAATAATGGTCAAACAACCAATAATAATAGGGCATGCATTGATAAACTAAAATCACAAACTTTTCAGTTTTCACAGTTGATATGTTTTTACAACAGTTTTAAGAAACATTGTTGTTAATTGGTGTAATATGACAACGACTTTAAAAATAACCGTTGTTGATATATGTAATATGATAACGGCTTAATAAAGAACCGTTGTCATTTTGTCTTATTATTATTATAACGGTTCCAATTCTTATTATCTTATTATGTCGTTTCTATTCTTTTTATTATTGTAAGTAGAAAGTTAGTCATTATAATATTTTATTTGGTGGATTGCTCTTGAGTGTAAGGAGTACCATACTCCCGGAGGACACAAGAATTTTTCTGGTGATATTGTCTCTGAATTCCAGAGGATGGAGTAACAAAAAACGTAACAAATAACATAAATAATTAAACTTTAATTCAAATAACCACAATAATCAAAGTACAACTCATAATGTCAGATAATAATTAAAGACTTAATTAGAATCTGATGAAGTATTAGGATAGTCTTCATGCCAAATTTCGGCATAGATCAAGTTGTAGATCGACTCTTCATCATCAGCGGGCAGCGCAGGTGGAATGGCCTTTTTCTCCCACGACATAGGCACGGTGGTAGGAATATGATGCCTCCTGTAATGTCTCAGCAGAAGATGATCAACATGGGTTGCAACCCATAGATAAGGGCCCTTTTGTCTAGCATCCGAATAGAAGTCCTCTTTCCCCGCATCTTTTCCCGCAAATCTAGCCCCTAATTTTCTTGCCTGGCGAAAATTATCATGGCAGTTGCCTTCGTCAATCTCGATAAAAGCGAAGCCTACAAAACCTTGCTTGTTTGTAGACACAGGGTACAATTTTTTAACCGCAGTGAAACCGCAGTCATGAAGCATTTGCATCAACCACCCAAAATTAGGGTTTAAACCCTTTCCATTCACATCATAACGAACCGGGAGATTATGGAGAATGCAAATAAAAGGTTATGCGTAACGAGAACGTGATTGTAGCTCCGATACACCAGCCATAGTTTCTTAGAGAGAAATTTAGAGAGAAATTAAAGAGTAAATGTTTGATAATTTAGATTTTGACCTAAAACATTATGAAGACATATTTATAGAATTATTTTGGTCAAATTGAATATTATTGGTCAATTTGAATATTTATTAAAATTCTGATAAAGTTTTGCATGCAGTGGTCAAACTGAGAAATCTAATCAAATAGTGACAACGGTTGAATTGAAAAACCGTTCTTTCATAATTGAAAATGATAACGGTTACAAGAAACCCGTATCTATAACATAACAATGGGTACCACAAACCGTTGCTGGTGCTAATTTAATAACGGTTTTTGAAATGTCGTTTTCTTAAACTGGTAACGGTTGTCTAATAACCGTTGATAAGAGAGATTTTATAATGAGTTTTTGGAAACTGTTAAAACGTTTTTTATAACGGTTTGTTAAGTAGTCGCTGTAACATTATAATAACAACGATTTTCGTGGGAAACCGTTATTCTCATTATCGCGGTCTAGGTTTCCGCCAATATTTGGAAAACGATAATCTAAGTGTCGTTATTAAATGCATTAAACCGTTGTGATACACTCCTTATTGATTGCCAGATTTGACGTAGTGGCATATGACATAGTTGAATGAGAATTTTTGGATTAGCTAATGGATGCCCTAAATTTTCTAAGCCATTTCAAAGACATGATTACGCAGTGCATCACAACTGCCACCTTTACTTTGTCCTTAAATGGTGAGAACTTTGGCTTCTTCTATGGGAAAAGAAGACTCGGACAAGGAGATCCTCTATCACCTCTTATTTTCACCTTATGCATGGATTATTTAAATAGGGCTTTGAAGGTGGTTGCTGGAAGATAAGGGTTTTAAGTTTCATCCTCTTTGCAAGGAACTAAAAGCTCACTAACCTCATGTTTGCAGATGATGCGTTAATGTTTTGTAAAGAAGATGCTCCATCTATGCTGCTTTTGCTAAAAGCCTTCTCAACTTTCTCTATCACCACTGACTTGAAGGTAAGTGCATCTAAGTCTAATGCTTATTTTAATGGGGTGCAAGACACTATCAAAAATGATATTTTGAAGGTTTCTGGCTTTAAGTAAGGGATCCTCCCTTTAAAGTATCTTGGCGTGCCTATTCAAACTACTATAGAAGGAAAAAGGATTGTGAGGTGTAACACCCCCATACTCGAAATGCCTTACCAGGACCACTCATGTATAAGGATGCTACCATCTCGGTTACCCGAGGCAATGATAATCATCAGACAATAACGAAACAACATTAAATAGTATAACTTTAGTGAAAGGTTACAACCCAAAGCCAAATCCAAAATACGAATACAAGTTCTCAAACCAACTGTCTAATCAGCTAAATGAAATGTTTATTAAACTACTAAAGCTACAGAGGAAGACTTCTATCATCAGACGGTGGCACATCCCGCCGGCCTATCCCAAAGAATCGACTCATACCGCTCAATAACTCGCCACCATCCCCGAATGGATCACCACATTTTAAAACATTAAACGGGTCAAGACTAATCACACAATTTATATAAACCAACAACACAAGACACAATACAACAGCTCAAACGGTCACACACACAATCACCCACTCCAATCAATCTCCACACCGATCGTCCACCGGACCACCCGCCAAAGGAGGACCGCAACCGTACCCACCAAATCCCCGCTCATCATACCGAGCGATAACCCTGTCCCATTAATGTGCACATCCCCTCCCGTGGCGGGTTCCACGGAGGGCGAAACTAGGGCGTGAAGCCACTCCCGCAAGCGACTCCACTCAGCCGAGAATGCATCTCGAGAACCAGAGACAAACAATCACAACCATTGAACAACAATCAAAACCAACAACCGTCACAATACGAATACGATAATATTCAATAATCACAAAGCACCAACAATGCATTATGGGACTAATACTGAGTAGGGAAAACCCTACCTGGAAAGCACAACACAATCAGACGGTCTCACAGCTGATATCAAAAAGCTTCCTCTACGAATCCTCCTCCTAACATACAAACATATAATCACTACCAATCACAAAATACAACAAAACTCCCAAATCCCAATATTAGGGTTTAACCAACTTTAACGAAATACTATAAAAACGGTACGTAGATCTTACCCTCGACGCAAGGATCACAAAGGTATCAAGAAAGGTAAAATCTGACCTTCTAAGCTCCGGGATTTGCCAACAATGCGATTGATGCGAAGAACGTAGTTTGATTTCTCTTTTTGAAAGTGATTAGGTTTTAAAAGTGTTTAAAGAAAAGTGACGGAAGTAAATATATACTTAATCGCATTATTAACAAAACCCGAGAAATCATCCCCCGTAAACCGGCTACTCGATCGAGTAGCTGAGGTACTCGATCGAGTGCCCCCTTACTCGATCGAGTATCAACGTTACTCGATCGAGTTCCCAACAGGTCAGAAACTATTTTTAAAACGCAACACACCCTTACTCAACAGAGTAATGCCTACTCGATAGAGTACCCAGAGACTCATAAAACCGTAGTATTACAGTCTTCCCTCCTTAAAAAGAACTTCATCCCCGAAGTTCAAACCACAACAAAACAAAGACACGCACTACAACACTCCCGACTCAATAACCAAAACAGAACTCAACATAAAACATGTTACTAACCGAAACTCAACCCGACTCAACCACAACAACATACCGACACAACATAAAAAGGGTATAAAACTCTTAAAAACTCTTCGCGATCATCTCCTACCCCCCCTAAAAGAAACAAGGTTACGTCCCCGTAACCATACATACCTGATCAAAAAGAAAAGGGTAACGCTCTCTCATGGCCTCCTCTGCCTCCCATGTAGCTTCCTCGGTCTCGTGGTTAGACCGAAGGATCTTAAGCAGAACTGTCTCACTACTCCTAGTCTTCCTAACCTTCCGGTCAAGAATCTGCTTAGGCACCCCAAGATATGATAAAGACTCATCTAGCTCTATGTGTTGGGGCTGGTGTCCTCTACAGTTAGTGCAATAACATTTAAATCTCTAAAAGGATCAAATGGTATACTTTTGTATTATTATCAGTTGGTCCACGTTTATCAATAACGGTTGGCTTGCTAGATAAGTTTGACGTTGTTGTCATACTGATGGCGGTGATCAACTGGTCCCTAAAAGTCACACCTATAGGATACATTTGAGAGATGTGACGGTATGAAAATACAGTCATGTTGATGCCTAATTTGACTAAGCAGTTAGTCGGAGTTATTGACTAATAATCAGTCAAACGCGATGTTGAGATAATTATTTAATACGGATTAAATAATAATGGCTAAGGCGAATTAAGCAGTTAATTCATAAATTAAATATAAACGGTTATATTTAATTAATATATATTGAATTAATTAATTATACAATATTGTCATTGTCGGACAAGTATTAATATATCGACTGAGTCATGTTACTAGTTGATATTTTAATAACCGATGACGATTTATAATAAAAACCCGTCATATACATTTTAGCATTTTGAGTCGGACCACGAGCCAAAAATAAGGAGGAAGTGGAAAGCCCACTCCCTCCTCCATGTACACGGTTTGGCCGAACCAAACAAAAGGAGAGGCTCCCTCTCCTTTTGCCCTAATCATCTCATTTGCACACAAAATTAGGTTTTGGAGGCATTCTCTCTGAAACCTAGATCTCACATCGAAAACCTCACAAAAACTCTCTCAATATTGCAAGGCAATTAGAGAGTACTTTCTAGCACAAGGGGCATAGTCTTAGACGGTCTTGGGTGCAACGATTAGGAGGAAATCTATATTGATTTCTGTTCTTAGGCCGCATTCACAAAGGACCCGAGGTTGATTCTTGTTCTTTATCGTTTTCTCTTGTATTTTTGTTTTATGACAATAATCACATGTTAAAGATACGTTATAGTCCTAAAATTTAAGGGATTTTTACGGATATTTCCCTACAAGTGGTATCAGAGCGAGGCCACGTAAATTTTTCATGTTGATTTTCATTAAACGATTTGAATCGATAAATTATTTTGCATTAAAAACCGTGCGGCAGCTATTTTTGTCTCGGCTGTTTTCGTTTTTTTTGCTTTGGAAACCGTGCCCTACGGTTTATGTCTGTTCAGACGATCTTTTGTCTTCGATTTGTTCTTTGCATATTGTTATTATAAACGATTATTATTGCAATATGTTTATGTTTTATCAATTGTAAATTCATTTCTATACGGATTAGGTTTAATTTGCAATTGGTTTTATCAAATCGATTTTTTGTTTGGGACTGTTGTAGCTTACGGTTTAGCTGCTGAAAATTTTTTTTTTCTCCTTTTTGGTCTCGGCAATGCTGCTGGAATTTAAAAAAAAAATAATAAAATTTTGCTGTTTTGTCACAGTTCAACCGTGAAAAGAAAAAAAAAATTCGTGTTTTATTTTTTTTTCGGCCATGTTTTGTGCATAATACGGATTTTATGCATTCGCTTGATAGTAAAACGGTTCACTCACGTACCATTTAGTTATTTTAAAGCGATTTAAAGTAACATATTGTAATGAATTAAAATTAAGTTGATTAAAGCGGTTTTGTCACATAATTTTAATCATTAAAGGTGGTTTGGATAAATTTAACATAATTACGGAATTATGTCACGAATAAATTTTTTTAGTTGATGCATTTTATTTATCGTTATTTTGAATGCCTTGAATGTTTTTTTTAATTACGTATTTAATTTTACAAACGGTTGTAACTTAGTGTGGCCTTAGTAGAACGTGTTACCGTAATGATGGAACACGGTCTTGGTTGTATTTTGAGATCTTGAATCTCCGTTTTGGTTTTTCCTTGTAATTACAGTTTTTTATTTAGAATGTAAATAGGTTTATTTTTGTAAATTTTAATTGTAATTTTGAGAAGACCAAAGATGGAGATCGGATGCTCACTCCCGCTGCATGGACAAAGATGGAACATCAAGACAAGCTTCTCGGGTCCAACGGTGGATTCCAAAGTTGTATTATGTTCTTTTTACTAGGATAGGCCACACTAGGACTTTTATTTACGTTTTGCATTCTTTTATTTATTTTATCGTAACGATAGTTTGCATCATTTTCCGCCTAAAACCAAACCACCTAATAATTGCATGATAACTGACTCATATAGAGGTCACACGTTAGTTTTCTATGATATACAGATATCACACGTTTTTATAAGCCATCACCTAAATTAATTCATTCACGCAATGCTAGTTTTTCGTTCACTTAAAATGAATTAAAACTAAGTTGATGGGATCTTCCTCGTATAACCAAAAATTGAGAATAGTCTTTATAGGTCAAACTCCAATGAATCCCTTCTTCGTCGGTAGGCATAATATGACCCCTTCTACGTCGAGTAAGTTGGAACTGATTGACCTATTTTATCTCAACACTATGGTCACTCGTACGATCCTGTGATTATGGTGGACTATAGATAGGATTTACGGAAATCTATCGACCAAGAGTTCTAACGATAGAACTAGCTAAACAGTTGGCTTATCAATTTACGGAAATTGAGTCTTGGGATCACTTGTATTATTCTTGAGGGAGATCAATTATGCAAGTGCAATGAGTCTACACGATTAAAATGAATTTTAAATAGACTTAAATCACCTCGATGAGTTGCTTATTTCGTTTTGTTTTTCCTTTCTTTTTCAAAGGTGTAGATCACGATCACTTAAACTCGCTAATAACAAAATGGTCAAGGCCGTGCTTTGACGACCCAATGCCAAGTGCCACATTGGACCGTGAGTCCTGGCTTCGGATCTTCATGAATCGGATGAATCGGTCTACTCGATCAAGAATGATGGATCATACATCGCGGACCGGGAGGCGACATTACGGAATGCTGCCGCTGCCGACGGAAGCTCAAATATCGGACAGAGCCCATCCCGTCAAACCCAGGCCCCACGGCTGGAGCTAACGAGATCGCCAACTATAACGATTTCGTCATGGAAGCGGGTGCGATTAAAAACGTACTCATTTTTGCAATGGAATCCAATTTGCAGAAACGCTTCATAGCCCAAGGTGAAAACAAGATTTTCACCACGCTCACTAAGGAATTCTCGAAAGCACCGAGAATCGTGACCTATGAGCATACCACTCGCTTCTTTGATGCGAAACTCCAGAAGGGCCAACCGGTTAGCCCACACATTCTCAGCATGATTGAGAATGTCGAGAGACTGGAGGCGCTTGATTGTAAAATCAGCGAGAACATCGTGATTGACCGCATGCTTCATTCACTCTACGATGGTTTTGCGCTCTTTAGAGCGAATTACTATATGAATGATTTGAAGAAAAGTCCTCATGAACTACACTCCCTACTCGTATGCACCAAGAAGGATATGAATTTTAGTGGGAGCTTGAAACAGGATGTTCTCGTTGTGTCAAACAAGGGCAAGGGTAAGGGCAAAGCTCAGCACCTAGCGGTAGGAAAACCGAAGTTTAAGAAGTCGGGATCGGGTAAGAGTGGGCCTGGTGAGTCGAGCACCTCATCAGGCTCGACAAAGAGCAAAACCGAAAACATGGAATGCCATCACTGCCACAAGACCGGGCATTGGAGGCGTACATGTCCTGTTTACCATGAGGACATAAAAGCAGGTCGCGTTAAACCTGTTGGTATGTCTTCTTCCTCTTCTACTTTTATTCATATGATTGAGATTAACCACGCAAGTTACGGAACTTGGGTACTAGATACTGGTTGTGGTTCTCATCTATGTAATCATGTGCAGGGGCTCCGAACATCGAACCCCTCGTAAAGGGTGAGGTGGACCTGCGTGTCGGGAATGGAGCACGAGTGGCTGCCGTCTTGAGGGGAACATACGTGATCCAGCTTCCTAGCGGATTTGAGTTATTTTTATATAATTGCTATTATGTACCCAGTCTTTCTAAAAACATTATTTCGGTTTTCGCACTTGACAAACTTGGTTTTTCATTTGTAATAGAGAATAATACTTGCATTTTCTCATTACACGATATGATTTATGGCAAGGCGCTCTCCATGAATGGAATTTATGTTTTACATCGACCACCGAAATATTACACGTAATGAATAAGAAGTTAAAGGTTGGTGACAAAGATCAAACGTATCTATGGCACTGCCGTATGGGACACATTAATGAGAAACGCGTAAAACAACTCATAAAGAATGGAGCTATCTCGGCCTTTGATTTTCAATCATTTGGCACGTGTGAATCATGTCTCATTGGTAAGATGACTCGAATTTCCTTCAAAGGTGTTGGAATGCGCGCCGCCGACCTATTAGGACTCATACATACGGATGTGTGTGGACCTATGTCAATCACCGCACGAGAAGGCTATAGGTATTTCATCACTTTCACGGACGATTTAAGTAGATATGGCTATGTCTACTTAATGAAGCACAAAAGTGAATCCTTTGAGAAATTCAAAGAATACTAGAATCGGGTCATCGAACCTCACTGGGTAGAAAGATTAAAACATCGCGATCGGACCTCGATGGCGAGTATCTTTCTCACGAGTTTGATCAACACCTCAAAGACTGTGGGATTGCCTTGCAGTTAACTCCACCTGGAACACCTCAGTTGAATGGTGTGTCCGAACGGAGAAATCGAACACTACTTGATATGGTTCGATCCATGATGAGTCACACCGTGTTGCCTGACTCATTGTGGGGTTATGCTCTTCTCGTCACTGCTCTAATACTTAACCGAAGTTCGTCTAAAGTCATGTTGACAAGACTCCATATGAACTATGGAAGGGAACGGTCCCTAACTTGTCCTTTATACGGGTTTGGGGCTGCGAGGCTTATGTCAAGTGGAGACACGAGGATAAGCTCGGCCCGCGATCGGTCAAGACATACTTTATAGGTTATCCTAAAGGAACGCTTGGTCATTACTTTTATTCGCCAACCGAACAACGTGTATTTGTTGCGGCAAGTGCGACATTCTTAGAGAAGGAATTTCTCGAGAATGCAATGAGTAATAGAACCTTCGAACTGTCGGAGATTCCAGAACCAAATACCGAGCAACCATTGGAGGAACCAATTCCTTCAATCCCGGCTGCGGTTAATATTCCTGAGGAACCTAGGAGGTCGGGAAGAGTCTCTATTCCTCCGGACAGATACATTGGTATGGTCGAGGAACATGACATAGATGACATTCTACTCTTAACGAGTAGTGAACCCGCAACCTATAAAGGTGCCATGACTATTTCTGACTCAAAGCTATGGCTTGAGGCCATGCAATCTGAGATGGACTCCATTTATGAGAACAACGTATGGGATCTTGTTGACTTACCTGCTAAGGTTCGTCCCCTTCAATGCAAATGGCTTTACTAGATAAAGCATTCTGTGGAAGGTCAACAAGATATCTATAAAGCACGACTAGTTGCTAAAGGTTTCACCCAAGTGCCAGGTTTGCACTACGATGAAATTTTTGCACCCGTAGTCATGCTGCGTTCCATTCGGATTATCTTAGCGATTGCCGCTTTTCATGACTATGAAATTTGGCAGATGGATGTGAAAACCGCCTTCTTAAACGGTTTTTTGGAGGAAGAGTTGTACATGGTACAACCCGAAGGTTTCATCGATCCTGAACATCCTAAGAAAGTGTGCAAGCTTAAGCGTTCCATTTATGGACTTAAGCAAGCTTCTAGGAGATGGAATCATCGTTTCGACCAAGTGATAAAAGAAAATGGATTTACTCGATCAGTCGAGGAACCATGTCTATATATCAAGTCGAGTGGGAGCAAGATTGTCTTCCTAATATTGTATGTCGATGACATACTTCTGATTGGGAATGACATACCTCTCTTAACTTCGGTAAAAGTATGGTTGAAGAACCATTTCCAGATGAAAGATCTGGGTGAGGCACAAAGAATTTTGGGCATCCGTATCTATCGAGATAGATCACGTCGGATGTTATCTCTCAGTCAGGAGTCTTATATAGACAAGATACTAGAGAGATTCAGCATGACTAACTCCAAGAAGGGGTTTCTTCCTATGGCTCCAGGGGTGCATTTGAGCAAGTCTCAGGCACCAGAGACACCGGAAGAGAAAGAGCGCATGACACGGATTCCTTATGCCTCGGCTATAGGATCAATCATGTATGCCATGATATGCATGTTGGGAAATGTGTCCTCAACAATAGTGCGATCACATGATTTAAATATCATTATTAAATCTCATTTTAAAGAATACAATTGGGAAGTATTTATACTGTCAACTGGTCAACATATATCGGTAATGAAGACCAATATGGGCATGCATTGGCTCCCCAAAAGCACCTCCACCCACCCGGTTTTCCAAGAGAGAAAAGGCAAGGGTTTTGTCTTATTTTTCTACATACACTACTTTGTTTGGTGTGTGCATAATTCATTCCATCCATTAAGCTAAAATAAGAGTTTTTAGAGAGATAAAAAGCTCCCATCTCTTCCTCCCCTAAACCGAAATATTTCAAGTGTTTTAATAATATTTTGGTTCAATTTCTTCTAGATTTATATTATACTAGTTCTTATAATATCAATCTTAATTAAGAGAAAGCCTTGGGTATAAAGCTTAGGGAGAGATCCTACACTTGGATCTTGGTTCATCCATAAGGAAAGCTCAAGAACAAAAGAAAAGGAGATTTCTTTTGTGCCCAATAAAACCGAAATACTCATTGTAAGAACATGATTTCTTCTCTTTGTTATATTGTTTGCATGCATAAAATCCGTATTTAATTTTATGACAAATTATTTCGACATATATGAATATGTTAGTATGTATTTGAATCTACATTTCCTTCAATGCACACGTTCGGACGTGGCATATGCATTGAGTATGACAAGTCGATTCCAACAGCATCCAGGTGAATCACATTGGATGGCTGTCAAGAACATTCTTAAGTACCTACGGAGGACTAAAGATTGGGCATTGACTTATGGAGGCGAACAAAAGCTATGCGCAACCGGTTACGCAGATGCTAGCTTCCAAACGGATCGAGATGACTCGAAATCTCAGTCTGGATTCGTTTTTACTCTTAATGGCGCTGCATGATCACCGGAAGAGTTCCAAACAAAGTGTTACAAAGATTCTAAGACTCGAGTCCGAGTACTATGCCGCGTCTGAAGCTGCAAAGGAAGCGATATGGATGCGTCAATTCTTACAAGGACTATCTGTAGTGCCTAGTTCGAATGACCCGATCACCATCTATTGCAACAATAGAGGTGCCATCTTCCAAGCTAAGGAGCCTAAGTCTAGCAAAAAGTCTAGACATGTACAACGGAAAGCACATCTAATCCGAGATTACGTGGAGCAAAAGGAGGTAGTGATAGAAAAGATTGCTACAGATGATAATATAGCAGATCCTCTCACTAAACCATTACGACAAGATAAGCATGAAGGGCATGTTAATTCCATGGGAATTAAACGTGTTCCTGAGTTGTAGTACTCTTTTATGGATTAGATTCATTCTCTTTTGTACTCTATACGACATCATCGTTTTGATATTTATATATTTTGTTTTTCATGTGGATTTGTACGACAATTTTGAACACCACAAAGTGAACTGAACAAACATTATATTTTTGGTCCTTAATTGCCCACGTGAGCTGATAACTCTGGCAATTATTTTGTGACGTTGGTTGATGGTGGGTTCAACGAGCCATAAGTCAAACGGTTGACTAACCAATCGCAGAGGCGAGTTATACGGATATCTCGTAGGACACAATTGTGACATCGACATTGAGTCCTAAATGTTTTATAACATTCGGTGCCAGGTCGTGGATAGGACCTCCATGATGATCCTAAGAGTCGATTCTTTTGACTATCGACTGTCTCTTGAGACTAAGGCAGATTTTGGGTGACTTTGGTTTCTTTCTCACGGTCATCCGTAACAGGGGGTCAAGTAGATTTTTTCTGGGTCATTTCATGTTGTGCTTAGATCGGCAGGAGTCGAGTTGAAGGAAATATTCACCTTTATCGTACTCGATATTTCTCGGGGCCACTCGAGGAGTCAGAATCGAAATGCATGGCCATGCTCGAATACGAATTCGTTTTATCAGTTAAGTTACGCTCTAGTCGGGGAAACCACTCTTGATACAGATCGATTGTAAAATACGACCTTTGCGGATCCGGATCTGCAAATTGTTTTACATTGAGTGGGAGAAATTTTAAATGAATATGAGAATCGGTTATCGCACATACACTTGTACGGACAAGTGGGAGTTTGTTGGAGCCGTGTCCTCCAGTTAGTGCGGATAACGTTATTGCACATACACTTCTACGGACAAGTGGGAGCTTGTTGGGGCTGGTGTCCTCTACAGTTAGTGCAATAACATTTAAATCTCTAAAAGGATCAAAGGGTATACTTTTGTATTATTATCAGTTGGTCCACGTTTATCAATAACGGTTGGCTTGCTAGATAAGTTTGACGTTATTGTCATACTGATGGCGGTGATCAACTATGGTCCCTAAAAGTCACACCTATAGGATACGTTTGAGAGATGTGACGGTATGAAAATACAATCATGTTGATGCCTAATTTGACTAAGCGATTAGTCGGAGTTATTGACTAATAATCAAACAAACGCGATGTTGAGATAATTATTTAATACGGATTAAATAATAATGGCTAAGGCGAATTAAGCAGTTAATTCGTAAATTAAATATAAACGGTTATATTTAATTAATGTATATTGAATTAATTAATTATACAATATTGTCATTGTCGGACAAGTATTAATATATCGACTGAGTCATGTTACTAGTTGATATTTTAATAACCGATGACGATTTATAATAAAAACCCGTCATATACATTTTAGCATTTTGAGTCGGACCACGAGCCAAAAATAAGGAGGAAGTGGAAAGCCCACTCCCTCCTCCATGTACACGGTTTGGCCGAACCAAACAAAAGGAGAGGCTCCCTCTCCTTTTGCCCTAATCATCTCATTTGCACACAAAATTAGGTTTTGGAGGCATTCTCTCTGAAACCTAGATCTCACATCGAAAACCTCACAAAAACTCTCTCAATATTGCAAGACAATTAGAGAGTACTTTCTAGCACAAGGGGCATAGTCTCAGACGGTCTTGGGTGCAACGATTAGGAGGAAATCTATATTGATTTCTGTTCTTAGGCCGCATTCACAAAGGACCCGAGGTTGATTCTTGTTCTTTATCGTTTTCTCTTGTATTTTTGTTTTATGACAATAACCACATGTTAAAGATAAGTTATAGTCCTAAAATTTAAGGGATTTTTACGGATATTTCCCTACACTATGCTCTCTGCATCTAACACATGTGACGGATCACTCACATACTTCGGCAGCTGCAATACATGAAACACATTATGCACTCTCTCTAACGCAGCTGGTAAAGCCAGACGATATGCAACCTCTCCAACCCGCTCTAAGATCTCATAAGGCCCGATGAACTTCTGACTTAGCTTGCCTTTATTCCCAAATCTCATAACCCCACGCATAGGAGACACTTTCAGAAGAACCTTATCCCCAACCTGAAACTCTATATCCCGGCGATGTAGATCTGCATAACTCTTTTGCCTATCCTGAGCTGCTCTCATCCGTTCCCTGATCATCTTAATCTGTTCAACCATCTCATGTACCATCTATGGTCCTAGAACCACTGCCTCAGCGCTGTCGTCCCAACAGATCGGACACCTACATCTCCTCCCATATAAAGCCTCAAACGGTGCCATGCCAATACTAGTGTGATAGCTGTTGTTGTAAGAAAACTCTATCAAATCCAACCTCTGTTCCCAGCTACCACCAAAGTCCATCACACAAGCTCGTAATATATCCTCAAGAGTCTTGATCGTTCTCTCATTCTGCCCGTCTGTCGCAGGATGAAATGTTGTACTCATCTTCAAAGTTGTTCCCAATGATTCCTGCAACTCTTTCCAAAACCTTGAGATAAATCTCGCATCTCTGTCAGATACTATGTCCTTAGGGACTCCATGTAACTTAAGCACATTCTTCCGATAAGCCATAGCTAATTGTGCTTTAGTCCATGTATCTTTCATTGGCACAAAGTGAGCTGACTTGGTCAGTCGATCCACTATTACCCATATCATGTTATTACCCTGTTGACTCTTTGGCAAACCCACGATAAAATCCATAGAAATGGATTCCCACTTCCACCCAGGTACCTCTAAAGACCGAATCTTACCTTGTGGTCATCTCTGTTCCTCTTTAACTCTCTGGAATGTCAAACAACGGGCCACAAACTCAGCTGTTTCTTTCTTCATCCCAGGCCACCAAAACGTGTTCTTTAAATCCTTGTACAGCTTGTCACCACCTGGATGTACTGAATACGGTGTACAATGTGCCTCTGTCATGATAGTCTTTTTCAGCTCCTCATCATTAGGGACACACCACCTAGCATCGAACCTCAAACTACCATCTGTATGAATAGAGAATCGAGACACTGTCCCTTTCTCTACTCCAGCTCTCCACTCAACCATCTTAGGATCCAACGCATGTTTACCTCGAATATCATCATAAAGATCAGCCATCTCAAAATCTCCCACAAAGATCCCCTCTCTGCATCATATGTATCCCAAACCTCCCCACCTCATCTCTCAACCTCATCAAAGATAGAGCTGTACATAAAGAATGTACACTCTTCCTACTCAAAGCATCTGCAACAACATTGGCTTTCCCTTCATGGTAGATAATATCCATGTCATAATCGCCAATCAGCTCCATCCACCTCCTCTGTCTCATGTTCAACTCCTTTTGAGTGAAGATGTACATGAGACTCTTGTGATCTGAAAATACCTTAAAGGTCGCCCCATAAAGGTAATGTCTTCAAATCTTGAGAGCAAACACCACTGCACCCAACTCTAGATCATGTGTAGGGTAGTTCTCCTCATATGGCTTCAATTGCCTAGAAGCATAGGCAATTACCTTACCGTTCTGCATCAACACACATCCTAACCCATTCTTTGAGGCATCTGTATAAACCTCAAAGTTCTCGATCCCTTCAGGCAATGCTAAGATAGGAGCTGTGGTCAAACGCTCCTTTAATGTTTGGAACGCCGTCTCATAACTCTCATCCCAACGAAACCTATTCTCTTTCCTCATCAAAGTTGTCATAGGTCTAGCTATCTTGGAGAAATCTTTCACGAACCGTCTGTAGTATCCAGCTAAACCCAAGAAACTCCTGATCTCAGCAACATTCTTTGGTGCTTCCCACTATGTCACTGCCTCAATCTTTGCCGGATCCACAGCTACTCCCTCCTTAGAGATCACATGCCCCAGAAAAGCAACTTTCTCTAACCAAACTCACACTTGGACAAACAGCATATAACTCATGCTCTCTTAAAGTCTACAACACAATCCTCAGATGCTCCTCATGCTCCTCCTTAGTCTTAGAGTAGACTAAGATGTCATCGATAAACACCACCACAAACTTGTCCAAAAACTGTCTGAAGATTCTGTTCATCAAATCCATAAACACAGCTGGTGCATTAGATAACCCAAACGGCATCACCACATACTCATAATGGCCATACCTCGACGTGAAAGCTATCTTTGGTATGTCCACCTCTCTAATCTTCACCTGATGGTACCCCAACCTCAAATCAATCTTGGAAAAGACTGATGCACCACTCAACTGATCAAATAGGTCATCTATCCTTGGCAAAGGATACTTGTTCTTCACCGTCACTCGGTTCAGCTCTCTGTAGTCTACGCATAACCTCAAACTCCCATCTTTCTTCTTCACAAAAAGAACTAGTGCTCCCCACGGCGATACACTAGGTCTAATGTATCCCTTCTCTATCAGATCATCTAACTGTTTCCTGAGCTCCTCCATCTCTTTAGGACCCATCCGGTACGGTGCCTTAGAGATTGGCCCCGTCCCCGATTTCAACTCAACTGTGAAATCTATCTCCCTCTTCGGTGGCAACCCCGGAATCTCCTCTCGGAAAAACATCTCGCAAACTCTCCCACCACCGTATCTCGATCAATCGTCGAACTCTCTATCCGGTCATCTCTCACATGGCACAAGATCAAAGGGCATCCCTTCCTCAGATAAGACTTCAAGGTGACAGCTGCAATCAACTTAACTTTGGGTTTGAACAGAAACCCACGATAAGACACACTAACACCCTTAGGACCTCTCAAGGACACTTTCTTTTGATGACAGTCTATCTTAGCTTTATACTTTCCCAACCAATACATCCCGACTATCATCTCAAAACCGTCAAAAGGAAACTCTAGCAAGTCTACAGGTAGATCAACTTGCCCAACTATCATAGGCACATCTCTATACAACCTTCCACATGATACAGACTCACCCGAAAGCATAAAAACTTTCTCACTTACAGACTCATATACCCTCAAACCCAACCGTTTAACATCACTCGAAGATACAAACGACTGAGATGCCCCCGAATCAAACAAAACAAAGGTATGAATACCGTTAACAAGAAAAGTACCAGTGATAACATGTGCATCATCCTCAGCTGCTTTCTTGTCCATCATGAACAGCTTTTCATCGGTCTTCTCGTCCACCTCCCGGACAAGATCTTGGTGATGTGGTCGGCTTAGCACCCGACCCCTGATTGTTGTTGTTGTTCGTAGCTGGTTTCTGATAAGAATTACCACCATTGCGGTTACCTCCACCCTGATAGCTCTAACTTCCCCGGTTAGACCATGACCCGATGGTCTATTGCTCGCATAACTCGTGCGTCCCCGAGAATAGCTCCCCGAGCCGATCCCCGAAAAGCTCCAGGCATACTTGTGCACTCATGTCTCTTGTGGCCTACACCGCCACAGCCATAGCAGGTCATTCCCCAACTACCACTACTACTCACTCGGCCACGCCCAAAGGAAACCCCAACACTGAACCCTGCCCCAGAATAAAACCCTCTAGCTTGATTGTGGTTGCCTTTCTTGTGACTAGATTGGCCACCACCCTCACTCTCAGCCTTTCTTTTCTCACCCACTCTCTCCTGAGCCATCTCCACCAACCTCTCAGCTCTCCCAGCCCTCTCATAAGCTTCCTTAACATCAGTAAGGACTCCCACGGGTAGCTTATCCATGATCTTAGGGGTCAACCCCCTCTCAAACCTCAGCGCCAGGTTCTCCTCACTCAAACCCATATCCTCAAAGATACCTAGACTTCTCATTAAACTCGCTTGTAGTACTCACCACCGACATGTCGATGTCATCTTAAACCCATCAAACTCCTCTCTCAGCTTACTCCTCACATGTTCCGGTACAAACTCTTTCCTCATAGCCCTCTGAAACTCTTCCCAAGGTATAGCAGGTAAGCCCTGGTTCGCATACATCTCCCTAGCACTCACCTTACCATATCCCACCGTCCGCCACCGTTTCCCTCGGGTAGAACGCAGCTTGTTCTACTCTCATCTCATCGGACGGTGAACCGTGTCTAGTATGTTCTCTATCTCACGATGCCAGTTGTCAAGAAGGTTTGGTTCCCCGGTTCCCTTGTACTCTTTTGGGTTAAACCTCGCTATATAAAGGCTGATCTTAGAGTGATCAACCTCCTTATCCTTTCCCACTTTCTTTAAGGCCTCGGTAAGAGCATCCTGATGCTCCAACATCTTAACGATATCATCTATGTTCATGGTCTCAGCTCTCGCATACAAAGCGTTTCTCTTGGGCGACATCTTGAAACTATATAAGAAAGGGTAGATATAAACATACGCACTAAAACCTCAAAACAAGAAAGCAGGCTGCCCAGAACACACTCGATCGAGTGCCTAAAGCTACTCGATCGAGTAGCGGCTACTCGATCGAGTGCCCACCATACTCGATCGAGTGCCCCGACATCAGACCCCAAACAGACCTTCTGATCTCTAACATACTCGACCGAGTAGCACCCACAGCTACTCGATCGAGTGACCCCCTACTCGATCGAGTGCCCTATGTACTCGATCGAGTGCCCAAAAACACGATTCTGGTTGTGAAAACGTCAAATACCCACTCGATCGAGTCAGACCCACTCGACCGAGTACCACACCTACTCGATCGAGTACCCCCTTACTCGATCGAGTCATGCTGACTCGTACATACTACCCGCATGTTATCTCACATATCCCAACACACTATGCAACATTATAAACTCAACATATAATATAGTAAAGCATGCAATTCTACCAAGCTTGTCATATGATCATCAAAACAACTATATCATATTATCAAACGCCACATAGTAAACATCCAACATGCTTCTTGTTCAAACAACAGTTCTATATGTTTCACCAACCTTTCATTCACAAACTCAACCTTCTACTCCAACATCCAACAATTACAACATACATCATCACATCCACATACAAGCTAACAAGCATCACACACAACCTTGACATATACCCCCCATGTGACCGGTTCAAAATTGTAGGGCGAGTTCGCGACTTTAGGACGTCTCCCAAGCCTTTGCATTAGCTCCTACAACCTTTACCCCGGGTTCATTTTAATTGACTCCCTATGTTCATTAGATTCATTGGTTACAGGTTTCAGGATCGTCGCTTTGATACCATTTTGTAACACCCCCATACTCCAAGTGCCTTACCAGGACCACTCAGGTATAAGGATGCTACCATCTCGGTTACCCGAGGCAATGACAGTCATCATACAATAACGAAACAACATAAAATGTATAACTTTAGTGAAAGGTTACAGCCCAAAGCCAAATCCAAAATACGAATACAAGTTCTCAAACCAACTGTCTAATCAGCTAAATGAAATGTTTATTAAACTACTAAAGCTACAGCGGAAGACTTCTCTCATCAGACGGTGGCACATCCCAGCTATCCCAGTAACTCGACTCATACCGCTCAATAATCGCTCACCATCCCCGAATGGATCACCACGTTTTAAAACATTAAACGGGTCGATACTAATCACACAATTTATATAAACCAACAACACAAGAAACAATACGATTCAACCGGTCACACACAAATCACCCACTCCAATCAATCTCCGTCACCGATCGTCCACTGGACCACCACGCCATGGGGGACCGCATCCGTACCCACCAAATCCCCGCTCATCATACCGAGCGATAACCCTGTCCCATTAATGTGCACATCCCCTCCCGTGGCAGATTCCACGGAGGGCGAAACTAGGGCGTAAAGTCACTCCCGCAAGCGACTCCACTCAGCCGAGAACGCATCTCGAGAACCAGAGACAAACAATCACAACCATTGAACATTAATCAAAACCAACAACCGTCACAATACGAATACGATAATATTCAATAATCACAAAGCACCAACAATGCATTATGGGACTAGTACTGAGTAGGGAAAACCCTACCTGGAAAGCACAACACAATCAGACGGTCTCACAGCTGATATCAAAAAGCTTCCTCTACGAATCCTCCTCCTAACATACAAACACATAATCACTACCAATCATAAAATACAACAAAACCCCCAAATCCCAATATTAGGGTTTAACCAACTTTAACGAAATACTATAAAAACGGTACGTAGATCTTACCCTTGACGCAAGGATCACAAAGGTATCAAGAAAGGTAAAATTCGACCTTCCAAGCTCCGGGATTTGCCAACAATGCGATGGATGCGAAGAACGTAGTTTGATTTCTCTTTTTGAAAGTGATTAGGTTTTAAAAGTGTTTAAAGAAAAGTGACGGAAGTAAATATATACTTAATCGCATTATTAACAAAACCCGAGAAATCATCCCCCGTAAACCGGCTACTCGATCGAGTAGCTGAGGTACTCGATCGAGTATCAACGTTACTCGATCGAGTACCCAACAGGTCAGAAACTATTTTTAAAACGCAACACACCCTTACTCAACAGAGTAAGGCCTACTCGATAGAGTACCCAGAGACTCATAAAACCGTAGTATTACATGAGGTCCTTATTACAAAGATATGTAGTATGGTACATGGCATAGGCACGAGGAAGCTTTCGTATGCTTTGAGACTAGTGTCAGTGCAATTTGTGTTATCAACACTCCATTCATACTAGGCCTCCATTTTCATTCTTTCTAAAGGGGTGATTAAACATATTTAGGGTATATGTAGGAACTTCCTCTGGGAAGGCAACACTGAATATAGTAAGGTTCCTCTTGTAGCATGGAAAAATGTTTACAAACCAAAAGATGAAGGAGGACTGGGGATTAAGAGTCAAACTTTGTGGAATAAGGCAGTGGTGGGTAAACTTGTTAATTGGATTATTGAAGGCCAAGATAGCCTTTGGGTTAAATGGGTTCATCAAGTTTATATAAAGGGGAGAGAATGAATGCAGTACACTCCTACTTAAGAGTCTAGTTGGGCATGGAGGAAAATTTGTGTTACCAAGGAGGAATTGTCGCCTGGGTTCACAAATTAAAAATGGTGTTTTAAGACTAACGGGTATTCGGCTGCATGGTGCTATTTATGGCTCCGTGAACAACATCCCAAAGTCACGTGGGCTAGGATGGTCTGGAGTAACTAGATTATTCCTAAGCATTCCATCTTTGCTTGGTTGACCATACAAAAATCCCTTAATACTAAATCGAAGCTGCATATATTGGGGATTTGTGATGAGGCAACTGTGGGAAAGAAGAAGAGACCCAATAGCATTTTTTTCTACATGCGAGTACAGTACACAAATCATAGAAACCTTAAGTGCACAGCTAGAATTAAGAATACCTTATTCGAAGCTGCTGGAATGGTATGTTGAGAGAAGAGGCACTAAATTTCAGAGAGAGGTCTAATTAATGTTGATTACATTAGCCGTCTACCACATATAGTACCAAAGAAATAGAGCTCGTGTGGATGACATCCTTGATAGACTGGAGAAAATGGTTTATCGAATCGTCCAAGATACCAATAGTCGAATTGCAGAAAGAGTAAAGATTTCTATGACCAATAGAGAACGGAGCTGGATCAAATTGAGGAAAATGATAAGAATCAAGGGGATGGAGAGTGATGAAGAATAGAAGAAAAAGGGATAAGAGGAGAAACTTTTGAGATGCGAAGAAGAAGAATAATGGTGAATACCTGGATTTTGTTTTGTCTTTATCTTACATATCTAGTTTTGATTGTATGGATCGAAATGTAAGAATGGAGGGTACGTTTTCTTTTGTTTATCTCTTAAACAAAGAAACGGATTTGTAATTGGACTCGGGTTTTATTCCGGTTATATATATATACTTACATTTTACCAAAAAAACATAAAGAACGTAAAACTACACGTATGCTACCTAAAATTTCTTCTTCAATTTTTTATTTTTTAAATTACATTGGTTTAGGGGATCACAAATTCTCATTTGTGGCAGATGCTATCCGTCACAACATGAACAGAGATCGAATAGTACCACTTTATAACAAAATGGGTCGGATACACTAAAGCAAGTGCGTATTGTTTATTGTTTGTGTGTTTATAGGGAGTACAAGAGAGTAATATATTACATTTAGTAGGGTACAAAGCATTAAATAGGCCTTGTATGGAAAACAACACCACATCACATTTATTTTTTGACGTGACTCACTAACACAATATTTATGCTCCAATTTTTAAATATTTGTCTTCCAAATTTTCATATTCATCTAAAATTTACCTCAACAATTGCAAATTTTTTTACATGTATATGGTATGAGAGTTTGTATGTAAAATGTTATCATCTTAGTCAGAAGATGTAATAATACTATTCAGAATGTTACCATATTAGTCTAACAATTGTATTATATGTTTTTATGTTCATCTAGAATTGAAAGAATCTTTAATCTTGTAACATGTAAGAATACAAATGATGACATAGAAGTATGTGTATAATCTATTACCATATTGGTCAGAACATGTAACCATTTTACAGTATGTTTAATTTGATTTGAAATGATCTTGAAATAATGGCATATATATGAATATAAATGGTGACATGAGAGTTTCTGTATAAAATGTTATCATCTTAGTCAAAATATGTAACCATTGTACAAAATGTTTTACAAATTGTAATTATGTTAACCAATGTATGTAACCATTGTTAAGTTACCATGTTAGTCAGATTATGTAAACATTTTACAATATGTTTAATTTGATTTGAAAAGATATTGAAATAATGATAAATTCCATAAAATTTTTTAGAGAGATAAAAATATGAAATTTGTATTTTCAAAATAAGGTGAAAGGTGTGATGAATGATGAATGGATGATGATACTGACATAACTAAGAAAATAAGCTAATCAAACATTGTTGCTGCCTCTTTTTCATGGGGAATTTACCCTTATTTTATTCAACACAAATTCTCATTTGTGACGGATAACATGTCACAAGCTGAAAACGGAGCGAATAGATACCGTATTGAATGCAAATGGGCCGAATAGTACTTGCTAGTTGCTATTGTTTATTTAGTAGTAATAATATACTCCCTCCCATTCAAACCAAAGGTAACAGTTGCTTTATCACACTTGTCGATGCACGTTTTGTAACGTGAATATCTTTAGTTACACATTGATGAGCGTATCGTTGTCTGCTCTCAAACACATTTATACCCAACTATTAGTATAGCAAGCAAGTCGGGGTCGAACCCAAAGGACGGGGGTATTTGTATTGCTCAATCTAATTGTAGTTGCACTTAGGGTGTCACAATTAATTTAGGTTTGAAGATTCTAAACTAATGGAAGCAATGAAAAGTAAGCAATAAAATGAAAGATGTAAACAAATGATAAAGATACTAGGATGTCATGGGATCATAAGGGAATCATGGTAAGATAGCATAAATGAGTTATATAGGTGCAAGCAATTATTATTGTTGGAATTGAGTTAGTTCATGTCTTATAATTCATAGGAAGATTTGGATCCCGGAGCCGAGTCATTTGTGACTTTACAACACCTACAAGTCGACTTAATTCTTATTATTAAACTACATGCATATTAAACCAATTCCTAGGAAAACTTACGTCTCGGAGCCGGGTCGGTTAAGACTTTACAACACCTACAAGTCAACTTGGGTTTTCCCTATTTCAACTATATGCAAGGTCTAACAAGGCTTGAGTTGGTTTATATCTTACAAGTCTTGTTGAAAGGATAAGAAAACATGCTAGGTTGTCAATCAAGCATTTCATCAAACATGATATGTGCATAAATTGAAGAACAATAAGCAAACATTCATATGAACTCATTAAGTATAAATTTATCCCATGATTGACTCCCCTAATCCCCCACTAATCCTAGTTACAAAACTACTCACTCATCATCATGGAAAACATGTTATCAATAGTGTTAATCATCTTAACAAGCACAAACATGATTAAAGAGTGAGGAAATAAACAATAAAGAGTAAAGAGTAAAGGAATTATACCAAACTTAAGATGAACAAATGGAAAGGAAAGAATAATAGAAGAAAACTTGATTGATTGATGAAGAGTTGTCAATCCTCCATTAATAACCCAATAATCTTCATTTACCCAATAATAAATTTTGAACAATAATTAAGGAAATATTAAAGTGTAATTTTGTGGAATGATTGAGATTAATCTATTCTAATTTACTCCTAATCTAATCTAAGAAAGCTTAATCTAAACTAAGGAGGCTTCTTCCCCTCTTGATTGTTACAAATGGAGTATATATAGTGGTACATCATTAGGTTAAGTAAGGGTAGATTAGTAAATAACATGCTTAAGTATCGAATAGAGCTTTGCAAGTCCCGCAAGGACATGCGCGTCCTAGCTTGAAAAGAAAAGCTTGCTTCATAACGATTCGCTCGACCTGAGTGAAAAACGCGCATCTTGAGCTTCAACTCGAGCGGGTTGACCTGCAAAATCTTTTTTCTTGCTTTTATGCCTATGATGCTTCTATATACTCCTTATTTCTATCATCTTTGGTCATCATTCTTGCCTCCCCTTTATACTAGTCCATCTAGGATCATCAACAAGCCTCTGAATTGTAGATACCTCATTTCTGCACCTCCCGCCAGCCACCCGGTGATGATTGGGCCGCATGTTTGGTATACGGAACGATTTGTGACATTTCGTAAGTTTATCGTCAAGTGGTCGCTCAAACACTTGTGTCTACCTCTTAATTGTCATCTACGTGCCGATACGGTCATTTTGGCAGTAATTAGAGTACATTTGGAGTCCGGTCAGAAAACCGTCTTCATTTTCTAAAACCGAGTCAGAATGTTCTGGAATGTTCCGGATATTTCTATTCCATATTTTCCAATCTTTTGATCTTTGGTAAAATATCTTCCGTAATATTCACACAAAATATTAAGGAAACGAGATTAATCCGCTATTCCATAATAGAAACGCGGAAATCTTTCTTCCGCAGGAGGAAACCACTGAGGAAAGGACGCAGCAGGTGCTGCGCCTCTTCCAAGGGACGCAGTGCCTGCAGCACCTCTTCCTCAGTCCTTTTCTGCGTATTTTCCATATCTTTTCGAGATTCACTTCCTAAGTTTCTCCGAAAACCCTACTTCCTCCGTGTGATTAGTATAAATAGAGACCTTCGGTCTCATATATTTCTCACGCGAGTGTCCGCCCTTCTCTTCTTCCTTTGCATTCTAGATCACGTTCTTACTTTTTGGCGTCTACGTGCTTGAACTTTCGACCACTTAAGCTCGGATCTTTCTGAGTACCAGCCTCATTTTGCATGACCGACCAATTTGACCAACTCCATAATCAATCAACTTAATCAATCTTATTCGTTTTTCTCCTAGAGGGCACTTTCGTCGCACATTCGAGTCGAGCATCACTAAACGTTAACTTAGTTCATCTCGTTTCGTCAAACATGTAAGTCTGAGGGTGTAAATCCTTCTTTTATTATTATTCTTTATTTTTGTAATTAATGTTGTAAGATTTATGTCGAAAATATGCTTAAAACCGATTTGTAAAACCTTGTTTTAAAACCCTTTTTACGGATTATCAGAAGACAACCGTCGAGAAAGGACGCAAGAATCGCTGCGCGCCTCTTGAAGGGACGCATGATACCTTGCGCCTCTTCGTGAGGCTGCCGCAGTTCCTGCTTCCTTTCTTCTTCCTTCGTCTTTTGTTCGTCCCTTTGTTTTTTGTTTTGTTTTCAATTGTTCGTTGTTTCATTGTTACACAATAATTCGAGTATAATAATTTTAACACGTTAATAATTCATTAATTAATTCATCTTTTAAATCCCGACTTAAATCCCGAATAATTCATATTTGCGGGTTTTCGTCATTAAAGTCAGTTCGGGTTTTAGAGGTTCGATTTACTCATATTGAATCTCTGGAATTCATCTTTGATATATTTGCATCTGTTATTTACCGTCACCATCATTAATCCATCATTAATAACCTGTTTAGTTTAATTAATTTGATTAGTTTGTTAATTTGTAAATAATAATCTTATAAATCTTGTAAATAATTCGTTCTAATCAGTTTCATCCGTGTTTTATCATTTTTATGACCTCAATCACATGTAAATAATATGTTAATCATTTTCATACGAGTCAAATATCATTAATCGACCATTAAATTCACCAATGAACATTAACGAGTTGCGGTTCCGGCTTCACAGCCAGAACTCAACCCAGGAATAGACGCAGCGTCTGCTGCGCCTCTTCCAAGGGACGCAGCTCTTCTGCGCCTATTCCCGGTTGATTTCTGTCCCTGAACTCCCGTTTCTGCTTTGACCTAGTTTATTAATTACGTATTAATTAACTATTAATCGTATTATCACCTAATCTGTTCGTTACTTTATTTATTCTTTCTTTTCCCAAATTATCCGTTTTAAACGTATTTTCGACATAAATCAATTAATCCAATGTAATTGTTGTAATTTTCTTTATTGTATTTTTTTATTGTATTTCTTTTATTTATTGCTTGTATGCTCTCACATGTAATCAACCTAAACCCTACTTTGACATTAATTGTATGCTAACTTAATTGTTCACCGACTTAGTTAATTTTCACATGTTAGGATCAATATAATGGATGTTGCATTGCATGCATATAATCGACAATATATCGAGTATGGACAATTTGCCTAATCATTAGTAGAGGCCGCTATCGAGGCGGGCGGGATTAGGTGTTCGATCAAAAGAGCTTCTTAATACGTACCCTCACCCCTTACTCCAGATCTCTGTGAACATCCGTGTTCATTGGTATCCACGAGAGTCATTCTAGACATAGAATGCTAAGGGTAACGAGTTCTTGGTGTTCATGTCACTACTTTATGTCTTGACATGGCACGAGGTATTCGAACGGTTTCCAATTTTCCACAATAAATTGGTGGCGACTCCACAAATGCAAACGCTTGTTCCCAAGCGCCCCCGTGGCCCGCGTCCACAGTTTGGCGACTCCGCTGGGATAATACACTTACGTGTAGCCAAAAGGGTGAAACTTGAACAAGATTAGGGAATAGTTTGTACAAGACAATTGTCGGTTTTCATAACTCGGTCTTCCTAGATCGTTTCATTCGGCCTTCCTAGGCCCCAACCCAACCCATTCGACCAATCGTCCCGTCTAAACAGTCCTAATTCTTATTTGGGCCTAAGGATGGATAGCGATTGACGTCATCCATACCATGGTACTTACTCTTGTTTGTATCAAGGACTTTCACTACTTGAGGAAATGGACTAGGAATCGGCCTTACTCTTGTTTGGTACGAGCCTCTCCACAGACCTCGGGTTTGATTGTTCGGTATGGCAACCCACCCTTTAAAGCCAAAACCCTTCTAAATGCACTCATCATCCCGTTATAATGCTTGTATAATGTTTGTACCATATGTGATCACCATTTCTAAACAAAACCATGACGATTTTTGTAAAATCAAAATCCCTTTTAAGATGTAAAAATTTTCGAAACATAGGCCTAATATTAGCGCAAAACCAGTCGAAACTCTGTCCAATTGTCGAGTCAAAATTCGGGCCTCAAAACCCATTTCAAAACCTCACTTCGAGTCCACTCCTACAACTACACTAAAGTTGACTAGGACCAACATTTTCAAACTTTGTCATTTCCTCAAAACTCACTTGACACAAGTGGCACACTCCCACTTTACGAGTCAAAACATTTCTTTTTTCGAGTAACTGTGCTAGAATGGTCGATCGTGTTTTGATTCGTCGTCGATCTCAAACAGTTTCCAAGATGCTTGAAACAAGCGACGTGAACTTCAACCAACTTCAGAATGGTAATGATCAAATCCTAGCCGCGCTAGCTCGTCTCCAAGTCACTCAAGACCAAGTGTACGATCGCCTTGACACAATCGAAGGCCGAATATATGCCGTGGAAACGAGGATGCCTCCTCGAGAAAGTGAAGTGTCTGACGAATTTGTGAATAACTTCGGGGACGAAAACCCTCCCACAGGTATGACTACAGCTGAGAAACGGCTCCAATACTTGGAGGAACAATTGATGTATCTGAAAGGGGATGCCATTTATAGGGAAAATAATCGCAAATATGTAGCCGTGAGTTCCAAGTTGCCAACCAACTTCAACATGACAGATATCCCTAAATTCAAGGGGCATGAAAACCCTTTGAACCATATCCGTGCTTTCAAGGATTACATGTCTATCAAAGGCATTAAACCCGAGATGTTCTTAAGGATCTTTCCTGCATCCCTTGACACCATCCCAAAAAAATGGTTCTATTCTCTAGAGCACAAGAAAATTGCCACCTGGGATGATGCCGCAATTGAGTTTGCCAAACAATATGCGGATAATGCTGAACTCCAAGTCAACATGCGCACTTTAGAGGTTCTTACCCAAAATGACAAAGAAGGTTTCACCGACTTCCTAAGTAGGTGGAGGAAGACTAGTACTCAACTTGTTGAGCGTCCAGATGAAGCTACCTTCATGGAGAAGTTCGTGGACAACCTCAAGCCCATCTATGCAAGTCATTTGAGGTACCAAAACATTAAGACCTTCAAAGACTTAACCGTACTAGGAACAAGGATCGAAGATGACATCCGTAAAGGGCTCTTGTCCAAAACGGTAGGTCGTGGATATCAAGGCTCAACAAGTCGTTCTTACGGCTCTACTAGCAAAACTGATGAAGTTAACCTTCTCGAGCCATCTAAGAAGAGTACCCCACCAAGGAAATTCACAAATCTTAGGGACACATATTCCAATGCTCTAAAAAGGTTGATGAAACTGGGTAACCTTCAACCCATAGGCCCTACACCCGAACTAGAAAAGAAATCTAAGTTCTGGGATGAGAATTTGTACTGCGAATACCATAGAGGCAAGGGACATGATACAGAGAAATACTACAAACTGAAAAATGTACTTCAAGACATGATTGAAGACGGTCGCCTACCAATACCACCTGGAGGTAAGCCTAACAACACTCAGAATCCTCTTGGAATTCTAGCGATTACAAGTGAAGAATCTACCATAGATTGTTCACACCTCATTTTTCCAGTCGAAAATGAAATTCATGCAATAGAGAATGAAGGGAACTACTTTACCATTTCCCCAACCATCACCGATTTCATTGCATGGGCAAAAAGTGTGAATAGGTAAGTCATGGAACTAGAGAGTGCAGTGGCGACCCTACGTGATCCCAACGCCACACCTAAAGAACGTACACCACTGGTCTTCTCTCAGAACACTACAATGCAAGAAGTAGTAGCCATGGTTGATGAACTAGTCGACCAAATTATCCAATTGGAGGCCGAAATCATAAGAATGAGGGAACTTGCTATTATCAATGGAATATGGGCCGATGATGATGAAGATGAGTATCTCACTGAACACTACCTAGTCAAAATCAGTGAGCAAAAAGTCCAAAATTGTGAAGATCAAGATGTAGGCCACCTTACTCGTTCGGGACGCCCATACCAAAACACTTCTCAAAATGATCCCGTAGTGAATGGTCCAACCAATGTGATCACACCAAATGATAATGAAGATGGCTCCACTGACCATTTGCTAAAGCAATTACAGAAGACAAAGGCTGACCTTTCAGTCTGGCAACTAGTGGCAAGCTCATTCCCACATCGTCAAGCTTTACTGCAAGCCTTGGCCAAACTAAATGTGGCACATAACTCCACACCCGATGACGTAGTCAACTTTGTCTTCCAAGAATCACCAAAGCTAAGTAATCCTATTACTTTCTCGGATGAAGATTTGCCACCCTTTGGTGCTAGTCATAACATGGCTCTTTATATCACTGTCATTTGCTTAAAGAAGAATGTGCCAATGACTTTGGTAGATGATGGCTCCACAGTCAATGTCATACCCTTGAAAACGGCATACAAATTGGGCATGAAAGAGTCGGATTGGACCCCTACCAACCAAGGTGTTCGCGCATATGATGGTACACAGTGAAAGGTAGTAGGACTTGTCAACCTAACTGATGCGTGTCCAATATATGATGTTTTGCACCTCATTTTACACGCATTTCAGAGCTCAATTAGTAGTTTATTCTACTATTTTTTCCTATTTCCGTCAACTTTCGTGTTTTTGTGTAATAATGCAGAAATGTGAAGAATCCAGCGAAAATCGAGCCAAATCCGTCCCTAAGTAATTAGCATTGCATTTGACATGGAGTAGTGACTCGAGAGATGAACTTGGTGCGCATTTCAAGGCCTGAGAGATGTATTTGCGAGAGTTTTAGAAGCGGATTGCCAGCTACAGTGGTCTATAGACTGACCTACATGGTCTATAGACCGTCAGAATGCTTCACAATATTGCAGCTTGCTTCAGATGGAAATATCTCGAGTTCTAGAGCTGATAATCGACTGATTCCAATTGGAGGTGAAAGCTTATCCTCTTAGCTTTCCAACGCCTCATAGAACGCCTGATTTGACCAAGAAACGAAGAAATGGCAGCTGTTTTAAGATCGGTGCGCGCTGCAGAATTCGTCAGAATGCACTACTGTACAGCACCCTTGGTCGATCGACTGATGCCTATGGTCGATCGACCAGAGCGCGATAATCAGAAGCTCCTGTACAGCGCAATTTAGTCGATCGACTGATGCTTGTGGTCGATCGACTGAACAACGGGTCTGACGCAAAATAAAAGATCGAGAATTAAGAAGCCCATAGTATTTAGGTTTCGGAAATAAGTGTTACGTATATTCCTATATAACGTAACTTAGGTTTTCAGAATAATAATCAAGTTTTACATTCAATTTTTACCAGTTCTACAAAGTTCCTAAGATACGATACATTAGTTTAGTTCTAGTTTACTGTTTCTTCAATAAAGTTCGCTTCGCTTTCGGTTCTGGATCTTTCTTTGCAATTCCTTTTCGGTATTCCTCTATTCAGTTTCGTTACTTTGCTCGTTCATAGATTAGAAATTGCTAGATTAGTTTCCCGAAAGCCATTTCATTGTTTTATGTTAATCGTCTATTTAATTGCTTTAATCATGAATCCTAATGTTTCATTCGTTAATTTTATAATTGTTGTTATTCCTAGCATGAGTAGCTAAATCCATGTGTGCTAGGATGTAGGGGAACTGTAGGATTAGGCGGCATTAGAATAGGAACCCTAAATCGCGCCATGGTCGATCGACCGCCCTACCTGGTCGATCGACTGACCTCGTGAGATTTATTTTGTTTTAATTATTTTAATTGCTATGTTTGACGAATCGAATACATGCGACTAGTTAAATTCTTAGTATATGACCGACCCATCAGATCGAAAGATAGGGAAAGTTATTAGACTACCAATTAAAATGACTAAACTATGCTAAGATCGAAAGATAGGTAAAGTTTAGATTTTTAGTCACTTTTCAGGACGAGAGTCAGTATTAGTGATATTAGGGACCCGTAGCTAGATCGAAAGATGCTACCTGTTAAGAATGGACCGAGAGGACTTCTTATTTTCCCGTCTCACGTGTTTTGATTTAGACTTACTTAGTATGATGCCGCCAAAACTACAGTGAACCGACCATCCTAGTACCCTTTTTATATTTAATTTAATACACTTCTTTAGTTTAGTTTATATTTCATTGCCTTTAGTCATAGATCAAATCAAATCAAGCCCCCCTTAGTTGTTACTTTTAGACTAAAATCTAGAACAACTGAAATTCCCTTCCTCTCTGTGGTTCGACCCTGCTACCGCTATCTATAGTTGTAGTTGGAATTATAAATATTATTTTTGACACCTTACGACGGGTATCAAATTTTGGCGCCGTTGCCGGGGAGGTAGCGCTAGTTTTAGTTGTTTTTATTTTGGTCTGTCTTTAGCCTCAAGGGAAGACTGAGTACCTTGGGGTAGTTCTTATCTTCTTCTTTAGTGTTGTTTCGATAGGTTCTACAGGTCCTATTAGCAGTACTTCAGGAGGATTCACCATGTTCCGTTCTTGGGAGCAGCAGATGGAATTTTGTGGGAGATGTGGTGCTGAGGGGCATGATTCTGTTGTGTGCCGAGCAAATATGGACCAAGTATATGCTTACAGGCAATATAAACAAGGTCATTATACGCCGCCACATCCGTACTATCAACAAGGCTTTCAAGAGCCTTCATATTCTTTTGCACCACCTTCGCAAATTCCTCTTCCCTCTAACGAGATCGCGGATCTCAAAGCTATGATACAAGAGATTTCGGCCAAAACTGCAGCATGGTTTAAATCAACTCACTCCCGAATGGCCGACCTTTCTTCCCTTCAACACATGGAGACCGTGCATGCTATGCACGTCCGTAGTGGGTCAACCCCTGAAGGGCATGCTATGAATAGGGTAAGCCCGGAATTAATAAAGATGAATCGGGAAGAGAAGAGGCTGAACTTTCAGAACAGAAGAAAAGCGTTAGGAGTAAAATTGTAGCATTTGAAAGTCGATCGACCTCGCCTACTGCCGATATTGTTGATAATTCGACCCGAATTCTTGACGGGTCGTTCATTTCAAGAGCCATATAGTTATCTCCAGGAGTTAATAAGGACAAAGTCCTTAATTCAAAGGATGTTTCAAATAAGGAAGTAGAAGAGCAAGCCGAGTTGTCGATAAAGCCTTCATTTCTTGAGCGGCTCTAGAAATCGAAAGACGAGATTGAGCAAAAAGAGACTTTGAATGCCATAAAACTGAGGAGCGGGTCTACTATTGCCGGGCCCACTGTGGCGAAAGATGGGTCTAAAAAGAAGAAAGAAAAGGCGTCTGTGAACAGTGGCAAAATAAAGACGACTAGCAGCATATGCAGTCGATCGACTGCCTATCATGGTCGATCGACCGCCTTGAAAGAACAGTGGCGGAAGATTAATGAAGCAGAAACTTCAAACAAGAAGGACTACGATCGATCGACCACCATCATGGTCGATCGACCAGTCCCCCGAATTTCCGTGCTATCAGACTGAAGACCTCAGTCGATCGACTGACCAACCTAGTCGATCGACCGAGGAAGCTGCTGAAAGTGCACAGTTCCGTCCTCCAATGCCTGATGACTTGAGAGACCATTTGTTTCGGGGCTCGACAACTCCGAAAATATTGAGGCAAGACCCGAGTGCTGATGGGTCAGTCCCAGTTCCGAAGTATGACCCGATGACGATTACTGGTTCATTCTTGAGACGGTCTGAAGAAGGGTCAAGCTACAACAAGGACAAGGTAGTGGACTTTCAGCCTAAGTCCACTGACGCCGGTGTGAGAGACTTAGAGGAGAGGGCTAAGTTACTTCTTTAAGCCCCATATCCGGAGAGACTAGTGCCGACGAAGGAACAGGTATCATTAGATAAGTTTGAAAATGTTATCCGTGGCTTAAATGTACAAGTTCCTTTTCTTGAATTAGTTAATCAAGTGCCTGCTTACACGAAATTTATGAAGCAACTTTTGTCCAAAAAGAAGTCACTTGAAACTGTACATTCTGTCACACTAACTGAGGGGTCATGTTCTTATTTGACCCATACTGCACCACCTAAGTTAGCTGACCCAGGTAGCTTTTCAGTCCCATGTAGCATTGGTACCTTCTCAATTGAGAAGTCATTATGTGACCTAGGAGCCAGCATTAGCGTTATGCCTTTGAGTCTAGCTAGAAGATTGAAATTGACTAGGTTTGCAGTTACTAGCATGACAGTACAGATGGCTGATCGTTCTGCGGTCCAGCCTATAGGAGTCTTAGAGGACATTCATGTGCAAATAGGAAAGTTTTTCTTCCCTGTTGACTTCGTTGTACTTGATATACCCGAGGATGCTCATATTCCTATCATATTGGGTAGACCATTTCTGCACACTGCTGGTGCAGTCATAGATGTAGGCTCAGGGACGTTGACCTTTAAAGTAGGAAAACAGTCCATCGTTTTCACCCAGACAGCTAAGAAGAAAGACCCCATGTGGCCGGTCACTTGTAATACGGTTTCTGAAAAGAAATCCTATTTTGTGCTTTCTGACATGCCTATCTCTACACCTATTCCTGTTGTAACGCCTCCGCCCCAGATTGGGAGCAAATTGGAGGAAGATTCTTCTGTTTCAGATGTTGCAGGAGCTGGTTTGGGGAAGGAAGAGCCGCATATTGCTCCAGCTGTGAAGGAGCCAATCATTCAAAAAGGCGGCCTAGGATGCCTTAGCTATGGCACGGATGAGGAGCTTGAAGATGAGCCAGCCAGAGTGAGAAAGTCCGACTTTGACTTTGATGAGCCGGAAGAGGTCATTGATTGGGGAGATGACGAAGCTGTTGATCCGTCAAGCTCTACGGATGCTGAAGTTGAGAAAGGTGCAGCTGAGAAGATGAGCACCGTTGAGGCTACCTCTTGTAGCCAGAAACCGACGAAGTGGGCCATTCCGTGGCCGTTCTTGATCAACTATTAGTTGATCGAATCACGCGCTTTATCAAAAACATTTACATTTTATCGCTTTTGAACCTTTTTATTGCTTTTGTGTGCGCGAGACTTCGCATTTAATTATTTTGTTTAGGATTTTAAGCACTTAAGACTTTACTTTGGGTTTTGCGCAATTTTGGGCGCGTATTATTGTGCAATTGCAGGTTTTTGGACCTCATTAGCTCAAGTTATTGAGCAAATACGAAGAAATCAGAAGTTACAGCAGTATTTTCAGTCGATCGACTGGTCTTTATGGTTGATCGACTGGCTGCACAGTTCCAGGAGCTTCTGTTCCTGTTCACTCTGGTCGATCGACTGGGCTATGTGGTCGATCGACCGCCCCGCACTGTTGTACCTGTTCACGACCTCTCCCCTGCTGTGTTTGGTCGATTTGAGGAATTGAGGGAGTTTTCTACTCCACCTTATCTTCCGTCATATTATTTATTTCTTCTGTTTTTCAAAATTGTGCACATAATACCGCTTCAAAATTATTTTCTCGGACTTATGCGTGGTTCTTTTGTCTTTTTAGGTACTTATTGGTAGCACTGCTGGCTACTGAAACCTCCTAGCTCACGCTGGTTTGGGGAGGTTTCCTTTTGCTGCGCTTAAAGTCTTGTGAGTTCCTGATCTTCACTTCATGTCTTATTTATTTTCTCGCAAATTCACGTTTCTCTTTTCTTTCACTACATGATTTTGCACAATGGGGACATTGTGCGATTTGGTTTGGGGAAGGGTTTTGCGTCGCATATCATTTGCTTGCATTCACGTTTACATTTCAGTTTGCATTTGTTTATTTCATTTCTCATATATACAAAAATTTACAAAAAAAATTGAAAATTTCAAAAATTTCAAAAAATATCACGTTTATTTTAGCATATAGGTCGAGTCGGAACGGTAGTATTTCAATGATGATCATGCATTTGCATCTGTTTTTGCCTGAGCCTTGCTAATTGACATGTTATTAGTAGAATCATATATGCATAGTCTATGAGTTTTCGTTAAATTTCTTGCTGAACTTGAGACTTGACTTAGATTTTTGGCAAACTACTTTATATTCTGAGATTTAGAGCTTATAACTGGTGACATTTATGACCAGTTTATTTAGGATGTGAGTAGTTACTCCTTATAAGACATGTTACATCAATATGCATAAATATAAACTTAATCTGCTTAATACCCACGTGCATTCGGTCTGTGGTTTGTTGACACATGTGGTAGAGGTCCCTTTCCTCATTTTTGCCCAATAGCCTCTCATTTAGCCAAATTAGTCTTTTTTGTCCCATAAACTACAGACTATAATTTAGCCTACCTTATCCGAGCTAGTACTTGTGTTTGTGGGAATGTTTTATTGCAAATTTGGTCATATGCTCAATTGTGTTGTTGGAGAAATGTGGGAAGAAATGAATTGAAAAAAAAAACAGAATACGAAAAGAAGGAAAAAAAAAAAAAAAAAAAAAAAAAAAAGAGACGGAAAAATTGTTCAGTCGACCATGGTTACTGCAGTTCATAAAATCACATGTTTCAATTATTATGATTTGGTGATTCTCTCTCCCATGTTATCATTTATATTCTTTGGGGAGTTGACTTTTATGGAGGTTGTGAGTTTTGTGCCTCGAATTGGCACCGTCTTGTATCGTTTACATTGAGTTTGAAGTTGGGATGTCGTTGTAGTTTGGATCTGTAGTTACTAGCTTGGCTTTAACTCCTCATATCCAAATTTATCTTAGCCCCTTCTTACCCATTACCTCACATATCCATATTTACCTCGGCATGTGTCATGGTCCTTTATTTGGTTGGAATGCGTATGTACGGTTCTAGAGATTATTTTCATATTAGATTGCAGGCATGTTCTTATAGGTCGTAGTTAGGTGAGAGTCATTAAAATATTACTTCTTTCTATCTTTTACATATACTCACCTGTATTCACTGAGTGATATGAGAGACCCGTGAGAGTCCAAAATGATAAGTCTCTATAGTTGACGGTTCAGCAGTTTTTTTTAGCGACCACATAACTCGTTTGCATGATTCATATTGCTAAATTGATTGTTAGTTATTGCATTAAATTGGTTTAGACTTTTCAGTTTGCATTTCGCTCTGAGATTGAACTCGTTCTATTAGGTCCTAAGATCGAGTCTAGTTCTTGCTTGGGGACAAGCAAGGGTTTGGTTTGGGGAAGTTTGATGCGTGTCCAATATATGATGTTTTGCACCTCATTTCACACGCATTTCAGAGCTCAATTAGTAGTTTATTCTACTATTTTTTCCTTATTCCGTCTACTTTCGTGTTTTTGTGTAATAATGCAGAAATGTGAAGAATCCAGCGGAAATCGAGCCAAATCCGTCCCTAAGTAATTAGCATTGCATTTGACATGGAGTAGTGACTCGAGAGATGAACTTGGTGCGCATTTCAAGGCCTGAAAGATGTATTTGCGAGAGTTTTAGAAGCGGATTGTCAGCTACAATGGTCTATAGACTGACCTACATGGTCTATAGACCCTCAGAATGCTTCACAATATTGCAGCCTGTTTCAGATGGCAATATCTCGAGTTCTAGAGCAGATAATCGAGTGATTCAAATTGGAGGTGAAAGCTTATCCTCTTAACTTTCCAACGCCTCATAGAACGCCTGATTTGACCAAGAAACGAAGAAATGGCAGCTGTTTTAAGATCGGTGCGCGTTGCAGAATTCGTCAGAATGCACTACTGTACAGCACCCTTGGTCGATCGACTGATGCCTATGGTCGATCGACCAGTGCGCGATAATCAGAAACTCCTGTACAACGCAATTTAGTCGATCGACTGATGCTTATGGTCGATCGACTGAACAACGGGTCTGACGCAAAATAAAAGATCGAGAATTAAGAAGCCCATAGTATTTAGGTTTCGGAAATAAGTGTTACGTATATTCCTATATAACGTAACTTAGGTTTTCAGAATAATAATCAAGTTTTACATTCAGTTTTTACCAGTTCTACAAAGCTCCTAAGATACGATACATTAGTTTAGTTCTAGTTTACTGTTTCTTCAATAAAGTTCGCCTCGCTTTCGGTTCTGGATCTTTCTTTGCAATTCCTTTTCGGTATTCCTCTATTCAGTTTCGTTACTTTGCTCGTTCATAGATTAGAAATTGCTAGATTAGTTTCCCGAAAGCCATTTCATTGTTTTATGTTAATCGTCTATTTAATTGCTTTAATCATGAATCCTAATGTTTTATTCGTTAATTTTATAATTGTTGTTATTCCTAGCATGAGTAGCTAAATCCATGTGTGCTAGGATGTAGGGGAACTGTAGGATTAGGCGGCATTAGAATAGGAACCCTAAATCGCGCCATGGTCGATCGACTGACCTCGTGAGATTTATTTTGTTTTAATTATTTTAATTGCTATGTTTGACGAATCGAATACATGCGACTAGTTAAATGCTTAGTATATGACCGACCCATTAGATCGAAAGATAGGGAAAGTTATTAGACTACCAATTAAAATGACTAAACTATGCTAAGATCGAAAGATAGGTAAAGTTTAGATTTTTAGTCACTTTTCAGGACGAGAGTCAGTATTAGTGATATTAGGGACCCGTAGCTAGATCGAAAGATGCTACCTGTTAAGAATGGACCGAGAGGACTTCTTATTTTCCCGTCTCACGTGTTTTGATTTAGACTTACTTAGTATGCTTTGCCGCCAAACTACAAAGAACCGACCATCCTAGTACCCTTTTTATATTTGATTTAATACACTTCTTTAGTTTAGTTTATATTTCATTGCCTTTAGTCATAGATCAAATCAAATCAAGCCCCCCTTATTTGTTACTTTTAGACTAAAATCTAGAACAACTGAAATTCCCTTCCTCTCTGTGGTTCGACCCTGCTACCGCTATCTATAGTTGTAGTTGGAATTATAAATATTATTTTTGACACCTTACGACGAGTATCACTAACCATAGCCACAAGGCCAATTGAACGGAAAGTCAACTTCCAAATAGTGGACATTGAAGCATCCTTTAAAATACTCATGGGAAGACCCTGGATTCACGCTTCCAAAGCGGTAACATCCACCCTCCACCAGAAAATCAAAATCCCACTAAATGGTAAAGTGGTGACGATCACTTCGTTGCCCATCAAGGCAATAATCGAAAAGAAGTCAAACAATCAAGTTCTTGCGGATCCAGTATATGAACTTGGGGGCTTCCATAGCATATGCGTCATAGAAAGCGAGTTGGCACCCTTATACTTCAATCCCTACTCTAATTTAGTGGTCAACCACATGCTCAAATCCCAGGGATACTTCCCAGGAATGCCTTTGAATCCTATATGAAGGAACACTTTTGCACCCTACAAAGAGGAAAACTCACAAAGAATACCCCTTGGACTAGGAAACAAACCCACTAAAGAGGAAGTTCTTGAGATGCTCGCTCAAGTTCAAAACCGCAAGAATGTGGGAATCCAAATGCAACCCTACCTCCCTACCCTAAATGGATACTTCGTTAGGGAAGGAACTCAAGATATCTTTCACGTATTTCCCGAGCCTTGGCACTATCTCGAAAGGAAGCTAGCCGGAATCGAGATCTTTCACGATTGCTACTTCATTCCTTTAGAAACGGTTCCTACCGTCAAGACCCGTCAAGCACCTTGCTTAGACGAACAAGTTGTTAGTCTACTATTTGGAGAAGATCGATTTGTTAGAGCCGCGTAGGATGAGATCATTACCATGATACTTCAAGACGATCACTTCAACCCTACCGCGTTAATCACATAAACCAACACCAATCAGCAGAAAGGATGGAGAAAGTCGATCAAGTGGACAAACAATCAAGGAAGACTCTTCAAGCTCACCACTGGAGAAGGAGAGATGTTCAAAGCAGAACCAGAAGACGATGAATTCGAGCCAGAGTCAGAGTCGGAGTCAGAGTCGGAGCCTAGAGAAGTTCCTAGAGAGTCTCCTCTTGTCGTCATTCCCACTCCCCTTGTTTCTCCTAGCTTAGTATCAAGTAGTAACAGTAGTTCGAGAAATGTCCCAAAGGCTGTCCCTTTACCGCCACTGACTACAGATCAGATGGCTTCTTTGTTTTAACTTTTCTCAAACTTTAATATGAATAAACCAGGTTCTGCTTACTCTTCGTGTTATCTTGAATGCAATTCTGTTTACGATGATAACGAGGATGGCCCAGACCCAGACTCGATCGAAATACCTCCCTACATAGCCAAAGAAATACTACAAGAGGGGGAAGGGGGGCCTGTAATAGAAAACACTGAACCCATCAACGTAGGAACCGAACTAGAACCCCAAGAACTTAGGATAGGGACGACCTTGAGCCCTACCGAAAGAGCCAGTTTCATAGACCTCCTGCATGAGTTCAAAGATGTTTTTGCTTGGTCCTACAAAGACATGCCAAGGATCGACCGGGACATCGCAGAGCATAGAATCCCAATCAAACCAGATTTCAAACCCGTGAAACAGAAGCTTCGTCGAATGAGGACAGAATGGGCTCTCAAAATCAAAGAAGAAGTCGATAAACAAATCAAAGCCGGGTTCATCAAAGTTTTCGAGTACTCAGACTGGGCAGCTAACATAGTACTTGTACCCTAAAAGGATGGGAGAATCCGCGTTCGTGTATATTTTAGAGACTTAAACAAAGCGAGTCCCAAGGATGACTTTCCTCTACCACATATCGACATATTGGTGGATAATACAGCAGATCACGCGTTACTATCCTTCGTGGATGGATACGCAAGATATAACCAGATCTAGATGGCCATAGAAGATATGACATGATGCATAAAGAAGTTGAGGTATACGTAGATGACATGATTGTCAAGTCCAATGATAGAGAGGTGCACATTGCGAACCTTCGCAAATTCTTCTCAAGGCTACGGAAGTACAACATGAGGTTCAATCCTCAGAAATGCGCATTCGGAGTAACATCTGGCAAACTCCTGGGATATGTTGTTATCCAACGAGGAATAGAAATAGACCCTTCTAAGATCAAAGCTCTAATCGAAATGCCGCAACCTCAAACGGAGAAAGAAGTAAGAGGATTCCTAGGCAAGGTGCAATACATAAGTCGATTCATATTCGAAACTCACCATGATCTGCGAACCTATCTTCAAGAAGTTAAAGAAAACATATCACACCATGTGGGATGATGATTGTCAGAAGGCTTTCAATCGAATCAAGGAGATATTAGCCAAACCACCAGTGCTCATGCCACCTCAACGAGATCAACCTCTTGGTTTATATATCACGGTAACTGAAACGGCAATGGGCGCCATGCTAGCTCAAACCGTAGGAAAGGAAGAAAGAGCTATCTACTACCTTAGTAAGAAGTTCTTAGAGTATGAGTGCAAATACACGCCACTCGAGAAGACATGCCTCGCTCTTGTGTGGGCAACGAAGAAACTGTTGGGGCTGGTGTCCTTAACAGTTAGTGCAAGGACTTATAAATCTCTAAAAGGATCAAAGGGCATACTTTTGGTATTATTATCAGTTGATCCACGTTTATCAATAACGGTTGGCTTGCTAGATAAGTTTGACGTTATTGTCATACAGATGGCGGTGATCAACTGGTCCCTAAAAGTCACACCTATAGGATACGTTTGAGTGATGTGACGGTATGAAAATACAGTCATGTAGATGCCAAATTTGACTAACCAGTTAGTCTGAGTTATTTGACTAATTATTAGTCAAAATGTGATGTTGAGATATTTTATTTAATACGGATTAAATAATAATGGCTAAGACGAATTAAGCGGTTGATTCGTAAAATTGAATATAAGCGTTTTATATTTAATTAATGTATATTGAATATAATTATACAATACTGTTTTGTCGGACATGTATTAATAATTCAACTAACCCGTATTATTAGTTGATGCCTTAATTTCCGATAACCGATAACAGTTTATAATGAAACCGCGTTATATACACTTAGCGAATTATGGACCGGACCACGAGTTTAAGTGAAGAGGAAATGAAAAGCCCATTTCTCTCTTACTCACTCGGTTTGGCCGAGCACTTCATAGACAAAAGGAGAGCTTCTCCTCTTGTCTAACCTAGTTGTTCATTTGCTAAAAATAATTAGGGTTTTGGGAATTGTGCCTCCCGAAATTCGGATCTCTCATCCAACACAAACTCACAAAACAATCCCCTCGATATTGCAAGGCAATTAGGGGATTCTCTCTAGCACAAGGGCATTACTCGGACATCTTGGGTGCAACAATTAGGAGGAGATCTACCTTGATCTCTCATTGCCTTTTGCACTAGGACCGAAGGTTATTTCTATATCTTTATCGTTTCATTATGTTTTTCGTTTTATGTCTATAATCACATGTAAATTTTGCGTTATAATCCTACAATTAAAGGGTAGTATACGGATATTAACCCACAAGTGGTATCAGAGCGAGGCCACGTAATTTTTTATATGTGTTTTTCATCAAACGATTGTTGAAACGATGAATTTTTGTTCAAAAAATTGGTCACGGCTGCCTATTTTTATCTCGGCATTTTTAAAAAAAAAAAAAAAAATTTGCTGCGTTTTTTTTGTGATTGTTGGGAACCGTGTCTTGTATACACGGCGTTGGTTGTTGTTTTGTTTTAATTTTGATCTTTGCATATTGTTTTGTAATCGATATTCATTTCAATATGTTAAAGATGTATCAAAATTTTGCATAAAATTTCGTGAGGCATCATTTTTTTTGTCTCGGCTGGTTTAATCTTTTTCGGCCTGTTTTGTTCATTGGGAATCGTGTCCAGTTTACACGGTTGCTTTGATGACGATTTTCTGTTTTGTTTTCGATTTGTTCTTTGCGAATTGTTGTTTTAAACGATAATCACAACAATATGTGAAGATCATGTCAATTGTAATTTTGTTTTAATCCGGATTAGATTAAATTGCAATTGAGTTTTTACAAATCGTTTTGTTGTTTGATCACTTGTTTGATCTCGTTTTAGCCGATTAATTTTTTTTTTGGCCTTTAGAGGCTCTCGGCATTTCAGCCGATTTTAAAAAAAAAAATTTTTTTTTTTTTTGGCCACTGGTACTGTTCACGTACAGCAGTACAGAAGAGAAAAAAAAAAAAATTTCTGTTTTTTTTTTTTCGGCCTTTTATGCATAAAATGTTTTTATGCTCTCGCTTGATTAGTGAAACGGTTCACCCACGTAAAATAAAGTTACTTTAAAACGATTTATTGTAACGGATTATCTCGGATTAAAATTAACTTGACTAAAGCGGTTTTGTCATGTAATTTTAATTATCTTTGGTGGTTTGGATAAAAATTTAACATAATTACGGAATTATGTCACGAATAAATTTATTTAGTTGATGCATTTTATTTATCGTTAATTTTGAATGTTTTGAATGCCTTTTATTACGTATTTATTTATTTTTGCAAACGATTGTAACTTAGTGTGGCCTTAGTAGAACGTGTTACCGTAATGATGGAACACGGTCTTGGTTGTATTTTGAGATCTCGTATCTCCATTTTTATTTCTTTTAATTACAGTTTTTATTTAGAATGTAAATAGGTTTATATTTGTAAATTTTAATTGTAATTTTTGAGAAGACTAAAGATGGAGACCGGATGCTCACTCCCGCTACTTGGATCAAGATGGAACATCAAGACAAGCTTCTCGGGTCCAACGGTGGATTCCAAAGTTGTTTTATGTTCTTTTTATTAGGATAGGTCACACTAGGAATCTTTATTTACGTATTGCATTCATTTATTTATTTTCGTAACGATAATATGCATCATATTCCGCCTAAAAATCCAAACCACCTAATTATTGCATGAAAACTGACACATATAGAGGTCACGAGTTAGTTTTCATTGACATTCTCATGTCACACGATCTTTAAGCCATCACCTAAATTGGTTCATTCACGCAGACGCTAGTTATTCGTTCACTTAAAATGAATTATAATTAAGTTGATGGGATCTTCCTCGTATAAACCAAAATTGAGAACGGTCTTTATAGGTCAAACTCCAATGAGTCCCTTCTTCGTCGGTAGGCATAATATGACCCCTTCTACGTCGGGTAAGTTGGAACCGATTGACTTATTTTATCTCAACACTATGGTCACTCGTACGATCCTGTGACTATGGTGGACTATAGATAGGATTTACGAAAATCTATCGACCAAGAGTTCTTCCGGAAGAATTAGCTAAACAGTTGGCTTATCAATTTACAGAAATTGAGTCTTGGGATCATTTGTATTATTCTTGAGGGAGATCAATTATACAAGTGCAATGAGTCTACACGATTAAAATGTATTTTAATAGACTTAAATCACCTCGATGAGTTTCTTATTTCGTTTTTGTTTTCTTTCTTTTTCAGTGTAGATCACGAAATTTTAAAACTGCTAATAACAAATGGCTGGTTCTACTGATAACCCAATGCCAAGTGCCACATTGGACCGTGAGTCCTGGCTTCGGATCTTCATGAATCAGATGAATCAGTCTACTCGACTGAAGAATGATGGATCCAACTTCGGAGACTGGGAGGCGGCATTACGGAATGCTGCTGCTGCTGATGGGAAGCTCAAATATCTATTAGAGCCCCTCCCGGCAAACCCAGGTCCCACGGCTAGAGCTGCTGAAATCACCAAGTTCAATGATTTCTGTATGGAAGCGGGTGCGATTAAAAACGTACTCATTTTTGCAATGGAATCCAATTTGCAGAAACGCTTCATAGCCCATGGTGCGAACAAGATTTTCACCACGCTCACCAAGGAATTCTCGAAAGCACCGAGAATCGTGACCTATGAGCATACCACTCGCTTCTTTGATGCGAGACTCCAGAAGGGCCAACCGGTTAGCCCACACATTCTCAGCATGATTGAGAATGTCGAGAAGCTGGAGACCTTTGATTGTAACATCAGCGAGAACATTGTTATCGACCGCATGCTTCATTCACTCCACGATGGTTTTTCGCAATTTAGAGCGAATTACTATATGAATGATTTGAAGAAAACCCCACATGAATCGCACTCCCTTCTCGTATGCACGAGAAGGGACATGAAGTTCAGTGGGAGCTTGAAACAAGATGTTCTCGTTGTGTCCAACAAAGGGAAAGGTAAGGGCAAAGCTCAGGCAAACCTAGCAATAGGTAAACCGAAGTTCAAGAAGTCGGGTTCAGGTAAGAGTGGTCCTGGTGAGTCGAGCAACTCATCAGGCATGACAAAGAGCAAGAATGAAAACATGGAATGCCATCATTGCCACAAGACTGGGCATTGGAGGCGTACATGTCCTGTTTATCATGAGGACTTAAAGGCAGGTCGTGTTAAACCTGTTGGTATGTCTTCTCTCTCTTCTACTTTTATTCATATGATTGAGATTAACCACGCAAGTTACGGAACTTGGGTACTTGATACTTGGTTGTGGTTCTCATCTCGTGTAATCATGTGCGGGGGCTCAAAACATCGAACCCCTCGTAAAGGGTGAGGTGGAACTGCGTGTTGGGAATGGAGCAAGAGTAGCTGCCATCTCAAAGGGGACATATGTGATCCAGCTTCCTAGCGGATTTGAGTTGTCATTATATGATCGCTATTATGTTCCTAGTCTTTCGAAAAACATTATTTCGGTTTACGCACTTGACAAACTTGGTTTTTCATTTGTAATAGAAAATAATGCTTGCATTTTCTCTTTACACGATATGATTTATGGCAAGGCAGTCTCCATGAACGGAATTTATGTTTTAGATCCGACCACGGAAATATTACACGTAATGAATAAAAAGTTAAAGGTTGGTGACAAAGATCAAACGTATCTATGGCACTGCCGTATGGGACACATTAATGAGAAACGCGTAAAACAGCTCATCAAAAATGGAGCTATCTCGGCCTTTGATTTTCAATCATTTGGCACGTGTGAATCATGTCTCATCGGTAAGATGACTCGTATTTCCTTCAAAGGTGTTGGAATGCGCGCTGTCGACCTATTAGGACTCATACACACGGATGTATGTGGTCCTATGTCAATCACCGCACGAGAAGGCTATAGGTATTTCATCACTTTCACGGACGATTTAAGTAGATATGGCTATGTCTACTTAATGAAGCACAAAAGTGAATCCTTTGAGAAATTCAAGGAATACCAGAATAGGGTACAAACCTATTGGGTAGAAAGATTAAAACACTGCGTTCGGATCGTGGTGGCGAGTATCTTTCTCACGAATTTGATCAACACCTAAAGGACTGTGGGATTGCCCTACGATTAACTCCACCGGAACACCTCAATTGAATGGTGTGTCCGAACGGAGAAATCGAACCTTACTTGATATGGTTCGATCCATGATGAGTCACACGGTTTTACCCGATTCATTATGGGGTTATGCTCTTTGTCGCCCGCTCTAATACTTAACAAGTCCGTCTAAAGTCATTGACAAGACTCCATATGAACTATGGAAGGGAACGGTCCCTAACTTGTCCTTTATACGGGTTTGGGGCTGCGAGGCTTATGTCAAGTGGAGACAACGAGGATAAGCTCGGCCCGCGATCGGTCAAGACATTCTTTATAGGTTATCCTAAAGGAACCCTTGGTCATTACTTCTATTCGCCAACCGAACAACGTGTTTTTGTTGCGGCTAGTGCGACATTCTTAGAGAAGGAATTTCTCGAGAATGCAAAGAGTGATAGAACCTTCGACCTGTCGGAGGTTCCAGAACCAAATACCGAGCAACTATTGGAGGAACCTATTCCTTCAATCCCGGCTGCGGTTAACATTCCTGAGGAACCTAGGAGGTCGGGAAGAGTCTCTATTCCTCCGGACAGATACATTGGTATGGTCGAGGAACATGACATAGATGACATTCTACTCTTAACGAGTAGTGAACCCGCAACCTATAAAGGTGCCGTGACCAGTTCTGACTCAAAGCTATGGCTTGAGGCCATGCAATTCGAGATGGACTCCATGTATGAGAACAACGTGTGGGATCTTGTTGACTTACCTGCTAAGGTTCGTCCCCTTCAATGCAAATGGCTTTACAAGATAAAGCATTCTGTGGAAGGTCAACAAGATATCTACAAAGCACGACTAGTTGCTAAAGGTTTCACCCAAGTGCCAGGTTTGCACTACGATGAGATTTTTGCACCCGTAGTCATGCTGCGTTCCATTCGGATTATCTTAGCGATTGCCGCTTTTCATGACTATGAAATTTGGCAAATGGACGTGAAAACCGCCTTCTTAAACGGCTTTTTGGAGGAAGAGTTGTACATGGTACAACCCGAAGGTTTCATCGATCCAGTACATCCTAAGAAAGTGTGCAAGCTTAAGCGTTCCATTTATGGACTTAAGCAAGCATCAAGGAGTTGGAATCATCGATTCGACCAAGTGATAAAAGAAAATGGATTTACTCGATCGGTCGAGGAACCATGTCTATATATCAAGTCGAGTGGGAGCAAGATTGTCTTCCTAATATTGTATGTTGACGACATACTTCTGATTGGGAACGACATACCTCTCTTATCTTCGGTGAAAGTATGGTTGAAAAACCATTTCCAGATGAAAGATCTGGGTGAGGCACAAAGAATTCTGGGCATCCGTATCTATCGAGATCGATCACGACGGATGTTATCTCTCAGTCAGGAGTCTTACATAGACAAAGTCCTAGAGAGATTCAGCATGACTAACTCCAAGAAGGGGTTTCTTCCTATGGCTCCAGGGGTGCATTTGAGCAAGTCTCAGGCACCAGAGACACCGGAAGAGAAAGAGCGCATGGCACGGATTCCCTATGCTTCGGCTATAGGATCAATCATGTATGCCATGATATGCACACGTCCGGACGTGGCATATGCATTGAGTATGACAAGTCGATTCCAACAGCATCCAGGTGAATCACATTGGCTGGCTGTCAAGAACATTCTTAAGTACCTACGGAGGACTAAAGATTGGGCATTGACTTATGGAGGCGAACAAAAGCTATGCGCAACCGATTCGCAGATGCTAGCTTCCAAACGGATCGAGATGACTCGAAATCTCGATCTGGATTCGTTTTTACTCTTAATGGCGCTGCAGATCGTTGGAAGAGTTCCAAGCAAACGATTCTGAGATTCTACGATCGAGTCCGAGTACTATGCCGCGTCTGAAGCTACAAAGGAAGCGATATGGATGCGTCAATTCTTACATGGACTATCCGTAGTTCCTAGTTCGAATGACCCGATCACCATCTATTGCGACAATAGTGGTGCCATCTTCCAAGCTAAGGAGCCAAAGTCTAGCAACAAGTCTAGACATGTACAACGGAAAGCTCATCTAATCCGAGATTACGTGGAGCAAAAGGAAGTAGTGATAGAAAAGATTGCTACAGATGATAACATAGCAGATCCTCTCACTAAAGCATTACGACAAGATAAGCATGAAGGGCACGTTAACTCCATGGGAATTAAACGTGTTCCTGAGTTGTAGTACTCTCTTATGGATCAGATTCATTTCCTTTTGTACTCTATACAACATCATCGTTTTGATATTTATATATTTTGTTTTTCATGTGGATTTGTACGACAAATTTTGAACACCACAAAGTGAACTGAACAAACATTATATTTTTCAGTCCTTAATTGCCCACATGAGCTGATAACTCTGGCAATTATTTTGTGACGTTGGTTGATGGTGGGTTCAACGACCCATAAGTCAACCGGTTGACTGACCAATCACAGAGGCGATTTATACGGATATTTCGTAGGACACAATTGTGACATCGACGTGGAGTCCTAAATGTTTTATAACATTCGTTGCCCGGTCGTGGATAGGACTTCCATGGTGATCCTAAGAGTCGATTCTTTTAACTATCGACTGTCTCTTGAGACTAAGGCAGATTTTGGGTGACTTTGGTTTCTTTCTCACGGTCATCCGTAACAGGGGGCCAAGTAGATTTTTTCTGGGTCATTTCATGTTGTGCTTAGATCGGAAGGAGTCGAGTTGAAGGAAATATTCAGCCTTTATCGGGTACTCGATATTTCTCAGGGCCACTCGAGGAGTCAGAATCAAATGCATAGCCATGCTCGGATACGGATTCGTTTTATCAGTTAAGTTACTCTCTAGTCGGGGAAACCACTCTAGATACAGATCGATTGTAAAATACGACCTTTGTGGATCCAGATCTGCAAATTGTTTTACATTGAGTGGGAGAAATTTTAAATGAATATGAGAATCGGTTATCGCACATACACTTGTACGGACAAGTGGGAGTTTGTTGGAGCTTGTGTCCTCCAGTTAGTGCGGATAACATCATTGCACATACACTTGTACGGACAAGTGGGAGCTTGTTAAATGGTGTCCTTAACAGTTAGTGCAAGGACTTATAAATCTCTAAAAGGATCAAAGGGCATACTTTTGGTATTATTATCAGTTGATCCACGTTTATCAATAACGGTTGGCTTGCTAGATAAGTTTGACGTTATTGTCATACAGATGGCGGTGATCAACTGGTCCCTAAAAGTCACACCTATAGGATACGTTTGATTGATGTGACGGTATGAAAATACAGTCATGTAGATGCCAAATTTGACTAACCAGTTAGTCTGAGTTATTTGACTAATTATTAGTCAAAATGTGATGTTGAGATATTTTATTTAATACGGATTAAATAATAATGGCTAAGACGAATTAAGCGGTTAATTCGTAAAATTGAATATAAGCGTTTTATATTTAATTAATGTATATTGAATATAATTATACATTACTGTTTTGTCGGACATGTATTAATAATTCAACTAACCCGTATTATTAGTTGATGCCTTAATTTCCGATAACCGATAACAGTTTATAATGAAACCGCGTTATATACACTTAGCGAATTATGGACCGGACCACGAGTTTAAGTGAAGAGGAAATGAAAAGCCCATTTCTCTCTTACTCACTCGGTTTGGCCGAGCACTTCATAGACAAAAGGAGAGCTTCTCCTCTTGTCTAACCTAGTTGTTCATTTGCTAAAAATAATTAGGGTTTTGGGAATTGTGCCTCCCGAAATTCGGATCTCTCATCCAACACAAACTCACAAAACAATCCCCTCGATATTGCAAGGCAATTAGGGGATTCTCTCTAGCACAAGGGCATTACTCGGACATCTTGGGTGCAACAATTAGGAGGAGATCTACCTTGATCTCTCATTGCCTTTTGCACTAGGACCGAAGGTTATTTCTATATCTTTATCGTTTCATTATGTTTTTCGTTTTATGTCTATAATCACATGTAAATTTTGCGTTATAATCCTACAATTAAAGGGTAGTATACGGATATTAACCCACAGAAACTACGCCATTACATGCTTAGTTACTCCGTCAAAATATACTCCAAAATGGATCGTGTCAAATACCTCTTCGAGAAATCCGTTCTCAATTGACGCTTAGCAAGATGGACTTTGATGCTCTCAGAGTTCAATCTCAAGTATGTACCTTTGAAAGTTATAAAGGGGCGCGCCGTTGCCGAATTCTTCGCAGAAAATCCTATTAATGATACACAAACAATAGACACCTGGTCGTTTCCGGATGAGGATATACTCCAAACCGATGTGGACTCCTGTGACCTTTATTTTGATGGAGCATAGAACTTAAGAGGATTTGGAATAGGAGTGTTGCTCATTTCTCCTGAAGGCGAGCATACACCAATCTCTGTCAAACTCGACTTCGAGGTAACAAATAACGCTGCAGAATACGAGGCTTGTCTCATTGGATTGCAAGCGGCAGTAGGTTTAGGCATCAAGAATCTTCGAGTGCATGGGGATTCATCTTTGATCATCAACCAAATCACGGGATCTTGGAAAATCCGAAGTGAAAGCTTAGCACCTTATCAAGCCAGAATAGACCAAGTAGCCCAATTCTTCGATCAAGTAACCTACCTACACCTACCTCGAGAGGAAAATCAATTTGCAGATGCTCTTGCAAAACTCGCATCTTTGATTAATATGCCGGATAGCATGGTAGAAATGCCTTTATGCATCGAACGACGGTCAGAGCCAGCCTATGTGCACAAAATCGCCGATGAAGAGGAAATCACAGAGGAACTGATGTGACCATAATTAGCGCATTTTTAGCCCCCGAATTAGCCTTGTTCCCATGCTTTTTAGTGCATATTTGGGTCATTTATTATCTTTAGTTCTTTGTTTTGCATATTCTTTGAGATTTTGATCCCTTGGTAGGAAAGGAATAAGAATCTTGCATTTTCATGGCAAAACGAGACTAAATTGATCGAATTCAATGACCAAGCATCAAGGAGAGACAAGATTAGAAGGCCTTTGTATATATGATAGTAGATGAGCAATGTTGAGAAAGGATCCTTGAGTCCCCAAGGAAATCCCCAAGGAATTTATGAAGAAAAGGGAAGAAAAGAAGAAGAAGTCTTGCTGAGACACAATCCGTGCGGATTGTCTACAATCCGGCCGTCCTCCACCTGCACAATCCGTGCGGTTTTCCACCAAGACGCTCGGATTCCATCACCACAATCCGCCCGGATTCTCTTGAATCCGCTCGAGTTCCATCGCCAGAATCAGCCCGTCCCGACCCTAATCCGCTCGGATTCCTCTACAGCGCGATTTCCTCTTCTCCAAGCTACAAAGAAAGAAGCCCTTCCTTCGGAAAATACCGGCTCCTCCCTGCTCAATCTAAAAAGTGTAATTACTAGTTTAGCCCTTAGTTAACCCTAATGCATCCCCCTAATTTCCACTATAAATACCTCATTAGTCTAATTAGAAGAGCATGTTCTTCTTATCAATAATTAGAGTAGTTAATATCAATCAAATCTCTCTTTAGTTTTGTAATCAACAATTAATCAAGTTCTAATACAAGTTTTATTTCCTTAATCTCTCTTTTGTTCATCCTTTATTTTGGGTAATTGAAGATTATTTGGGTTATTATTGGGAGATTGACAACCTCTCAATCAAGCATCAAGTAATTCTTTTATCTTTGCTTTATTATTGGAATCATTAGTAGGTATAATTCTCTTAATCCCTTTTTAAATATTGTTAATTACTTTCATTTATTCATCATGTTTCATTTTGTTGGTATGATTGAAAATCTTGCTAGCATGATCAACATGATAATGAGTGAGTAGTCTCTTAGCTAGGGTTAATGGGTGATTAGGGGAAACCAACATGGGGAATGATTCATGCTTAAATTAATATGCTTTCATGTTTTATTTGCTTGCTTGTTTTGATCTCAACTCATGGACATGTTATATTTGATGAAATGCTAAGCCTATGAATCCTTGCATTTACCACCATCTCCTATCTTTTCAATGAGACTTGTAAGACATAACCCAACTCGAGTCTCATTAGACCATGCATGTTGTTGAGTAAGGAAGATTAAGTCAACTTGTAGGTGTTGTACAATCTAATCGATTCGGCTCCGGGACCCAAACTTTCCTAGGATTGTAAGATATAACCCAACTCAATCCATCACAACAATAATTGCTTGCTTATAATTTGAGAATATGTTTGCATGATCAATTCCCATGATTCCCCTATGATCCCATGACACCCTAGTGCTTTTTAATCAATTGTTTACACCCCTTTAATTCATCTTGCTTGTTTATTTTCATTGCTATTTTAGTTAGTGACCTTCTACATCAACCCAAATTGTGACACCCCTAAGACACCACTAGTTGCAATAAAAATCTCATTTCAATACCCGTCCCTTGGGATCCAACCTTTACTTGCCTCTTTACTAATTGTAGAGTTGTTTGTGAAGCTATAAATTGTGTTTTGATTCAGACGTGACCCAACGACCACACCTTTATTTGTGAACACGAAACGGACCGATCAAAAATGGCGTCGTTGCCGGGGACGGTGTTTACTTGATTTAGATTTCCTTTTTATTGTTATTAGTTGTGTCTTTCTTCGCCTTGGGGAAGTAAAACTCCTCAAGGTTTGTTCTAATTGTTTTCGAGTTGTTTGATATTTTGCATGTCTAGAAGGTCACAAGGTGATTTGTTACCTTTTGACCGTGAAATTGAAAGAACCTTGACGAACAATAGGAGATTTGCTAGGAGGAATTTGAGAGGTATTAGTGAGATTGTTCAACCCACTATTGAGTTCATCAACCCTTTCGCAATACAAGGAGAGGAGAACCCATTACACAATACCCCACAAAATCAACCTACAATGCCTAAATTCTCGTCACACTCCGTACCCACCGAGGAGAACCTACCCAATGGTACTCCTGCACCACAAAATCTAACCGGAAATTTTATTGTCAAATCCGCCTTTATCCAATTAGTCGAAAGGAGCCAATTTGGGGGGATGCCTAGTGAAGACCCTCATTCTCATATGGAAACCTTTTGCGACTATTGTGATGCAATCTCTCAAACCGGTGTGACTCAAGACCAAATTAGATGGGTCTTATTTCCTTTTTCTCTAATCGGCACCACGAAACAATGGTTGAAGGGCCTTGACAAGGCCACTCTCGGAATAGATTCTTGGAAGAAGTTGGCTCTAGCTTTCTACAAAAAATTCTACCCACCGGAAAAGACTAACATGCTAAGAGCTCAAATTACGGGTTTTAAGCAAAGGGATGAAGAATCTTTGTATGAAGCTTGGGAGCGGTTCAAGGGAATTTGTCGCTCATGTCCTCACCATGGACTTAGCGAATGGTTCTTGGTACAACAATTTTGGAACGGTTTATATGAGGATTCAAGGAACATTCTCAATATGGGATCAAATGGAATGTTCACCGAAGTTGATGACAATCAAACATGGAACAAGATTGAGGAAATGGCGGTCCATAACTCACAATATAGTAGACCTCCAAGGCTATTAGAGGAGGAAAGCATGAAGTGGACTCCGTTACTCAATTGGGTGCTCAACTTAGTGCTCATATTGACACAATCAATTTGAAGTTTGAAAAAGCTATGGCTAGACTTGAAGAAGTCTCAAAATCACCAAAGCATCATGTTAATGCCATGACGGCATCTTCATCAATCCCAAGTGGGATATGTGAGAATTGTGGAACTTTGGGACATGACCAAAGTGAATGTAGGGGAACAAATGAACAAGTGAATGCTTTCCAAGCATACAAGTGTGGTACCCCTTATTCCAACTATTACAATGAAAACACCAAATTCCATCCAAATCTCTCATACAAAAGCCAAAATGTTCAAAACCCTCAAACAACATACACTCCACCACCCATGAGAAACCAAAATCAAAGACCCTTTTACAATCAAAACCAAGGTTACCAAAATCAAAATCCATACAATCACCAAAATGACCAAGGTTTTGATGTCCAAAAAGCGGTCCTCCAAATTCAAAAGAATCAACAAGAATTTTTCACTCAAATGCAAAAAGATAGTCAAGCAAAGGAAACCACCATCAACAACATTCTAGCTCACACCAAGATGTTGGAAACACACTTGACTCAACTAGCATCTTCAAGCTCACAAAGACAAAAGGGGCAATTACCACCTCAAAGTAATCCCCCTAGACATGAAACGGTTAGTGCCATTCAATTGAGAAGTGGTACAAGGTATGAAGCACCGAGGAAGCAAGTTGAGGATGAAGTTGTGGAAGCTAGTGATAAGGAAGAAATTGTGCAAAACTCCAAAGATGGAGAATCATCAAAAGAAGAAAGTTCAAAGAAAAATGAAGACAAGGTCAAGGAGAAGGAGCCCATTGTGATTAGACTTCCTTTTCCAAGTCGTCAAGCCAAGCCCAAATTTGATGATCAACTTGGAAAGTTCATGGAAATTGTGAAGAATTTGGAAGTCTCAATTCCTTTCACGGAATTAATAAATCACGTGCCGGCCTATGCGAAATACATGAAAGATATCCTCACAAAGAAGAAGTCGATCCGGAAACTTGAGACTATCGCCTTCACTAAGGTGAGTAGTGCAATACTTCAAGGGAGTTCACCTCCAAAACTAAAGGATCCGGGAAGCTTCTCAATACCGTGTACCATTGGCGACACAACGATCAACAAAGCCTTATGTGATCTAGGGGCTAGTGTGAGTGTCATGCCGTACTCGGTGAGTAAAAGGTTGGGGATGGGAGATCTTAAATGCACCAACATCACACTCCAAATGGCCGATAGATCTACGAAGACACCATTAGGGATATGGGAAGATGTCCCCGTGCGAATTGGGAAATTTTTCATCCCGGTGGACTTTGTCATTGTTGATATGGAGGAAGATTCCAACATTCCAATTATTCTAGGAAGACCTTTCCTACACACCGCGGGTGCAGTGATTGATGTGAAACATGGTGAGCTCACTCTAGAAGTGGGAGATGAAAGCATAACCTTTAATCTTGACAAGACTATGAGAGCTCCTCGTTTGCATGAACCATGTTTCATGATTGATCATTATAGCCGAAAGGATGAGAGGAAGAAATCGGAACTCCAATGGAAGAAGAAAATTGAAGATGCTCCATTCAAAGAGCAAGTGAATTATGACAAGGAGAGCTTGCAAAGCTCATCAAAATCAATCAAGGAAGAAGAGAATGGCCTCATTGGCCAAGAGAAGAAATTGGGAGAGTTGTCTCCATCAAATCAAGAGATTTTCAATGATCAACTTAATGAAGTTTGTGGTCTTTGGGACGACGAATTTGAAGGGATTTTTAATCCCTACATTGGTAATGCCATCGATCAAGACCGACAACAAGGGCCAAGGTTTATTGAAGACCTCTATAACAATAATGAACAAGCTTTTGATTACTTTTTCAAGGTGTTGAGCAACATCAACAACACCTTGAACATGCCCCCTTGACATCTCATCAAGAATGAGAGTTTGGTGGGGTCCTCCCTAAACCACCATTTGTAAATATTTCTAACTCCCTAACTCGCATTTCAATTCTTGTATTGCATTTTTGTCATCTTTGGATTTTTATTTACTTTGATCAAGATAATTGTCATGTTTGAGAGAAGTGAGGGAGGGACTAATAATTTCAATTGATGTGTAGTGCTCTAGCTTAGTGTGGGGATGGCAATTGCCTAGGCTATCCATGCCTTAGTAGTGCCCCCACAATGAAGAACACAAGATATGAAGAAGAATAGAAGAATGATAAGGGATATGCATTGTACACGGATGAAACTGAATCCGGGTACAAAAGGGTCGAATCCGAGCGGATTCAAGAGAATCCGCCCGTCTTCATGCAATCCGAGCGTACTGGGTTGAAGACGCACGTCCCTATAAGCTGAAATTTTGAAAGATTTTTGACTGTAAGAGAATCCGGCGTCTGAACAAAGAATCCGCCCGTCTCTGAAAATCCGTCCGTCTTGGAAAGAAGACGCCCGTCTTCTCTGCTGAGGAAAACAAGAAAAATTCCTGGACTGAAATCCGTCCGTCTTCTGAAGAATCCGCCCGTCCCGTGTCAAGCGAATCCGAGCGTCTTCTCTTAAAGACGCCCGTCTTTAGGCGAGTTTTATCAAACCCAGAAAGTGCAGAATCCGCCCGTATTGGGCAGAAACCGCACAGATTGCCCCTGCAGTTCGAATTTTTCGGTCTTTATAAAATCCCTCCCACCTCCATTCATTCATTCATTCATTCATTCATAACACTACTTCAAAACATCAAAACCCTCATCCTCTCCATCACAAAAACAAAATTCCTCAACTACATTCACCAAAATCAAATCAAATCATCCTTCTAACAACAAATCAATCACTCCTTTTTCAATAAAAATCAAAACCAAGCACAAAATCTTCAACATTTCAGTCGATTTTTGAATTCATAAAGGCAAAGCCTTTCACCTTTAAATCGATTTGGGTACACTACAAATTGAAGATTTTTCATTCTTTTCTTGGTTAGTTCATCAATGGAAAGGACTAAGGGAGCAACAAAGGCAACAAAGGCACCAAAGACACTTTCACAAAGGCAAAAGGCACTTCAAGCAAAGAAAGCATTGGCTATGGTGGTAGCAACCCCAAACTTGGAAGTGCAACAACAACAACAACCTTCTATGGGAGCAACAACATCTTCTACTCCGGAAATCGATCAACTTTTGCATTATCCGGAGGTAACTTTTATTTCCAAAACCCATAGAGATACTTTTGCCAAGTTTGCTAGGAAATCACTACAATCCACCAAATTTATTTGTGAAGACACCTTGGGTAAGTTGGGTGTCCTTGAGCAAACTAGAGCCTTTTTCAAAGCCATGGGGTTAGAGAAATTGTTTGAATCAAAAGAATTGACATACCCCTCCCTTACCTTGGAGTTTTTGAGTTCTTTGAAAGTCACCAAAGTTGAGAGTAGGGAGAACCTCGAGTTTCGTCTAGCTAATATTAGTAGACGCATTTCCTTTAGGGAATTGGGTGAAATCTTGGGTCTTAGTGATGAACCGAGTTATTTTAAGAATTATGGAAAGTATGACCCCGATCCTCTTTGGGAGGCAATTTCCGGAAGGAAATTTGAGGATTTTCATGCGAGTCGTGCTCTTTTAGTCCACCATCCGGGCATAAAAGTATGGCACAAGGTCATAGGAAACACCATTATTGCAAGGAAAGATACCAACCATTTCACCAAACTTGATTTTATTCTTCTTAAATCGGCTTTGAACATTGGAAGAGTACACACCAAGCCTTTCAACTCTTTGAGGCTTTTGGTAGATAGATGGCTCAACATTGATTGTGGGAAGAAGGGCACTACCGTTATTGTCAATGGCGGCCTAGTCACTATCCTAGCTAAGTACTTTGATCCTAACTTAAACAAGGATAACAAGTATAAATCAAAGGAGGGTGGTCATCTTGTTGATTTGCATACTATGATACACAAGTACAAGTGGGTTGCCCATAACCCTCTTGACACTAAGTATGGATGGCTCACTAGTGAAGCTAGATCGTTCACTTTGCCTTCAAAGATTTGTCGTCTAAGCGTCCACCGGACCAATTATCTACTTCCCCTTTCTAAAGAGGCCGAGTATATTATCCAACAACAAAAGGGCGAACTTGAAATGCCCTCCTCTTCCATTGTCACATCACCTTACCCCTTTGAGTATCAAGAGTTCAAGCCGGAAGGAGTTGAAGCTAGAAATGATTATTTGACTCTTCTCATGCAAGCAATGCACAAGCAAGCCTTTGAGGATCGGAAAAATGCTTACTTGGCTCAATATCCACCCCTCCTACACTTAGCTAGGCAAGGACTACTTGATCCATCATGTCCTTTGCCTAGTTGGGCGGATAGAGAAGTCCTATTTCCGGGTGCATCTAGGGTTGTTTTGGGTGACAATGAGGTTGTTGGTAATGAAGAAGTTGATGATAACATTGATGAGGAAGCAAGTGAAGAAGGAGAAAAGGATGGTGAGCAAGATGATGAGCAAGGTGAAGAAGCAAATGAAGAGGGAAGTGGCAATGAGACCACTTCTAATGAGGAAAGTGATGATGGTGATGATATGATGGAAGATTAGCAAGCCTTGGAGGCTCCTACCCTCTCATGGTTTGTCTATTTCTCTCTTTGTTTTTAATTATTTTCTTGATCATTGTTTGAGTAGTCCTAGCACCATAGAGGACTCACACCTCGGTACCATTGAGGTGTTCTCATTTTATTGTTCCCACTTTCAAAATCCAAAATGACAAATTAGTTTCATGCATTGCATAGTGTGTGCATGAACTACACCCATCCTTGGACATTAGCAATAGTGTCTAACTCAGTTTGGGGAAGTTAATGCATACACAACGGGAGGTAATCTAAATTATCCTCTCCGTCATAACAAAAACCATGCATCATGTAATGTAGCTTAGTGTAGATTGCATTTAGTGTAGAAATCATGCATCATCTTTGCATAATTTCCATCATTTTGGCCATTGAGGACAATGCCCATATTAGTGTGGAGATGGGAATTCTAACATTTAACTCTTATTCAAAAATCCAAAAAAATTGAAAAAGTTCGAAAATCATAAAAATTTGAAAATTGAAAACCCAAAAACATGTTTATTTCCTTATGTAGACTTGTTTTGTATATATTGTGTTTGTTCTATCCTTGTTCACATTGATTGACTATGCCACATCCGAGACATGAGGATAATGAAGACCGCATGGTATGATCTTTCCAATCTCCTTTTTCCTCTTTATGTTAATGACTATGTGGCTTTATTTTGTTTGATGCGGTATAACAATGTGAACTTAGGACTTGCATTTAGTTTATATGTCATATTAGTTGATAGAATCACTTGAATTAGGATGGTTATATTAGTTGCATCATGGCATGTAGTTGCATGTTAGAAATGTTTTGAAAAATGCCTAATTAGGAACTTTGACAAGAGCAACTAAGCCATTACAAATACTTGTTCAACTTAAGACTTTGCCTACTAGAATGGTTGTAAAACACCCTAGATAGTGTCTTACTAGTATCTTTTGACCCATGACCCAAGGCCTAGTCAAGGGTTTGCATGTGAGTAACCTATCCAACCCCGTGATGCGATGTGGACTTGGTTAACTTGTCTAGGTGACCTTGATTGACCTTGTGGTAAGGCAACCCAAAAATATTTTCTATCAATAAGCTTGAAGTGCTCATTTCAAGGAATTTTGTCATGTGGAAGTAATTTAATACCAAGGAAACCTCAAATGTTATGAATTGTTGAATGTTGAGAAATTTAAATTGTTTTGATGGAGGCGTACCACTTCGATGTGCTTTGGTGTGGGATCCATTGAATTGGGCCCCCACACGGTTGTGAATTCGGCCGCCCAGAGACAGAGTGACTATCACCCCGAAAAGCTATTGTCTAGAGGTTAACCGGTTGCCTAATAAGCGATTGGCGAAAGCAAAGGACACTAGCCCGGAAGGGACAAACCCCATCTTAAATTTTTGAATGTGAAAGTGAAATGAGGACAATTTTGAATACTAGTCATATCCACCCGTTGTGAATAAAGATCTGAGCATTTCATTCCCAAAAAGCCTTTTTGTCAAGCCACTTGGTCGAGCTTGGGACGATCCATGACCTTTACTTTTGTAGAGAATTCGAGACTTGTCATGTCATATGCTACTAGCATCATAGGGATCATCATTCCACCACCATCCGATCGCTCTTGACGAAAGCATTTGGAAATTGAGGACGAAAGTAGTCTAGTGTAACACCATTTGGAGGTGATTTAGTGCCATCCTCCGCCACTTGATGAGGAAGTGGCTATTCTTTTGTAGATGCATCCATTATGTGATTTTGTGTGCTTAATGTTTGGATGTGTCGCCATTTTTGGCAAGACCCACCTTACCTTGCAAGAAGGCATCCTACCTCATGGTTGTCTTGTTGTGAGTTGAAGGGGCGGAGTGAGACCCGCTAATTGTCTCATATCGGCTATGTTATTAGGATAGTTTAAATAATGGTCCTAGTCTTTGTCACCTCTTTTTTCGGGACGACCAAAGGTTCGGTTTGGGGATATTTGATGTGACCATAATTAGCGCATTTTTAGCCCCCGAATTAGCCTTGTTCCCATGCTTTTTAGTGCATATTTGGGTCATTTATTATCTTTAGTTCTTTGTTTTGCATCTTCTTTGAGATTTTGATCCCTTGGTAGGAAAGGAGTAAGAATCTTGCATTTTCATGGCAAAACGAGACTAAATTGATCGAATTCAATGACCAAGCGTCAAGGAGAGACAAGATTAGAAGGCCTTTGTATATATGATAGTAGATGAGCAATGTTGAGAAAGGATCCTTGAGTCCCCAAGGAAATCCCCAAGGAAATTATGAATAAAATGGAAGAAAAGAAGAAGAAGACTTGCTGAGACACAATCCGTGCGGATTGTCTACAATCCGGCCGTCCTCCACCTGCACAATCCGTGCGGTTTTCCACCAAGACGCTCGGATTCCATCACAACAATCCGCCCGGATTCTCTTGAATCCGCTCGAGTTCCATCGCCAGAATCCGCCCGTCCCGACCCTAATCCGCTCGGATTCCTCTACAGCGCGATTTCCTCTTCTCCAAGCTACAAAGAAAGAAGCCCTTCCTTCGGAAAATACCGGCTCCTACCTGCTCAATCTAAAAAGTGTAATTACTAGTTTAGCCCTTAGTTAACCCTAATGCATCCCCCTAATTTCCACTATAAATACCCCATTAGTCTAATTAGAAGAGCATGTTCTTCTTATCAATAATTAGAGTAGCTAATATCAATCAAATCTCTCTTTAGTTTTGTAATCAACAATTAATCAAGTTCTAATACAAGTTTTATTTCCTTAATCTCTCTTTTGTTCATCCTTTATTTTGGGTAATTGAAGATTATTTGGGTTATTATTGGGAGATTGACAACCTCTCAATCAAGCATCAAGTACTTCTTTTATCTTTGCTTTATTATTGGAATCATTAGTAGGTATAATTCTCTTAATCCCTTTTTAAATATTGTTAATTACTTTCATTTATTCATCATGTTTCATTTTGTTGGTATGATTGACAACCTTTCTAGCATGATCAACATGATAATGAGTGAGTAGTCTCTTAGCTAGGGTTAATGGGTGATTAGAGGAAACCAACATGGGGAATGATTCATGCTTAAATTAATATGCTTTCATGTTTTATTTGCTTGCTTGTTTTGATCTCAACTCATGCACATGTTATATTTGATGAAATGCTAAGCCTATGAATCCTTGCATTTACCACCATCTCCTATCTTTTCAATGAGACTTGTAAGACATAACCCAACTCGAGTCTCATTAGACCATGCATGTTGTTGAGTAGGGAAGATTAAGTCGACTTGTAGGTGTTGTACAATCTAATCGATTCGGCTCCGGGACCCAAACTTTCCTAGGATTGTAAGATATAACCCAACTCAATCCATCACAACAATAATTGCTTGCTTATAATTTGAGAACATGTTTGTATGATCAATTCCCATGATTCCCCTATGATCCCATGACACCCTAGTACTTTTTAATCAATTGTTTACACCCCTTTAATTCATCTTGCTTGTTTATTTTCATTGCTATTTTAGTTAGTGACCTTCTACATCAACCCAAATTGTGACACCCCTAAGACACCACTAGTTGCAATAAAAATCTCATTTCAATACCCGTCCATTGGGATCCGACCTTTACTTGCCTCTTTACTAATTGTAGAGTTGTTTGTGAAGCTATAAATTGTGTTTTGATTCGGACGTGACCCAACGACCACACCTTTATTTGTGAAACGAAACTGACCGATCAAAAATGCGCCGTTGCCGGGGATGGTGTTTACTTGATTTAGATTTCCTTTTTATTGTTATTAGTTGTGTCTTTCTTCGCCTTGGGGAAGTAAAACTCCTCAAGGTTTGTTCTAATTGTTTTCGAGTTGTTTGATATTTTGCATGTCTAGAAGGTCACAAGGTGATTTGTTACCTTTTGACCGTGAAATTGAAAGAACCTTGATGAACAATAGGAGATTTGCTAGGAGGAATTTGAGAGGTATTAGTGAGATTGTTCAACCCACTATTGAGTTCATCAACCCTTTCGCAATACAAGGAGAGGAGAACCCATTACACAATACCCCACAAAATCAACCTACAATGCCTAAATTCTCGTCACACTCCGTACCCACCGAGGAGAACCTACCCAATGGTACTCCTGCACCACAAAATCTAACCGGAAATTTTATTGTCAAATCCGCCTTTATCCAATTAGTCGAAAGGAGCCAATTTGGGGGGATGCCTAGTGAAGACCCTCATTCTCATATGGAAACCTTTTGCGACTATTGTGATGCAATCTCTCAAACCGGTGTGACTCAAGACCAAATTAGATGGGTCTTATTTCCTTTTTCTCTAATCGGCACCACGAAACAATGGTTGAAGGGCCTTGACAAGGCCACTCTCGGAATAGATTCTTGGAAGAAGTTGGTTCTAGCTTTCTACAAAAAATTCTACCCACCGGAAAAGACTAACATGCTAAGAGCTCAAATTACGGGTTTTAAGCAAAGGGATGAAGAATCTTTGTATGAAGCTTGGGAGCGGTTCAAGGGAATTTGTCGCTCATGTCCTCACCATGGACTTAGCGAATGGTTCTTGGTACAACAATTTTAGAACGGTTTATATGAGGATTCAAGGAACATTCTCAATATGGGATCAAATGGAATGTTCACCGAAGTTGATGACAATCAAACATGGAACAAGATTGAGGAAATGGCGGTCCATAACTCACAATATAGTAGACCTCGCACGGATACTAGAGGAGGAAAGCATGAAGTGGACTCCGTTACTCAATTGGGTGCTCAACTTAGTGCTCATATTGACACAATCAATTTGAAGTTTGAAAAAGCTATGGCTAGACTTGAAGAAGTCTCAAAATAACCAAAGCATCATGTTAATGCCATGACGGCATCTTCATCAATCCCAAGTGGGATATGTGAGAATTGTGGAACTTTGGGACATGACCAAAGTGAATGTAGGGAAACAAATGAACAAGTGAATGCTTTCCAAGCATACAAGTGTGGTACCCCTTATTCCAACTATTACAATGAAAACACCAAATTCCATCCAAATATCTCATACAAAAGCCAAAATGTTCAAAACCCTCAAACAACATACACTCCACCACCCATGAGAAACCAAAATCAAAGACCCTTTTACAATCAAAACCAAGGTTACCAAAATCAAAATCCATACAATCACCAAAATGACCAAGGTTTTGATGTCCAAAAAGCGGTCCTCCAAATTCAAAAGAATCAACAAGAATTTTTCACTCAAATGCAAAAAGATAGTCAAGCAAAGGAAACCACCATCAACAACATTCTAGCTCACACCAAGATGTTGGAAACACAATTGACTCAACTAGCATCTTCAAGCTCACAAAGACAAAAGGGGCAATTACCACCTCAAAGTAATCCCCCTAGACATGAAACGGTTAGTGGCATTCACTTGAGAAGTAGTACAAGGTATGAAGCACCGAGGAAGCAAGTTGAGGATGAAGTTGTGGAAGCTAGTGATAAGGAAGAAATTGTGCAAAACTCCAAAGATGGAGAATCATCAAAAGAAGAAAGTTCAAAGAAAAATGAAGACAAGGTCAAGGAGAAGGAGCCCATTGTGATTAGACTTCCTTTTCCAAGTCGTCAAGCCAAGCCCAAATTTGATGATCAACTTGGAAAGTTCATGGAAATTGTGAAGAATTTGGAAGTCTCAATTCCTTTCACGGAATTAATAAATCACGTGCCGGCCTATGCGAAATACATGAAAGATATCCTCACAAAGAAGAAGTCGATCCGGAAACTTGAGACTATCGCCTTCACTAAGGTGAGTAGTGCAATACTTCAAGGGAGTTCACCTCCAAAACTAAAGGATCTGGGAAGCTTCTCAATACCGTGTACCATTGGCGACACAACGATCAACAAAGCCTTATGTGATCTAGGGGCTTGTGTGAGTGTCATGCCGTACTCGGTGAGTAAAAGGTTGGGGATGGGAGATCTTAAATGCACCAACCTCTCAATCAAGTTCTAATACAAGTTTTATTTCCTTAATCTCTCTTTTGTTCATCCTTTATTTTGGGTAATTGAAGATTATTTGGGTTATTATTGGGAGATTGACAACCTCTCAATCAAGCATCAAGTACTTCTTTTATCTTTGCTTTATTATTGGAATCATTAGTAGGTATAATTCTCTTAATCCCTTTTTAAATATTGTTAATTACTTTCATTTATTCATCATGTTTCATTTTGTTGGTATGATTGACAACCTTGCTAGCATGATCAACATGATAATGAGTGAGTAGTCTCTTAGCTAGGGTTAATGGGTGATTAGGGGAAACCAACATGGGGAATGATTCATGCTTAAATTAATATGCTTTCATGTTTTATTTGCTTTCTTGTTTTGATCTCAACTCATGCACATGTTATATTTGATGAAATGCTAAGCCTATGAATCCTTGCATTTACCACCATCTCCTATCTTTTCAATGAGACTTGTAAGACATAACCCAACTCGAGTCTCATTAGACCATGCATGTTGTTGAGTAGGGAAGATTAAGTTGACTTGTAGGTGTTGTACAATCTAATCGATTCGGCTCCGGGACCCAAACTTTCCTAGGATTGTAAGATATAACCCAACTCAATCCATCACAACAATAATTGCTTGCTTATAATTTGAGAACATGTTTGTATGATCAATTCCCATGATTCCCCTATGATCCCATGACACCCTAGTGCTTTTTAATCAATTGTTTACACCCCTTTAATTCATCTTGCTTGTTTATTTTCATTGCTATTTTAGTTAGTGACCTTCTACATCAACCCAAATTGTGACACCCCTAAGACACCACTAGTTGCAATAGAAATCTCATTTCAATACCCGTCCCTTGGTATCCGACCTTTACTTGCCTCTTTACTAATTGTAGAGTTGTTTGTGAAGCTATAAATTATGTTTTGATTCGGACGTGACCCAACAACCACACCTTTATTTGTGAACACGAAACGGACCGATCAGGAACCTTGGTTCCAAGCGATCCTAAACTACAAACTCAATGACACCTATCCACCAGATATGGACAAAAGGGGACAACGCGCTATACGCTTACTAGCTTCCCAATACGTTCTCATGCAAGGAGAATTGTACAAAAGAACACCTCTTGGTGTAATCCTACGCTGCCTTGATCATTCACAGGCACGGAAGTGATGGAAGAAGTCCATGATGGAGAATGTGGCCCTCACATGAGTGGACCCATGATGGCAAATAAAATCACACGTTTGAGGTATTATTGGACCACGATGAAATCCGATTGCATCAAATATGTAAGACATTGCCACAATTGCCAAGTCTTTGGGAATGTGCAACATGTCCCTCCTTCATTGCTCTACACCATGACATCTCCCTGGCCATTTTCTGCTTGGGGAATTGACATCATCGGCAAGATCACTCCAGCCGAAACAGGAGGTCACTGTTTCATCCTAGTAGCAATCGATTATTTCACCAAGTGGGTAGAAGCGGCTTCCTACACCAGTCTTACAGCCAAGAACGTGGCAAAATTCATACAAACCAACATCATCTGTCGATACGGTTGCCCACATGAGATCATCAGTGACCATGGGTCACATTTCCAAGCTGAGACTGAGCAATTGCTAGCCAGGTACAAAATCAAGCATCACCACTCCTCGCCATATAGACCACAAACTAATGGCGCGGTAGAGGCGGCAAATAAAAACGTTGTCACGATTCTCAAGAAAATGATTGACAACTATAGAGATTGGCCAAGCAAGATACCCTTTGCTTTATTGGGATACCGTAGGTCTGTTAGGACGCCCACTGGGGCCACCCCTTTCTATTTGACCTACGGCATGGAAGTTGTACAACCAGTCGAGCTAGAAATACCATCCTTGCATATTTTACTCGAAAGCCAAATCCCAGAAGCTGAGTGGAAGAGGGATAGATATGAAGAACTCATCCTCCTGGATGAACGAAGATTGCGTGCATTACATAATGTGCAAACATATCAGGCACGTATCAAACGAGCCTTCAACAAAAGGGTTAATCCAAGGAACATCAAAGAAGGAGACTTGGTCCTCAAGTCAATTAGAGCTCTTTTACCTGTCGATCCACGAGGAAAATTCAAACCCAATTGGGTCATGCCATTTCTAGTCAAGTCAATACTTCCAGGGGGTGCGGTTAGGATCACAGACCTAGATGGAAACGAATTTGCCAACCCAACAAACCTTGACCAACTGAAACATTACTATGCCTAGAATAGGAGCAAAAAAAAACGCGCCTCGCGTAACCTCACGTGTCGCTCTTGTGGCACGAAATAAACGGCCCCTGGCCAAGCTGAAGTAAGCTAATGTCATCTTGCTCTTGCATTTTGATAATTTGTCATCCTCATGTCATCAAATAAACTGGAATGCATTTTAGGAGTAAGTAAAAGCTCATGCTTATTTTCTAAGTTCATTACAAGCTCTTTCTTAGAACAATTATTCTTTTACATTTATTTGAACTACGCGCAAGGGTTTGATTTCATTTTTTTAATGAATACGTAGGCAATCCTTCACAGGATACAACCCATTAATTATTTTAAATGTAAAGAGAAAGACATTTGCAAATGCATTTGGAATTCGACAAGAATAATGATAGAAAATCATAACGGTTTCATAACCAATCAACCTCTTTTATTTCATTTCTTTAATAATAGTATGCCACATAATATAAAAAATAAAAATAGGCTAGGATTCTAAAAACCCCACCTTCTTATTACAATAATAATAATAATAAATAATAATAAAGACTTAGGCTATTCTTCCATTTTCCCTTTACCTTTGTCATTTTTATCATATTTCTTGTCCCGACCTCGATCCGGACGCTCTTGCGCCACTTCCGACCTAATCGTCAATGGTCTCTCTCGTGGTCTAGCCTTGCCATTCTTGTCAACCACCATCTCGACGGCAGAAGAAGTCTTCGATTTCTTCGAAGGATGAACAACTCGAAACCCGGCTTCTTCCTCTCCCTCAGTCAGATGCTTCACTTTCTCCTTTTCTACATCACGAACCTTGTAGTCAACAGGCTCGCGTTTCCTCAATCTCTCGTGCTCCTTTGGAGTAGTAGCTTTCCTCCACCGCAGATAGGAATCCGACACCCATAGAGCACTAACAGAAGAGTTCAAGAACCACACATTTCTTTGAGCCCATTTGATGGCCCATTCTCTTCGACTCTCGGTAGTAAGCGCCACAGCAGTCTGCGGGACAGTGTCAAGCTTCGGAATCATCTGCTTCAATCCAACCTGCCTCATTAACCTCTCCGGAAAGATGCATATCATAAACTCCAAGCCAGGAATGCGCACAGACCGGGTAGGATCCAAGGATGATACTTCAGTGACAGATTTAAGATGCCACCATGGTACGATCCATCTAATCAAGGGGCCATCTTCACTCTTCAATTTGTTTTCCCAATAGTTGCAGACTCGAGTGAAGTCCACCATATAGAGCTTGGTCCTCATCGCAATTGAACGGGCATGATAAGCAGGAACATTAACTGGGGGCTCGATCAATCGAAGACGCTCCATAAGCCATACCTAACAAAAGCAGGTATTAAAGAAAGAAAAAAAAAACAAAAAAACAAAAAAGAGAAACAAAAAAAAAACAAAAAAAAACAAAAAAAAAAGAGAAAAAGAGAGAAAAGGTTCTTTTACCTGCAAAATAATGGGACTTCCCAGATAAGGAAGGTCGCGGTTGGCTTTCCTATTATCTAACCCCAACAGGATCTCTCCTAAGCACAGGCACGCTGGGCTCCTGCTCAGCTCCATTTGCTCAATCAAGCTCAAATAACGAGGATCACCTCTCAAATCCTCATCAACATGCCCTTGAAGGACATATACATGTAGTAGGCAAAACCCGAATGCCCTTCGCATGGCAACATAAGAGATAGTGGGATCTGCCCTGTTTATGAATCGATCAATGAAGTCCAACATTCGCACTCCTTTAGAGGTCACAAGACGGTCCAGCTCAGCTCTTGTCAACCCACGCAAATCTCTGAACTTATTCTTATACCCTTGAGAAGTGGAGGGAATAGCAGGCAAATGTTCCGGGTCCCAACCACCAATCGCAGCAATTTCTTCGGGAAATGGGCAAATGTCGCCTCCAGGGAAGGCAAATACGTGATAATTCGGGTCCCAATAATCAAGACAAGCATCTAGGAACGGTTTGACCACCTTGATCAACTTCAAACTCAAAAGTGATCCAAAGTTATAAGCACCCATGTCGTGTTTCTCCACATTAGAGAACTCATTTGTCCATTCTTTTAGACGAATTTTGAGAGTATTCATGATGTAGTCTTATTTTGAGAGCTTTATGTAATAAGACGAAGGAAAGACGGAAGAATTATGTGAATAAAACCTCCCCCGACGTCTCTATTTATACTAAAAGCTGTTTCCTAAAATCCGTCAGGACGGATACACTGCTGCGCCTCTTCAAAGGGACGCGGCTCTTGCTACGCCTCTTCCTCGGCCTTCTTTCTGTGATTTTCGGCGTTGGATCTTTCCTAATTCCTCAAATAATAATTTCCTATTCATACGGGTTATTATTTTGGTAAATTCGTCAAATTGCCATGTTTCGTGTTTCCTAATTCCACGGGCATGCATTTCGAGACGATATCGACATTTTCGTCATCTTAGCACACTTATCCATTTCTTTTTTAATTTTCTTTTGGGGAATCATTTCACCAATTTAATTTATTCATTTTCAAACTTATACATTTCTTTCTTAATTTTCTTTTTGGGGAATCATTTCACTCTTGTTCCACATTACGAACTTATATGTTTCTATTTTTTCTTTTTTTTAGGGGGTAACCCTCCCTACCGTCCGGTCATTTCCGGCAAAATTTTTTGCATTTTTTTGCATTTCCGCGTCGTTATTTTGCGCTAATTTAGGCCATGTGTACAAATGTATGTTCTATGTGATTCCTGTGTAAATTTCGGCAGCATGACGGCATAAACCGACATCTACCAAACCTGTTCAAAGCTAACCTGCAGGTACAAACAAAGAAACCCAGCAGCAAAGGCACTCAGGCCATCATATATACAATCAAAAGGGGATATGTACACCAAACTGGGGGCTCGAGCCCCAAAACAGAGTCCGAATGTCCAAAATGTGGGTCCTAAAAATGTACAAAATGTACAAAATACAGCTGAAGATAAAAAACAACAAGCAAACTACTACTGGTCGCCGTCTAGTTCAGCAACTCTCGCCTCGAGAGCAGTAACCTCCGCGTCGCGGACCTCGAGCTCCCTCAGCAGGCGAGCTGTCTCCTCCCGGGACTGGGCATGCTCTCGCTCCAGCTCACGCTCCCTCTGCAAACAGCAAGAATTGGCTCATGTCAATCATTTCAAACATAAGGAAATTTAGAAAATTCGAAAATGAAGTAAACGGAAGGTTCATACCTGATGTCCTCGGCCGCCAGCAAGTGCCTCGACCGCAGTAGCCCGCAGCCGGTTGGCTACCCTCCATAAAGCCACGAACCGGGATGGAGAAACCTGCATTTCAAAAGAAGAGATTATAAACGATTGGACAAACACAAGCAAATGTGTTCTTACACGAAATTATACAAGTTAGGAGACTCACCCTTCGAATCAGATGTTGCCACTCGTCCAAGCCAGTATCTCTCACCGCCGCATCAAAGTCGCGCAGCTCGGAGATCGTCGTCATCCCCGTCGCGTTGGTGTACTTAAGGGTCTCGGTGTACTCTAGGGGCTCGATGCCCGCCGCCTCGACCTCCTGCAAAGTCAAATGATTTCCATTAACCGATGATCATTCATGGTGTTCTCAAAATGATCAAAAATAAGAGTAAAACACTTACCACGACCGGCCAGTACACCAGCCTCCCGTAGAGGAACGCCGAGTAGTCCTCGCCTGGAAGGAGGAGGGCATCACCACCAACGCCAGCCAGGTCAGCCTCCCTCTCAGCCTCAGAAGGCTCCCTAAACATCGTCCGAGAAGGGTCGATGGGAACCGTCAAGACATCCCGAGAGCACTGACGAGCCAAACGCTCGCCCAAGTACCACACAGGACTCATTGACGTCCTCAGCAGCAACCGGCTCAAGCTTCTAGGTCGAAGGACCTCAGCCACAAAAGGAGGAGCGCCAGCGTAGTCCGCCCAAGGCCTGGGCACCCACTAAGAAAAGCAAACGAAGGGTCATTCTTATGATCAGTTCTAAAAAGTAAAGAAGAAAGACAAACTACGCAAGGTGAAGTACTCACGTCATCCAACTGAAGAGCGTTCACCTCCCGTCGACAAATGTCGTGGAAGGAACGCCGGCTCCTGGTACGGCACATTGTGGACAATGGGCCCACGGGGGCGCTTGGGAGAACAAGCGTTTGCATTTGTGGAGTCGCCACCAATTTATTGTGGAAAATTGGAAACCGTTCGAATACCTCGTGCCATGTCAAGACACAAAGTAGTGACATGAACACCAACAACTCGTTACCCTTAGCATTCTATGTCTAGAATGACTCTTGTGGATGCCAATGAACACGGATGTTCAAAGAGATCTGGAGTAAGGGGTGAGGGTACGTATTAGGAAGCTCTTTTGATCGAACACCTAATCCCGCCCGCCTCGATAGCGGCCTCTACTAATGATTAGGGAAAATCGTCTATACTCGATGTATTGTCAATTTATATGCATGCAATGCAACATCCATTAGATTAATCCTAGCATGTGAGAATTAGACTAAGTCAGTTATCACGTAATTTAATCATACAATTAATGTCAAAGTCGGGATTTTAAGTTCACTTACATGTGAAGGCATACAAGTGATACAAGAAATACAATAATGAAATTACAATGAAGGAAAATACAATAATTACATTGGATTAATTGATTTATGTCGAAAATACTTTCAAAACGGATAATTTGAGAAAGAATAAACAAATAAATTAACAAACAGGAATTAAGGTGATAATACGAACAATAGTTAATTAAATACGTAAACTAATGAACTAGGTCAAAGCAACAACGGAGTTCAGAGACAGAAATCAACCAGGAACAGGCGCAGCAGAGCTGCTTCCCTTGGAAGAGGCGCAGCAGTTGCTGCGTCTGTTCCTTGACTCAGTTCTGGCTGTGAAGCCGGAATTGCAAGTTGTTAATATTCGTTGGTTAATTTAATGATCGATTAATGGTATTTGACTCGGATGAAAGTGATTAACATATTATTTACATATGAATAAAGGTCATAAAAGAAATAAACATGGATGAAAACTAATTAGAACGAATATTTACAAGATTAAAAGGTTAATAAATTACAAATTAATTAGGTTACACAAGTTAATTAATGACGAATTAATGATGGATATGATAAACAAAAGGTGAAAAATATATCAATGACGAATTCCAGAGACTCAATTTGATGAATCGAACCTCTAAAACCCGAATTTGATTTTAATGACAAAAACCCGCAAATACGAATTACTTGGGATTTAAGTCGGGATTTAATAATGAATTAAATACTAATGATGATTGATATATTACATGTTAGAATTATTATGCGAATGAAATAAGAACAAACAATGACGAAGGAAAACAACCAGACGAAACCAACAGAGGACAGAGGAAGAAGAAGAGAAGCAAGAACGGCGGCAACCTCAGGAAAAGGCGCAGCAAGTGCTGCGTCCTTTCCAAGAGGCGCAGCAGTTGCTGCTTCCCTTCTCGACGTCTGTCTCCTGTTAATCCGTAAAAAGGGATTAAACAAAGGGTTTTAGAAATCGGTTTTAATGGTATTTTCGACATAAACCTTACAATATGATTACAAAAGATAAAGAACAATAATAAAATAGGGATTATACACCCTCAGACTTACATGTTTGACGAAACGAGATGAACTAAGTAAACGTTTAGTGATGCTCGACTCGAATGTAGACGAAAGTGCCCTCGTAAGAGGAAATTAAGCAGATTGATTAAGTTGATTATTGTGGAGTTGGTCAAATTGGTCAGTCATGCAAAACGAGGCTGGTACTCAGAAAGATCTGAGCTTACGTGGTCGAAAGTTCAAGCACGTAGACGCCAAAAAGTAAGAACGTGGTCTAGAATGCAAAGGGAGAAGAGAAGGGCGGACACTCGCGTGAGAAATATGTGAGACCGAAGGTCTCTATTTATACTAATCACACGGAGGAAATAGGGTTTTTCGGAGAAACTTTGGAAGTGAATCTCGAAAAGATATGAAAAGATACGAAAAAATACGCAGAAAAAGACTTGGGAAGAGGCGCAGCAGGCACTGCGTCTCTTGGAAGAGGCGCAGCACCTGCTGCGTCCTTTCCCAAGTGGTTTCCTCCTGCGGAAGAAAGATTTCCGTGTTTTGTTTATGGAATAACGGATTTATCTTGTTTTCCTTAATATTTTGTGTGAATATTACGGGAAATTGTTTGCCAAAAATTAAAAGATTTATAAAATATGGAATAGAAATAGCCGGAACATTCCAGAACATTCTGACTCGGTTTCAGAAAATGAAGACGGTTTTATGACCCGGACTCCAAATGTACTCTAATTACTGCCAAAACGACCGTATCGGCGCGTAGATGACAATTAAGAGGTAGACACAAGTGTTTGAGTGATCACTTGATGATAAAATTACGAACTGTCACAAATCATTCCGCGTACCAAACATGCAGCCCAATCATCACCGGGTGGTTTGCGGGAGGTGCATAAATGAGGTATCTACAGAGCCCCCACTTTGACTGAGGCTTGGACAAGGCGAAAGTCAAAGTATAGCCATCAGGTCAATCGAAGATTACAACTTGACGACTATGGCGACGCGAGGCGGCTCAAGGGGTCTGAGCCAAGGACCTGTCGTCGGGAACATTTTAGAGTCTGTCGACTATCGGGGAGGGTCGTTTAAAGTCCATTAGACTACGTAAGGAGGCTCGCCAGCCATAAGAAGAGACCATACCTGAAATTCTTTGAAACTCCAGGGGAAAACAAAATGCGATATTGGGAAGAGACAGCAGGACACAGTCTAGAACTGCTGGGAGAAATTTGCTTGTGGTCGGCTTCAAACAAACTTCGGAAGGATTTGGGGTCGATGTTGATCTCCATGTCTCGAGAGAGAATGACTGTCGGTCGTGAACTCTCGCTGGGGGAACATAATCCGGAACCGATCTCCATGTCTCGAGAGGGAATGTCTATCCTTGTACTCTCGCTGGGGGAACATAATCGGGAAACTTATCTCCATGTCTAGAGAGGGAATGTCTATCCTTGTACTCTCGCTGGGGGAATATAATAGAGGTGTGTCGAAACACCTGTCAAAGAAGGAACGCTCGTTGTGACAAGCTAGGTCTTGGATAAAATAATATGCGGTTATTTGCTGTTGGCTTGGAAGATGTGGATCCGGGCGAAGAATATACGTCAAACGGACCAAATATGCGATATGACATCAAGGAAGAGGCGCACCAAAGATGGGCCCACAAAATAACGAACTCATAACGAATTTTTGAAAATTCGTATGAAGGGAAGCTGAGGAAGAGGCGCAGTAAGAGTTGCGTCCCTTGGAAGAGGCGCAGCACCTGCTGCGTCTATTCCTGGATGTGGCAATTCTGCGTAAAAACCCGATGAAACAGAGGGTTTATGTCATTTATTCGAAACATAATTCCTCAATTTCTCTCTCACATTCCAACCATTTCCGTCAAAATTTGATCCAAAAGCTTGCATTTGCCATGACTAATCGAGGTATGTGTATCAATCTTGCATTTTTCTTTCGTATTTGATCAAATGGGATCGACAAAATTAGGGTTTTCGACCCTAATTAGTCGAAAATTTGGGACTTTTCCCCCAAACGACTTTGCCTTGCGAAATTGACTTTGTAAACGTCTAATTGGTGATATAAGGATCATAACCATGTATTTGTTTCGAATTTTCGTTGAGTTTTGAGCATTTGATTGAAATTGAGACGGTTTCACAGCTAAACCGTAAATCGCTTCGAAAATAGCCTTAGGATTGCCCATTTGCGACGAAACTTGATATTTGGAATCCTTGTGTTATGGGTAGACTTCCTACCATCTCGGAATTTTGGTTTGTGACGGCTTTTTCAGGGCACTTTCTAGGGCATAATCGCCATTATAACGAAATGCTGTCGAAATTCCGACTCGAACCCATGACTAGGCTTCAACTTAGGCTTGACTTGACCCAAATTGCCACATGAGCGGACGGGTTTGTGGGAAATTTGCCAAAGATGGCGAGAAAAGAGCGATTTCGGAGCTCCGAAAACTCGAAAATCCCCTAATCAAGGCTCGTCGTCACTTGACGCGGCCTAAATTTACTTCAATTTTGCAGGTGACAAGGCTTCTACATCCGGGAGAGATCCCATATATGTGGACACTGTTGTTGACCCTTCTCAGGTGCTTTAGGAGGCGTTGGAGGAGGCTTTCACTGCTGCGGTGACGGCTGCTGAGGACGAGCTCCTAGAGGAGGAGGAGGCCCCGAGACGGGCCAACGTTGGACAAGGTGGTCGCCAGCTGAGGGGAGCACCTACGTGGGCTGAGACATGGGACAGTAGGCACCTGCTTTGGGATGCGGAGGGTCACCTGTCCTACAGGACAGTGAAGAGCTTGGTAAATCGAATTCATCACTCTTCATTCATCTTTTTTCATATTTGTTTGTTATTCCTTTTCTTCTTCATTTGAGCTAAAGATAGCTTTTGTTTCAAATCAACATAGGAGGCCGGGAACATCAGGTCGTTCTCGGGCTATACGACGATGATGGGGTGCTACGAGATGCTGTCGGCTGAGGAGCAAGCCATGATCGAGCGGGGAGCGTTCGGTGCTTTGGTGCAGGCTTGGAGGGATATTGCGAGGAGGAAGCTTCGGGCTAACCTCAGTCTCGTCCGAGCTTTCTTGGACCGGTTTTGGGACACGACCTCCACGTTTCACACGCCTTTTGGTGAGGTGGGGGTCATGTTGGAGGACTACGGCATGATCTCTGGTCTTCCGTGTGGGACTGAGGTGGTGGAGTGGCCAAAAACAGCCATGAGGGTTGACTCGGCGGAGGCTAGGAGGCTGATCGGCTGGAACCTGGCGCCGAAGGCGGCTGCAGTACCTGGCTTGGTGCCTAGTTCTTACGTTCGAGACTACTTCGCGGGGAAGACCTCGGCGTCAGTGGTGATCGAGGGGAGGGAGATGGCTCCTCCTCCCTGCACTGTAGAGCAGAGAGTCCGCTTGTGGCCCTGGTGGTTCTTGTCTTCAATTTACCTCGGAGACAAGGGAGAGAGGCTTTCGACGAAGCTTCTTCCCTTGCTTTCTGACATGAGCTCCCTAGGCCGTTAGGACTGGGTCACTGCTGGTTTTGCGGTCCTCATCCGCTTTATGAGGGCCATGGTTCGTCCGGAGTTGATGGAGAAGGGGACTTCTCCTGCTGTTGTCGGCCTTGGACTGCTGCTGGAGGTATGAACCTTCACTTCATTTCACGAAAGATAATTTCTTTTTCTTGTCAAATCACGAAACATCATTATTGATTATCTGCTTTACAGGCGTGGGTGTACTCTTACTTTCCGGGCCTCGCGCCCAAGAGGACGGAGCCGATGGAGAAGGCTTATCCCGTTGTGAGGGATTGGGTGATGTGCCGTACGAGGAGTCGGCGTTCCTTCCACGACGTTTGGTGACGGGAGGTGAACGCTCTTCAGCTGGACGGCGTGAGTATTTCACCTTACATTTTTCTGTTTCTCTTCCTTTACTTTTAGAACTGATCATAGGAATGACCCTTTGTTTGCTTCTTCTAGTGGGTGCCCAGGCCTTGGGAGGAGTACGCTGGCGCTCCTCCTTTCGTGGCTGAGGTCCTTCGACCTAGAAGCTCGAGCCGACTGCTGTTGAGGACGTTGATGGGTCCTGTGTGGTACTTGGGTGACCGCTTGGCTCGTCAGTGCTCTCGGGACGTCTTGACGGTTCCCATCGATCCTCCTCGGACGATGTTTAGGGAGCCTTCTGAGGCTGAGAGGGACGCTGACCTGGCTGGCGTCGGTGGCGACACCCTCCTTCTTCTTTGTGAGGACTACTCAGCGTTCCTCTATGGGAGGTTGGCGTACTGGCCGGTTGTGGTAAGTGCTTTATTTTCTTTCATCTTCGATTATTTGAGAATACGATGAATGATCATCGGTTAACGAAAAATGATTTGGCTTTACAGGAGGCCGAGGCGGCGGGCATCAAACCCCCAGAGTACCCTGAGACCCTTGAGTACACTGACATGACGGGGATGACGACGATCTTCGAGCTACGTGACTTTGACGTGGCGGTGAGAGATGCTGGCTTGGACGAGTGGCAGCATCTGATTCGGAGGGTGAGTCTCCTAACTTGTATAATTTTGTGTAAGAACACATTTGCTTGAGTTTGTCCAATCATTAAGAGTCTTTTCTTTTGAAATGCAGGTTGCGCCATCCCGCTTCGTGGCTTTATGGAGGGTAGCCAACCGGCTGCGGGCTACTGCCGTCGAGGCACTCGCTGACGGCCGAGGACGTCAGGTATGAACCTTCCGTTTACTTCATTTTTGAATTTTCTAATCTTCCTTTATGTTTGAAATGATTGACATGAGCCAGTTTTTGTTGTTTGCAGAGGGAGCGTAAGCTGGAGCGAGAGCTCGCCCAGTCCCGAGAGGAGACAGCTCGCCTACTGAGGGAGCTCGAGGTCCGCGACGCCGAGGTTGCTGCTCTCGAGGCGAGAGTTTTTGAGCTAGACGGCGACCAGCAGTAGCTTCCGTGTTGCTTTTTTGTTTTTTGATTGTATTTTTGTACATTTATACATTTTAGGACCCACTTTTGGACATTCGGACCTTGTTTTGGGGCTCGAGCCCCCAGTTTGATGTACATATACTCTTTTTTGGTTGTATATATGACGGCCTGAGTGCCTTTGCTGCTGGGTTTCTTTGTTTGTACTTGCAGGTTAGTTTTGAACAGGTTTGGTAGATGACGGTTTTTGCCGTCATGCTGCCGAAATTTACACAGAAATCTTCATAAAAAAGTTACATGGAACATGCATTTGTACACATGGCCTAAATTAGCGCAAAACAATGACTCGGAAATGCAAAAAATGCAAAAATTTTGCCGGAAATGACCGGACGGTAGGGAGGGTTACCCCCTAAAAAAAGAAAAAATAAAAACATATAAGTTTGAAATGTGATGTGGAAGGAGAGTGAAATGATTCCCCAAAAAAAAGAAAAAGTAAGAAGAAATGTATGAGTTTGAGAAATTATATAATTAAATTAAATACAAAAATGTATAGATTCGAAAAAAAAGAATAAATTAAATTAAATTGGTGAAATGATTCCCCAAAAAAAGAAAATTAAAAAGAAATGTACAAGTGTGCTAAAATGACGAAAATGTCGATATCGTCTCGAGATGCGTGTCCGCGAAATTAGGAAACACAAAATACGGCGACCTTACGCATTTACCAAAATCATAACCCGTATGAATAGGAAATTATTCGTTAAGGAATTTAGGAAAGATCCAACGCGGAAAATCACAGAAAGAAGGCTGAGGAAGAGGCGCGACTGCTGCGCTGTTTCCCAAGGCCCGTTTCGACGGATTTTAGGAAACAACTTTTAGTATAAATAGAGACGTCGAGGGAGGTTTTATTCACACAAATCTTCCGTCTTTCTTCGTCTTACTACACAAATCTCCCAAAATAAGCATACATCATGAATACTCTTGAGATTCGTCTAAAAGAATGGACAAATGAGTTTTCCAATGTGGAGAAACACGACATGGGTGCTTATAATTTTGGATCGCTCTTGAGCTTGAAATTGATAAAGGTAGTCAAACCGTTTCTAGATGCTTGTCTTGACTATTGGGACCCGAATTATCACGTGTTTGCCTTCCCTGGAGGCGACATTTGCCCATTTCCTGAGGAAATTGCTGCGATTGGTGGTTGGGACCCAGAACATTTGTCTTCTATTCCCTCCACTTCTCAAGGATATAAGAACAAGTTTAGAGACTTGCTTGGATTGGCAAGAGTTGATGTTGATCGTCTTGTGACTCCTAAAGGGGTGCGAATGTTGCATTTCATCGATTGCTTCATCAATGGGGCTGATCCCACTGTCTCTTATGTTGCGAGGCGAAGGGCATTCGGGTTTTGCCTATTGCATGTATACGTCATTCAAGGGCATGTTTATGAGGATATGAGGGGCGACCCTCGTCTTTTGAGCTTGATTAAGCAAATGGAGATGCGCAGGAGCCCAGCTTGTCTGTGTTTAGGAGAGATCCTATTGGGCTTGGATAACAGGAAAGCCAATCGTGACCTACCTTATTTGGGAAGTCCCATTATATTGCAGGTAAAAGAACCTTTTTCTTTTTCTTTTTTTCTTTTTCGTTTTTTTTTTTTTTTTTTTCGTTTTTTTTTCTTTTGTTTTTTTTTTATATATATACCTGCTTTTGGTAGGTCTGGCTTATCGAGCGTCTGCGATTGATCGAGCCCCCAGTTAATGTTCTTGCTTATCATGCTCGCTCAATTGCAATGAGGGCCAGGCTTTACATGGTGGACTTCACTCGAGTTTGCAACTACTGGGAAAACAAACTGAAGAGTGAAGATGGCCCCTTAATTAGATGGATCGTACCATGGTGGCAGCTCAAATCTGTCACTGGAGCATCTTCCTTGGATCCTACCCGATCTGTTCGCATTCCTGGCCTGGAGTTTATGATATGCATTTTCCCGGAGAGGTTGATGAGACAGGTTGAATTGAAGCAGATGATCCCGAAGCTTGACACTGTCCCGCAAACTGCCGTGGCGCTTACTACTGAGAGTCGAAGAGAATGGGCCATCAAATGGGCTCAGAGGAACATTTGGTTCATGAATTCTTCTGTCAGTGCTCTATGGGTGTCTGATTCCTATCTGCGGTGGAAGAAAGCTGCTACTCCGGAGGAGCGCGGGAGATTGAGGAAGCTTGAACCTGTTGACTACAATGTCCGCGAGGTGGAAAGAGAGAAGGAGAAGCATCTGACTGAGGGAGAGGAAGAAGCCGGGTTTTGAGTTGTTCATCCTTCGAAGAAATCGAAGACTTCTCCTGCCGTCGAGATGGTGGTTGACAACAATGGTAAAGCAAGACCACGAGAGAGACCATTGGTGATTAGGGCGGAAGTGGTGCAAGAGCGTCCGGCTCGAGGTCGTGACAAGAAGTATGATAAAAATGACAAAGGCAAAGGCAAAGGGAAAATGGAAGAGTAGCCTAAGTCTTTATTATTATTTATTATTATTATTATTATTGCAATAAGAAGGTGGGGTTTTTAGAATCCTAGCCTATTTATTTTTATTATGACTTTATTATGTAACGTACTATTATTAGAAATGAAATAAAAAGGTTAATTGGTTATGAAACCATTACGACTTTCTTTTCATTATTCTTGTCGAATTTCAAATGCATTTGCAAATGTCCTTCTATTTACATTTAAGATGATTAAATGGGTTGTATCCCGTAAAGAATTGCCTACGTATTCATTTAAAAAAATGAAATCAAACCGTTGCGCGTTGTTCGAGTAAATGTAAAAGAATAATTGTTCTAAGCAAGAGCTTGGAATGAAATTAGAAAATAAGCATGTGCTTTACTTACTCCTAAAATGCAATTTAGTTTATTTGATGATATGAGAATGACAAATTGTCAAAATGCAAGAGCAAGATGACATTAGCTTAATTTAGTTTGGCTAGGGGCCGTTTATTTCGTGCCACAAGAGCGACACGCGAGGTTACGCGAGGCGCGTTTTTGCTCTTATTCTAGGCACAGTAACGTTTTAATTGGTCGAGGTTTGTTGGGTTGGCAAATTCGTTCCCATCTAGGTCTGTGATTCTAATCGCACCCCCTGAAAGTATGGACTTGACTAGGAATGGCCCGGCCCAATTGGGTTTGAATTTTCCTCGTGGATCGACAGTGATACGTGCAAATTCTATACACTTTATTTGCAGTTTTGGCACGTATTTTCATGCATAATTGTTGGCTTAAGGCCACTATTTCTCCCGAAACGGTTTACTTTGCATTTTCTATGATTTATTGTAGAAATGAGTGGAAGTAAGCTAATCAAGCCTAAATCGTCCTCCGGAGGCAGCTTCAGGAAAGCTTGGAAGAAGGAAGTTCGGTTTCACCCACCTTGGGATACGTGCAAAGGAGTGAAGAGCTGAATTGAAGAGAGGAAGAGCCACTGCACAGCACCACCAGTCGATCGACAACTCCTTTCAGTCGATCGACCGTTGAAGCCGCAAGCGAAGTCTGTTTCGCATTTACCAGTCGATCGACCATACTGACCGGTCGATCGACCAGTCTTCGAGCTGAGATTTATTTCTTCGTGTTAGACTTTTAAAAGCCCAACTTGTAATTGATCTTTTGGCATCTTTTATCAGTAGAACACAGCAATTATTAGGTTATGCTTTTCATTATTGAAGAACTCAGTTTTTAGATCTAGCTTTGGGGACAGAAAACCCGGATTTCGATACTTTGTTCATTAATTCAATTAGTAAGTTTTTATGCAAATTCTTTCTTCCTTAATTCCTTGTTGTTTCAATTCTTGTTTTCATCAATTTAATTTCAGCAATTGAGTTCTTATTTTTTATCTTTTATTCAGATTCAATTATGTCAAATTTATTCTTTGCTATTAATTTTGAAGTTAGTATAGTTTTAATTATGCGTAGGTAATTTCATTGATTGGGAACTAGGTGAGCCATGGCGTAAATTAGGATTGTTTTGTAGTATGAACCCTTCCGTGTTGGTCTTGTTGTCTTTGATAAACCTTTTTACTAGATTGAAAGATTAGTAATTTGAATTATCATTAGATTTGCAATTTCTCTTGAGCGAAAGCTTTGAGAAATTCTAGGGAGTTAATAGACCGTAAAGGTTATTTAAGCATCGATCGAAAGGCCAGCTTGTATTCCCTGAGACCGTATTATAAGACCTCTGCTACTTTACTGGCCTGACCTTGCCATGGTGAACCGAAGTTCCCGATCTTCCTTTTATCTTGTTGAGAAAATTCGTTTTAGTAATTAGTCAATTTAGTCAACCAATCTCAAAACCCCCCAATTAATTGTTACTTTTATAAACTGAAAAATAGCAAACAAAATCAACCTTGTCTCTCTGTGGTTCGACCCTTACTATCACTAGCTATAGTTTTAGTTTGGAACTATAAATTTAATTTTGATACAAAACGACGGTATCAAATTTTGGCGCCGTTGCCGGGGAGACGGTGTAATTCTGTTTGCTTTATTTTAGTTTATTTTTCTTGTCTCAAGGAACTTTGGTTCCTTGAGACCGTTGCTTACCTTTGCTTCTAGTTTTGCTTTTGCACAGTTAGAAGACAGGTTTTTGAGAGGAAGACTTGAGTACTCTCATTTTGGCAATTATGGCTACAATATATGATAATCTTCAGCCGAAGGAGCACCACCTTCCAAAGGGGCACCAGTTACCTTACCCTACTACCGGTAACTTCGAATTTCGTTCCTCTTATATCGATTTAGTGGAGCGAAATCAATTTGTTGGTCTACCAGATGAGGACCCCTTGAAGCATATGGAAATTTTCACAGACTACTGCTGTTTCATACCTAAACCGGCTGGGTAACTCAGGATGAAGTGAAGGGGTTGATGTTCTTATACTCCTTGAAGGATTCGGCGCGAGATTGGTACCGCTACCTTGATAGGGTAGCATCTGGAGTCACGGATTGGACATCTCTAGCATTAGCCTTCTATAAGAAGTACTTCCCACTTTCAAAGACTAACGCCTTGAGAAACAAAATCACAAGTTTCCAGCAAGGAGTTGATGAGGATTTTTGTGAAGCATGGGGACGTTTCAAAAGTTTGGTCCGAGCTGTCCCTCATCATGGTTTCCAGCAATGGTATCTTTGCAACCTATTCTATAATGCTTTATATGATGATTACAAGGTCATCTTGGATGCAGCTGTGAATGGTAGGTTCCAAAATAATACCGGTCAGAACAAAGGTTGGAATACTATCGAGGAGATGGCAGTCCATAGAGCTGAGTTTGGAAGTTCACATGGAAATTCGCGAAAGCAAAGTGATGAAATGAGTGCCGTTGTGACACTTATCACTTCTATTACTGCCCGTCTCGAGAAGCTCGATATTTCTGAAACTTCCAAGGAGAAAGTTGAAATACTTGTTCAAAACTCAGATGAGACCACGAAGTTGAGAGAAATGGTCCAACTCCTTTTGGTTCAAGTGGAGAATATGGAAGCAGCCGGGATTGAGTCCTCAAAGAATTTTGTGAAGCAGTTGAAGAATATAGAGGCTAAGCAAGTCGCCAATTCTTCAAGCAAATGTGAGGGGCCAATTAAAACGATCAATGCCATTAATCTCAGAAGTGGCCTCTCTTATGAAAGTCCCGACAAGCCAAAAGAATACTCGGGAAATGATGAAGAAGCTAGTTTAGTTTCTGGTGCAAAAACGAGCTCAACTGCCGGTACTTCTGGTCGATCGACCAACATTGTCAGTCGATCGACTGTAGCGTCAGATAAAATAGTTTCTGATCAGAAACTATTCACACCTAGCACAGGAAGTCGATCGACCAATATTGTCAGTCGATCGACTGAGTCACCTGACGAAATCAATTCTGAACAGGAACCGTTCACGCCCAGCCAAGTTGGTCGATCGACCACTCATATCAGTCGATCGACTGAGATCCCAGTACAGGATGCAAATCCGTCAACTAGTTTGCATGATTCTTCACGCATTGACGATTTGACGGGGGTTTTAAACCTACGGAAGCCGAAGGTTACTGATCCTACGACCAGTGTTGCAGTCCCGTATCCGGAGCGTTTGAAGGCTACTAAGCTGGAGCGTAAGTTTGGTAAGTTTCTGGAGATGGTCCAGAATCTCGAGGTAACGGTTCCTTTCACTGATTTAATTACCCAGGTACCCTCTTACGCTAAATTTATGAAAGATATTTTAAATCGTAGGAGAAATTTTCGTGATGATGGTAATGTTGCTTTTGTGGAAGAATGTAATGCTCTTTCGCAAATTAATGTACCACCTAAATTAAAGGACCCGGGTAGTTTTTCAATTCCTTGCACTATAGGTAACCACGAAATTGGAAAGGCCCTTTATGACTTAGGGGCCAGTGTCAGTGTCATGCTGTATTCTGTTTGCGAAAGGTTAAATATTGGTAGACTTAAGGTGACCGATATTACCGTTCAAATGGCAAATAGATCGACTCAGAGACCTATAGGCGTTCTAGAGGATGTACCAGTTCGAGTGGGTAAGTTTTTTATCCCTGTCGATTTTGTTGTTTTGGACATTGCTAAGGACAGTCAGATACCTATTATTTTAGGTAGACCGTTTTTACATACAGCTGGGGCTGTAATAGATGTCAAACGCGGAACCATAACCTTAGAGGTAGGGGATGACACCATTGAGTTCAGTCTTGCTCACAAGGCGACTGAACCTTCTGATGAGGATACGTGTTATTCCATTGATATTGTTGACAGGGATGTTACTTGTAATTGGAGTGAATCCTTAGCCAAGGATCCCTTAGCTGATCTAACCCGTTTAGATGAGTGTGCGGGTATCTGATGGAGAATGCTTTGAGGAGCCAGATGCTTTGGTAGCCTCAATGGAGAGCTACGAGCTCAATGAGGAAGAAGATGAGATGCTTTTAAGCTTGGCCAACGAGAACTTGGTCAACACTTGCTACACCATTGAAGCTGATTCTATCTATGCTGTAGAGGTAAAGATGCCAGAGCGTAAGCCACTTCCTCCTAATCTTAAGTATGTCTTTCTAGATGATACGGAGCAGTACCCAGCTATTGTTAGTGCTAAGCTTAATGATGACCAGCTGTCTGCTTTGATGTGTGTGCTTAAGAAAAACAGGAAAGCTCTAGGTTACTCTTTGGATGACATTAAGGGCATCAGCCCTAATGTTTGTATGCACAGGATAGAACTGGAGGAAGGCCACAAGCCTTAAAGACAGGGTCAACGCAAGTTGAACCCGAAGATGCAGGAAGTTGTTATGGCTGAGGTGATGAAACTACTCGATGCAGGTATTATTTATACAGTTGGCAACTCCAAGTGGGTTAGCCCAGTTCAGGTAGTCCCGAATAAAGGAGGGACTACCGTGGTTAAAAATGAGAAAAATGAATTAATACCAACTCGAGTAGTGACAGGGTGGCGGATGTGCATTGATTATAGACAGTTAAATGCCGCCACCAAGAAAGACCACTTCCCCCTCCCTTTTGTTGACCAAATGATTGAAAGACTTGCTTCTAACAAATTTTTCTGTTTTCTAGACGGATATTCAGGGTTCTTTCAGATCCCTATTCATCCGGACGATCAGAGTAAGACCACTTTTACCTGTCCACAGGGTGTTTTTGCATATCGTAGAATGCCTTTCGGATTGTGTAATGCCCCTGCTACCTTTCAGAGGTGCATGATGGGGATTTTTTCTGATTATATAGAGAATATTATGGAAGTATTCATGGATGATTTCTCAGTTTATGGTAGTGACTTTGATCGTTGTTTAGCTAACCTTGATAAAGTCATGCAAATAGTATAGATGTTAATCTTGTTTTAAACTGGGAAAAGTGTCAGTTTATGGTCAATGAGGGAGTTGTGTTAGGGCATCTGATTTCTGATAAAGGTATACATGTTGATAAGGCAAAGGTGCAGGTGATTGAGCAATTACCTCCTCCCGTGAATGTTAAAGGAGTGAGGAGTTTCCTTGGTCACGCTGGTTTTTACCGGCGTTTCATTAAGGATTTTTCAAAAATTGCTAAACCACTTACACATTTGCTCCTTAAGGATGCTGTCTTTGAATTTACTGATGAGTGCCTTACCGCTTTTAACAGGTTAAAGAGGCCCTAGTTTCTGCGCCAATCATTCACCGCTTTGATTGGGACCTCCCATTTGAGATCATGTGTGATGCCAGCGATTATGCGGTCGGTGCAGTTTTGGGACAGCGGAAGAATAAAGCTTTGAATGCCATATATTATGCGAGCCGAACTCTGGATGAGGCTCAAATTAATTATTTTACCACTGAGAAGGAGTTTCTAGCTGTAGTTTTTGCCTTAGACAAATTTCGGTCCTATTTGTTAGGTTCTAAGGTTATTGTTTATACTGACCATGCAGCGTTGAAGACTCTCTTTGTTAAGAAAGATGCGAAGCCGGGGCTTTTGAGGTGGATACTCCTTTTGCAGGAGTTTGATTTGGAGATCAAAGATAAGAAAGGAGCAGAGAATGTGGTAGCTGACCACCTATCTCGTCTGTCTGGTGACGAAAAAAAGGGAGGATTCGTTGCCTATTAATGATTCTTTTCCTGATGAGAGTCTGTTAGCTATTACTACTTCAGGGTCTTATCCACCTCCGTGGTTTGCTGATTTTGCTAATTTTGCTGTGACAGGTAAGATACCACCCGAGCTTTCATGGCAGCAGAAGAAGTGGTTTGCTTATGATGCTAGACAATATTTTTGGGATGATCCTTATGTTTTCAAGGAATGCGCAGACGGTCTCATCCAGAGATGCGTGCCTCAATGGGAGGTGAAGGATATCCTAGAGGCTTGCCACTCTTCTGCTTATGGTGGTCATCACGGTCCGTCCAGGACTGTAACCAAGGTACTCCAATATGGTTTCTATTGGCCAACTTTGCATGCAGATTGTCGCAATTTTGTTGCTGAGTGCGATGCTTGTCAAAGATCGGGGAATATTTCCAAGAGACATGAGATGCCACAGGTAGGCATTCTTGAGGTTGAGATTTTCGATGTCTGGGGCATCGATTATCAAGGACCTTTTCCGAGCAGTCAAGGTAATAAATATATCCTCGTAGCTGTAGATTATGTGTCCAAATGGGTGGAAGCTATTGCTACTCCCCATTGCGATGCAAAAACCGTGATTAAGCTGTTTAAAAAGATTATTTTCCCTCGTTTTGGTGTCCTTCGGGTTGTCATTAGCGATGGGGGAATGCATTTTAAAGAGAAACAACTTAGTGCTTTATTGACTAAATTCGGTGTCCAACATCGTAGAGGTTTGGGGTATCATCCCCAAACTAGTGGTCAGGTTGAGGTTTCTAACAGAGAATTGAAAGAAGTCTTAGCTAAAGTTGTTTCTAAATCACGGAAAGATTGGAGTCTTAAGTTAGACGATGTCTTATGGGCTTATAGAACTGCGTTTAAAACGCCAATCGGGATGTCACCATACCGATTGATTTATGGTAAGACATGTCATCTGCCTGTTGAGTTAGAGTGTAAGTCTTGGTGGGCTATATGTGATTTTAATTTGGATCCTAACCTCTCTCGTGAGAAACGCATGACACAGCTGAATGAGCAAGAGGAATTTAGGCTGCTGGCCTATGACAATGCTAGGATCTACAAGGAGAAAACGAAGCGCTGGCACGATAAGAGAATCATCAAGCGCGAGTTCCATATTGGCGATAAGGTACTCCTTTTTAACGCTCGTATCCGTTTATTTCCTGGTAAGCTGAAATCCAGGTGGACTGGCCCTTACACGGTCACAGCGGTCACAAAGTTCGGATCAGTTGAATTGGAGACCTCTGCTGGAGAAAGGTTCAAAGTTAATGGCCAATATGTGAAGCATTATCACGGATCAGATGCATATGTTGGGAAGGTCGAGGTATTGTACTTCGACCCGTTATCGGATGATGCAAAGTGAGGTAAAAAGGTCGTGCGGGACCTTTTAAACCAGCGCTAACCGGGAGGCAACCCGGGTTGTAACTTTTTGTAATTAGGAAGTTTATTTTGTTATTTCTTTTAATTTGCATTTTGAGCTTTATTTATTTGTTTATTTCCTTTTAATTAGCATTTCTTGGTTTGGAAATTTTGTGCGGCTTTGATAATTTTTGCAGGAATTTATTTTTATGCAAAGTGCGTAGGTGGTTTACTAGTTGTTTGTGAGAGAAAAACGGGAAATTATGATGGCAAAATGAATTTTTGACGAACTAAAGTTTAATTGCCAACGTAGGCAGTCGATCGACTAAGTGAGTCAGTCGATCGACTGAGAGGGAGAAAGCAGAAGCTACTGTGTATAGGGGAGTGGTCGATCGACTTGGTCATATAGTCGATCGACCACCACACGGGAATCCAGAAGCTGTGTAAATGGAAGACTAGTCGATCGACCGAGTCAAGTGGTCGATCGACCATTTCGCGGGTTCAGAACGCGTAGTAATAAGGGAAGTTCTTTTCTATTTTCATTCATTCTTTCACTTCACACTTAATCAAAAAAAAAAAAATCAGAGGATAGAAACCCTTGTTCTTCTTCCCTTTGCGATTTCTAACTGCAAATCCCCCTTTAATCTCGAATTTCTTTCTTAATCCTTCAAGTTCTCGTCTAAGGTATGCCCTTAATCTTGCTTCCATCCTTCTTATTTGAATTTTATGCGAGTTCCATGCCAGATTTTCGAGCATTGTGTCATTGAGACGGAAAAATCGATTTGGGGAAATCGATTTTGGGGATTGTTTTCTTGCCATTTTTGTGCTTTAATTGCTTGTTCTACCCTTTCCCCCCTGATTTTCGAACCTAATTAGAAACTAGGATGTGTTTAAAACCGTTTTCCCCAAATTTCGAACCCTAATTTGGATTTTCAAATTCTGATTTTGTTCGGGTTTTCGTAATTCGACAATGTTAGGGGATTTTTTGTTGCTAATAGGGATTCTTTTGCAGGCAACAACAATGTCAAAAGGCAAGGAACACATGTTTGAAGGGCAGTCGAGCCAAGGCGCTGCCAAGCGGTCACGAGGACCGCCACTGATGATAGAGGCTACCACGGATAGTCTACCTGACTATCCGCAGGTTATCTTTGCTAATTCTACTCAGCGTGCTAAGTTTTCTCTTTTTGTTTCGAGAATGAAAGTTACAGCTACCTGATTTCTTCACAAACCTACTTTGGAGGAATTAGGCTATTATGAGTCAGTTGTGACCCTGCTAAATGGGACAGGTATGACGGGTCTAGTGGACATGGCTGAGTTCACGTATTACATTTTGACCCTCGAGTTCTTTTCGTCTTATGCTTTTAACTCAGCTGCTTTTGCGGAAAATAAGACTAGTGCTTGCATCTCTTTCCGGCTATTCAATGTCAATTACTCCTTGACATTAGCCGATTTCGCTGGATTTTTGGGTCTTTACTTCGAGGGCAGAACCTCGGATACCTCTGATGTTCACCGGGTCATGTGGTCTTGCATTAGTGACTTTTACGGGCCTAAAAGGACGGGCACTTTCGTCCACTTGCCCCCTCTTCGTTATTTTCTACGGCTAATGGGTAATACCATTTTCGGCCGTAAAGAGTCAAACAATGTGAATAACATCGAACTGTCTATTTTAGCGGGCTATCTGAACATTGAAAGTCGGATAGCCCGTATCTATAACATCGCTTTTTTGACTGCCGCTCACTTTCAGACTGTTAGTGAGGGCACATTGACCATTATTGCTTGTGGCGGATTGGTGACGCGTATCGCCAACCGTCTTGTTTTACTTTTCCCTCGACAGGAGGACCCTATAGACCCTGACATGCGCTTCATGAACCTTGCTTACGCGAGGGTTGTCCATTGGGTCGATAGACAGATGCGGTGGAAGATTGACTCTTTCATCTGTGACCGCATTCCTGTTCTTGGCTACCCTCCTATCCTGCCCCTTACCACTGTTCCGGGGGCAGCTCGGCCGCCCTTGCCTAGTTACAGGCTTACTATTTTGGCGGCCACTGCTACTGCTACCACCTCGAGGAGAGCTCGTACCTCCTCTTCACAGGCACCCTCTACCTCCACTCCTGCTCCCACTCGCTACCCGGCCACTTTTCGACCACCCACACCTTTGGTCGTCCCTCCGGTCATGGACCAAAGGGCAATGTCACGTGTACTGGGTGATTTGTGCAGGAGCTTTGACCAGCACCGGCTAGACACGGCTCTAGCCCTGTACCCAGTCTACGAGGAGTTAGCCCGGGAGGGATGCTCCCACAGGGTGCTTGGACTCACCCTTCCTACTTTGTTCCCCCTGTGGGTGGCTACCCTCAGCCTGCCAGGAGACCCCCTCCTACTACTACTGCTGGTGCCTCCACTTCCAGGAGAGCCACTGTCGCTGCTGCTGAGGCGGACGAGGAGAGCGACTCGGGGTCCGGTGAGTCTAGTGGTGAGGAGTACGACAGTGGTGATTAGATGTTGGTGACCTCCCCGTTTTTGGCTGGTTTGGGGAGGTCGTATCTTGTGAGTTTCCGATCCTTCTTCATTAGTTTCCTTTTATTTTGTTATGCTTTTATTCTCCCATATTTCTGCTGGTGATTTCCTGCTGAGCACAATGAGGGCATTGTGCGTTTTGGTTTGGGGAGGGTATTTGCATATGCCTTTTGTTTTGCATCTGCATTTGTTTTTTATTGCATTTCAGTCACATGTTTAGTGCATTTCTGTTTGCATTTGTTTTTCTTCCCTAAAAAAAAAATTGAAAATGTCATAAAAAAACCAAAAATATCACGTTTACTTTTGCATATAGTCGAGTCGGATTGGAGGTTATTAATGATGATTTTGCACTATTAGTCAAATATGCCATTCCATGCCCTTTTCACAGCTGTTTAGCGAGAATTAAAAGTGATTTCTCAAATTTTGTTATGGAATTCATTTCGGCTAATTAGACTTGACTCATTATTTTTGGCAAACTACTTATACTTTCTGAGATATAGAGCCCATATCTGGTGACATTCATGACCGGTTAATTTAGGATTGAGAGTAGTACTCCCTTCATTTCATGTTTTGCACGTGTATGAGTTTTGATTGCTTATTGCCTATACGCATTGGTTTGTGGTCGGTATTGCATGTTTTGAGAACTACTGCATCCTCCCCTTTCTCATTTTACCCCATTAACTCCACTATAAGCCATAACTGCCAGTTTCCCTCACTACATCCCATACTTAGCCTACCATTGTGCCAAGCTAGGAAGTAGTAGAGGAATTTGTCGATTTAAGCTGTTTTGGTTCGCTTTTGTAATGTTGGAGCGAGTATTTTTGAGAAGTGAAGGAGAATATTTCAGCCTGAAAATAGAAAGAAAGAAAAATTCAGAAAATGAAAAAAAAAAAAAAAAAAAAAAAAAAAAAAAAAAAAAAAAAGAGGACATATACCTGGGCAGAGAGCACTGGTTGTGACAGGGTGGTCGATCGACTGCCCATTCCAGAAGAAAATAGAAGAAAAAAAAAAGAGGAATTTGAAAATAATAATGATTTGGTTGAATAGAGAACACGCCTCATGTGCCTACTTCATGAATTGGAGGCGTTTGTTTTGGGATATTGTGTAGCCTAGTCTTTTAAAGGCATGATTTATAATTCGAGTTGGAGGAATGGGATGCGGTTTCTAATGGTTCGTTAGGTACTAGCTTGGCTCTTACCTTCACAATTCCATACTTGTTTTGCCCTTCTTTCCCACTTAGCCTCACATATCCAAATTTTGCAATAGTTCGGCATGTAATAGTCCTTGACGGTGGTTATGCGTATGTACGGTAGTTAGAATCATTATTCATACTAGTCAAGCATACTTGTTTTGTCGGTCGCAGTTTAGGTGAGAGACTGTATTTTCTTTCCTCTCTTTTACATATAATCTTACCATTTACTTTGCTGAGGGAAGAGTGACCCGGGAGAGTCCGAATTTATGAGTCCTGCAAGGTCGAACGCCCGATTTAATTCCATGATATGCATAAATTTGTTCACTTGATTTAAGCTTTGCAGTAGTTGACTATGTGCATTAAACGGTTTGGCATTGACTTGTAGCTAGCTCTGAGATATACTCCTTTTCATTTAGTTTTTATATGGGTCGTAGTGCTTGCTTGGGGACAAGCAAGGTTTGGTTTGGGGAGATTTGATACGTGCATATTCTATACACTTTATTTGCAGTTTTGGCACGTATTTTCATGCATAATTGTTGGCTTAAGGCCACTATTTCTCCCGAAACGGTTTACTTTGCATTTTCTATGATTTATCGTAGGAATGAGTGGAAGTAAGCTAATCAAGCCTAAATCGTCCTCCGGAGGCAACTTCAGGGAAGCTTGGAAGAAGGAAGTTCGGTTTCACCCACCTTGGGATGCGTGCAAAGGAGTGAAGAGCTGAATTGAAGAGAGGAAGAGCCACCGCACAAGACCACCACGATCGATCGACTCGACTCCTCTCCTTTCAGATCGATCGACCGTTGAAAATCAAGCGAGCTCGGTTCGCATTCTGCATTTACCAGTCGATCGACCATACTGACCGGTCGATCGACCAGTCTTCGAGCTGAGATTTATTTCTTCGTGTTAGACTTTTAAAAGCCCAACTTGTAATTGATCTTTTGCCATCTTTTATCAGTAGAACGCAGCAATTATTAAGTTATGCTTTTCATTATTGAAGAACTCGGTTTTTAGATCTAGCTTTGGGGACAGAAAACCCGGATTTCGATACTTTGTTCATTAATTCAATTAGTAAGTTTTTATGCAAATTCTTTCTTCCTTAATTCCTTGTTGTTTCAATTCTTGTTTTCATCAATTTAATTTCAGCAATTGAGTTCTTATCTTTTATCTTTTATTCAGATTCAATTATGTCAAATTTATTCTTTGCTATTAATTTTGAAGTTAGTATAGTTTTAATTATGCGTAGGTAATTTCATTGATTGGGAACTAGGTGAGCCATGGCGTCAATTAGGATTGTTTTGTAGTATGAACCCTTCCGTGTTGGTCTTGTTGTCTTTGATAAACCTTTTTACTAGATTGAAAGATTAGTAATTTGAATTATCATTAGATTTGTAATTTCTCTTGAGCGAAAGCTTTGAGAAATTCTAGGGAGTTAATGAAGGAAATGTAGATTCATATACAAATTAACATACTCATATATGTCATAATTAATTTGTCATAAAATTAAAACGGATTTTATGCATGCAAACAATAATATAAGAGAAGAGAAATCAAGTCCTTACATTGTAGATTTCGGTTATATTGGGCACAAGAGAGATCACCTTTCTCTCTTGTTCTTGAGCTTTTCCTTATGGATGAACCAAGATCCAAGTGTAGGATCTCTCCCTAAGCTTTATACCCAAGGCTTTCTCTTAATTTAATTAATATTACAAAACTAGTATAATATTAATTAGGTAGAAAATTGAACCAAAATATTTATATAACTCTTGAATATTTCGGTTTTTGGGGAGGAAGAAGATGGGAGTTTTTATCTCTCTAAAACTCATATTTTAGATGGTGGAAATGAATGAATGAATAATAATCTTTCATTATTGTATATTAGGTAAAATTGAGAGGAAAAACAATTAGTTTTTCCACTCTCAAAAACCGGCCCAAAGGAGAGAGGTAGGAGAGCCAATGCATGCCCTCATTTGTCTTCACAATGTCTTATAGGGTTGCATGGCTACACTTGCTTTTAATCATTATGTTCACCACTAAAAATGTAAACACAATTTTAGCTTAATTCTCCTCCAATTTTTTCGGCCCAATCTATAATATGGATTCCATATTATTTTTGTCAATTGTCAATATGTCACATGTCATATGTGACATAAATTTGTTATGTATTTTTAACATATTAAAAATCAACGTATTATCAAAAATACGTCACATACAAAAATCGACTTAGTAATTTTATAATTACTTGTGCCAAAATATTTTACCATTTATAAATTTCAACTGATTGTATTTATAATAATTCATTCAGTTCCGATTGTTTCTTTAAACAATAATTTCATCCGAGTAATGATACAATTCAATTACTCGGACATCGTATCTTATTAAATCATATGTTAATATGATACGTAAATTTTACTTCCAAAATCGTCCGTCAATTTTCAAGTAATTTAATTAACTCGCAACATTATACGATTAATTAAATAATCAATTAAGAGTATTGCCCTATAGGTATGACCTAGGGGGTCAACTGATCACCACCGTCACACGACAGTAATGTCAAACTCTAGTCAGCCAATCATTACCGATATATGTTGACCAGTTGACAGTAACAATATTACTTCCCAATTGTATTCTTAAAATGAGATTTAATAATGATATTTAAATCATATGATCGCACTATTGTTGAGGACACATTTCCCAACAATCTCCCACTTGTCCTCGACAAGTGTGCGTCACCAATTCTCTTGTCCTATTACTATCTCCCACTCAATGCAAGGTGTCTTTCAGGTCGTACTTGCAAGTGATCATATCGAGAGTGGTTTCCTCGATCTGGAGAATAACTGATTGACCGGATTTATCCACTCGGATACCTTCCGAGCGTGGCCACGCATTTCGATTCATTACTCCTCGAGTGGCCCCGAGATATTGTTTTAACCCTGACAAGGGGATGGACAATTCCTATCGCACTCATTCCCTTCGACTAGCCACAGCCATCATAACCCAAAATATGCCCATTTGACCCCATTTACGAAGGTCGTAGTAACACAAATCAAAGTTAATCTGAAACTGAGTCATCTTAGGTGAATAGTCTTTAGTCAAAAGAATCGACTCATTTGAATACTATAGCAGCTCTCGCCACGACCAGGCTATATAAATTTGCCAGAACTCTATAAGCGGTCATTAGGCCCGACAAAAAGTTCCTAACAGTCTGCCTATGTGATGGACTAGTCATCTCACATGACTCTATGGCATTTGAACTTGCCATCAATCGCATCACACTCTAGTCACTTCGAGACGTCACCTCATACAAGTGACTATGGGCGAATACAATGTTAATCCGTGTTCACTTTAACGGGGTTCAATTGTCACTACAACCCGTTTGGATGTAACAAAGTATAATAAAAGAGTTTCAAAGTAAAACTCAAACTCGAACGACAAATGCGATTATCACATATGAATAGTCAATGCTTGATTACTACTTCATGTTCTATAATCTAATTTGATCTTGTATGTAGTTGTTCATTTCAATTCGATTGAAATGACATGACTCATCATGTTTAGCCTATGAGAAGGCTTTGGTTAGTAGGTTTTATCAACTTCTTGTACCTTACTTAACCTTACTACATATTCGTTTTCCTTTGTAATGTATACATTTGCATCACAAAACTTTCTGAGTACGTGTCGAGATCCAATCAAGACATAGGCCCTCTTAGCCTAAGAATAGCTCCCACTGATTTCACAGTGTGCGGGACTCATCCTCTTGCACATCTCATGATTGCAAGTGTACTCAATTTCCGTTATAAATATCTCTCATTGTTCTTTATTGCCTAGAACGATTCTAGAAAATCTACTTCTTAATTATCATAGCAACAATGGTATCTTAACCATCCTAATGTGTTTTGATTATGGTTTTGTCGGAAACCATGCGCAACCTCAATTGTCAATTGTCACTTGTGTAACACCCTTACACAAAATTGCATCATAAACACTTTGCTTTACTTCCTTAATGCTTCTGCATGCACTTAAGGGTAATCTTTATGGCTTACTTGGCAAAGATTACTTAAATTTGATTTTGAAACAATTCATCATACTCAAAGTATATGAAGTGCTATACATCATTACTCATTTAATTGATTCGGCAGCGGAAGCAAATGAAATCAATCAAATATGTTCAATTTAATTGAACTAGTCATGAATCTTATCAACATAAGACTTCTTATTGACGCTAATATCATGTGGATTTATCTTCATAAATCCGGATATTCTAGATGTATTATATTACTCCAAAAGTCTTAAATCATTCTCAATGATCAATATGTCATCCACATATCGGACTAATTAAAATTTCCGTAACTCCCACTAAACTTCATGTATAAACACAACTTCTCGACTTATCGAGAAATGTTTTATCACATGATCAAAATGTTGATTCCAACTTATTGATGTCCTACTTAAGACCCTCTCTTAAGTCTTACATTATCTTAGGATTGCAAGAATCTACAAAACTCCTGACATGTAGTGAATACATTCCTTCTTTTAAAGAAGTGGGTTTTATATTCACTTGTTGTGCGCATATCTTCATAATGAAACACAATCCCTAAGAAGATCCAAATAGACTTAAGCATTTCAATTAGTGCAAAACCCTTTGCAACCAATCTTGCTTTGAAATATCTCTTTATTAGTGCAAAACCCTTTGCAACTAATCAAGCCCTTTTATTTCGGATTTTCATGGCTCTAAGCCTTATATTGAGTTGTGACTTAAACACTCTTATGTAAGTCATATATTCATTACTTTCTAGAAGTAATCAACTTGAATCAAACAATTTCTTTTGTAAGTTATAAGCTCTTTACTTTCTTAAAAGTAGCATGAATTCATCATTTTTAACAAGTGACGAATTTAACCTCCTAGGTTTTTGAAGAAACAATGTCTTACACAAAACATCTCATGTAGCCAAGAAAGACCAGTTTCTTGCGACATAATATTCTTTGTGGCATTCTTTGTGGCTCTTGAATAATTTCTCCCACTCTGTCTTCTAAAAATAAACTTGTATTTTAGAAAGACAGCTTCACGAGCCGCAAACCCGTCGTACTCGTGATAATTGAAGAGGAAAAATGAGCATTTGTTTCTTGTGATAAACTTACAACCATGGTACCCTTACCATTTCATATCTCATATGATTCGATTTAGTGGAAAAATAATTTAGACAAAATGATAAAATCCCCAAGAAGATCAAGTAACTCAAAGTAACTTGATTGAAGTCCAAACCATATCGAATAGCGTTTGATTTCTTATCCAACCACACATTAATCCATAATGCGTGCTAAGAGAGATTAATCTGTGATACTATATCACAATTCATTTGGCTTATATCAAAGTCTTCACTTTGATAATCCCATCACGACTAAATCGTGATTCCTTGAACTCTTTGAAATTCTTCAAGGATTTCTCTATTTACCTTATTAAGTGAACATATTAGTGTCAACTTAAATCGTTGGTAAAAGATAATGATCAACCTATTTTGGATCGATGATTTACAACCTCGATCTCCTTTTCAACCAAAAGGCACGAGGCATCTTGCTTTGAATACAAGATACGCATATACCATTAACAATCTAATGGTTTCAAGAGCACTCGATAACTCTTTGCGTTCATCATTCCAAAATTTAAGGTTTAATCTTGGGTTACCAATTTGAGCCTTACATCATCTTCATGATATATCATTCTTGTTTGGTTTAGAATATAATCACCTTGATGATGGGCTAGCCATACATCAAATCATGGTGTAAAGGGTCACATAGGTGAAAACCTCTTTTGTATCTTAACAAGTTTATATTCTTATTTAGAGTTTATGCACTTAATAGTCACAATTAAGTACCACTTTAAATCCAAAAACTAGATTGAGTACACAATTACTCTATCTCTCGACTTTATTGTTGCTAGTCGTCATATTCTAATCATCCTATGTATCAAACATAATGATGAAAACCACCACCGGTTTCTAATATTGACGAAGTAATACTAGCAAAAATTATGTTTAATTAAATAAACATTTTTAAAGAAGAAGGTCCCATTAGATGTCCCACAACTAACTTGTTGATTCTTCAATAATTTGGGGTAGTTTCCTTTCTCGTGTCCAACATTTAAGACAATGGAAACTATATCGGTCGGGATTGATAGGTTTAGCATCGTCATTCTCAACAACTTTACCTTTAACATTACCTTGTATCAATTCCTTTTACTTCTTGAACCTCGTCCTCATCTTAACAGTTTAAGAGAATGCTCCCACTTATTTCAATGAGTCTTTGCTTTGAGAAGCAAAATTGAATTCACAAAGATCACTCTTCATTTGTTCGTTTTAGTCTTAAAACTTTCATTGAAGTGGTTGCGTTATTTTGGTCAATTACGAATTCTGAAAATCTAATCACCAAAACAATTTATCGCTTCAAGGTACTTAATTCAATTAAGTATATGAATAACAATCCATTGCAAGTAGATGTGTTAGTCAAAAATCAAAAACCTGTTTGATAATGAATAACTTTAATCTATACTCTTTACAAGAGATCCTTAGCAATGGTTCATTTGAGGTTTTTAGAAGCAATTTCAAATTTGTCTTTAGTTACGATGTTTTAATGGAGATTTGTATCAAAATCGAAATGATATCGTATATGAATTGTGGTAAAGAAATAGAACAATATAAAAACGGAATAGTGGAAAACTTAACATTCATCGTTTTATTAATACTTGGTAAAACAAGTAAAGCATTTACATAGTGACCTCAACCCAACTATGATAAATGATTCCAAGACCCAAATTCATATCGACTTAGGCACGGTATGGGCGATGAAACCCTTATCAATATAACTCGGTGGATTAACGCTTTAATCGATTCTACTTTTAGAACTCTTGGTCGATAAAATTACTCTAATATTTATCTATAGCCCGGAACACATGCAACTACGGTCGCGAATACTTCCGTTGAGCTCAATCCAAATTTCGAATAAATGTGTCCATGATCCAAATCCACATCAACTTGGGCACGGTATGGCCGATGAAACCCTCATCAACATGAATTCGGTGGATTGACATTTATCACCCACTTCCCCTACGTAACAAGGTTTGTACCCCGGTAGGGCCGAGTGCACTCCCTCACGAAATAGGTTTTCATGGTTTCTACTATTTGGTAAGGCTATGTCTCAATTGATTGTTTTTGCGAGAGGTCATGTCAATTTATTATCTATCACGTTTTAAGTGAACTAAAGCGGTGAACTACGATAATTCTAATTGACACGGTCGATAAACTCGATAAAAAGACAATGCATGTTTAGTTATGGCGATTTAGCAATGCATGTGACATAAAATAAAATGCAAGCATAAAAATAAATAAATAAATCCTAGTATGGCCTTTCCTAAAATAGAAAAACTATTAATCTATTACATATTCGGAAACCAACTCCATTGGTCCCTTGAACTTCGGTTGTGGCACGCATCTCGAGGTAACACCGTCTTTATGTATCGTCATTCTTGAAGAAATCCGTCTTTTGGAACTCCGGAATGAATAAAATTACATAATAAATTACATAATTTCCTATTATACATTTGTAACTAAAATAAAAATAAATCTATTAATTACAAAACGGTGATACGAGATCACAATAAAAATTACAACCGAATCGATATTCCCATACATTTCGGGAAATACCAATTAAAATCTAAGGCCATACTAAGTAAAATTACATAATTCAAAATTACATAAATTAAAATTATGACAATCATAAAGAAAAATGCAGCATTATAATATGTATGAACATGCTCAATTTTTATGCTAAATCGCCTTTTAATTAGCCAATATCGTATATTACTCGGTTTTTACGGATTTGCGTGATTTCAACATTTTATAATCACAAAAATACATAAATTCATATTTATGCATAAGTTAATTACCCTAACCTCTTAGGATTCAAAATTTAGTCTTCACTAATAATTTGACCATAATTAACCTTTATTTACAAAATTGTTCATAAATGGCCCAAAAAATATAAAAATAAGCTATTAAACTTCAAATAAATCCAAAAATTTCAAATAAATTCAAAATTTGAAATTTAAATTCATGAACATTCTGGAAAAATTCCATGACACTCATAATGTTCAAAATCTTAGGTTAAAAAATTTCGAAAATTTTCCGGAAAAACAATGTTGCGGTTTATCGATTTTAACTAAAATAATCATAAAACATGAGGAAAAAATTATTTTTACTAACTTTTCAATTTTAGATCTGAAAAAGATAATAAAATGCAACATTAGACGTTTTTCCTAAGTCATAGATTATGTTTTATTAATTTTTCACTAATAATGTCACTATTTATGCTATTTTCTTCAAAAATTCATAAATCATGCTAAAAGACTTCTTTATAGCCAATTATTTTACACACATCTTGTAAAATTGCATGTGACAACATATTAATTTTCTATGACCAGATTCGAAATTTAACTCATATTAACCTATTTTTCTCTTAAATCCGAATTTAATAATGAAAAATTCATTTTTCGAGCATAACAAGTCCAAAAATTATGAAAATTTACAGGTTATCTCAAAATAATATATGTAACAACATATCCAAAAACCAAGTAAAAATTCGAAGTATAGCTATTTTTAGACCAAAAATGACATTTTTACTCATAAAATCACATTTAAATGCCATTATTATAAATTATGAACAATAAAAATCCGAAAAATTAACCAAAATATCCTAAAACACTTTAGGACCAGAAATATTAACATGCATGTAATAATTTCGTGATATATCATAATAACACAAATTTTACAAGTTTTATTTTGTTATTCATATAACTCGGAAAAACTTTTAACCAATTTGCATGCAAACAACCGTGGCTCATGATACCGATTGAAGGAAATGTAGATTCATATACAAATTAACATACTCATATATGTCATAATTAATTTGTCATAAAATTAAAACGGATTTTATGCATGCAAACAATAATATAAGAGAAGAGAAATCAAGTCCTTACATTGTAGATTTCGGTTATATTGGGCACAAGAGAGATCACCTTTCTCTCTTGTTCTTGAGCTTTTCCTTATGGATGAACCAAGATCCAAGTGTAGGATCTCTCCCTAAGCTTTATACCCAAGGCTTTCTCTTAATTTAATTAATATTACAAAACTAGTATAATATTAATTAGGTAGAAAATTGAACCAAAATATTTATATAACTCTTGAATATTTCGGTTTTTGGGGAGGAAGAAGATGGGAGTTTTTATCTCTCTAAAACTCATATTTTAGATGGTGGAAATGAATGAATGAATAATAATCTTTCATTATTGTATATTAGGTAAAATTGAGAGGAAAAACAATTAGTTTTTCCACTCTCAAAAACCGGCCCAAAGGAGAGAGGTAGGAGAGCCAATGCATGCCCTCATTTGTCTTCACAATGTCTTATAGGGTTGCATGGCTACACTTGCTTTTAATCATTATGTTCACCACTAAAAATGTAAACACAATTTTAGCTTAATTCTCCTCCAATTTTTTCGGCCCAATCTATAATATGGATTCCATATTATTTTTGTCAATTGTCAATATGTCACATGTCATATGTGACATAAATTTGTTATGTATTTTTAACATATTAAAAATCAACGTATTATCAAAAATACGTCACATACAAAAATCGACTTAGTAATTTTATAATTACTTGTGCCAAAATATTTTACCATTTATAAATTTCAACTGATTGTATTTATAATAATTCATTCAGTTCCGATTGTTTCTTTAAACAATAATTTCATCCGAGTAATGATACAATTCAATTACTCAGACCGTATCTTATTAAATCATATGTTAATATGATACGTAAATTTTACTTCCAAAATCGTCCGTCAATTTTCAAGTAATTTAATTAACTCGCAACATTATACGATTAATTAAATAATCAATTAAGAGTATTGCCCTATAGGTATGACCTAGGGGGTCAACTGATCACCACCGTCACACGACAGTAATGTCAAACTCTAGTCAGCCAATCATTACCGATATATGTTGACCAGTTGACAGTAACAATATTACTTCCCAATTGTATTCTTAAAATGAGATTTAATAATGATATTTAAATCATATGATCGCACTATTGTTGAGGACACATTTCCCAACAGTTAATAGACCGTAAGGTTATTTAAGCATCGATCGAAAGGCCAGCTTGTATTCCCTGAGACCGTATTATAAGACCTCTGCTACTTTACTGGCCTGACCTTGCCATGGTGAACCGAAGTTCCCGATCTTCCTTTTATCTTGTTGAGAAAATTCGTTTTAGTAATTAGTCAATTTAGTTAACCAATCTCAAAACCCCCTAATTAATTGTTACTTTTATAAACTGAAAAATAGCAAACAAAATCAACCTTGTCTCTCTGTGGTTCGACCCTTACTATCACTAGCTATAGTTTTAGTTTGGAACTATAAATTTAATTTTGATACAAAACGACGGTATCAGACAGGTAAAAGAGCTCTAATTGATTTGAGGACCAAGTCTCCTTCCTTGATGTTTCTTGGCTTAACCTTTTTGTTGAAGGCTCATTTGATACGCGCCTGATATGTTTGCACATTATGTAATACGCGTAACCTTCGTTCATCCAGGAGGATGAGTTCTTCATATCTATCCCTCTTCCACTCGGCTTCTGGGATTTGACTTTCGAGTAAAATACGCAAGGATGGTATTTCTAGCTCGACTGGTTGTACGGCTTCCATGCCGTAGGTCAAATAGAAAGAAGTGGCCCCAGTGGACGTCCTAACGGATGTACGGTATCCCCATAAAGCAAAGGGTATCTTGCTTGGCCAATCTCTATAGTTGTCAATCATTTTCTTGAGAATCGTGACAACATTTTTGTTTGCTGCTTCTACCGCGCCATTGGTTTGTGGTCTATATGGCCAGGAGTGGTGATGCTTGATTTTGTACTTGGCTAGCAATTGTTCAGTCTCGGCTTGGAAATGCGACCCATTGTCACTGATAATCTCATGTGGGCAACCATATCGACAGATAATGTTGGTTTGTATGAACTTTGCCACGTTCTTGGCCGTAAGACTGGTGTAGGAAGTCGTTTCTACCCATTTGGTGAAATAATCGATTGCTACTAGGATGAAACAGTGGCCTCCTGTTCCGGCTGGAGTGATCTTGCCGATGATGTCAATTCCCCAAGCAGAAAATGGCCAGGGAGATGTCATGGTGTAAAGCAATAAAGGAGGAACATGTTGTACATTCCCGAAGATTTGGCAATTATGGCAATGTCTTACATATTTGATGCAATCAGACTCCATCGTGGTCCAGTAATACCCTAAGCGTGTGATTTTCTTTGCCATCATGGGTCCACTCAGGTGAGGGCCACATTCTCCATCATGGACTTCTTCCATCACTTTCTGTGCCTATGAATGATCAAGACAACGTAGGATTACACCAAGAGGTGTTCTTTTGTATAGTTCTCCTTGCATGAGGACGTATTGGGAAGCTAGCAAGCGGATAGCGCGTTGTCCCCTTTTGTCCATTTCTGGTGGATAGGTGTCATTGAGTTTGAAGTTTAGGATTGCTTGGAACCAAGGCTCCTCCGTAATTTCCTCTTCATCGGTGATTTGGTGCACATAAGCTAGTTCTGATCGTCGTTCGATACATAAAGGAATTTCTACCATGCTATCCGGCATATTAATCAAAGATGCGAGTTTTGCAAGAGCATCCGCAAATTGATTCTCTTCTGGAGGTAGATGTAGGTAGGTCACTCGATCGAAGAATTAGGCAACTTGGTCTATTATGGCTTGATAAGGTGCTAAACTTTTGCTTCGGATTTTCCAAGATCCCGTAATTTGGTTGATGATCAAAGAGGAATCCCCATGTACTCGAAGGTTCTTGATGCCTAAACTTACTGCCGCTTGCAATCCAATGAGACAAGCTTCGTATTCTGCAGCGTTATTTGGCACCTCGAAGTCGAGTTTGACAGAGATTGGTGTATGCTCACCTTCAGAAGAAATGAGCAACACTCCTATTCCAAATCCTCTTAAATTCGATGCTCCATCAAAATAGAGGTCCCAGGAGTCTACATCCATTTGGAGTATATCCTCATCCGGAAACGACTAGGTGTCTATCGTTTGTGTATCATTGATGGGATTTTCTGCGAAGAATTCGGCAACGGCACGCCCCTTTATAACTTTCAGAGACACATACTTGAGATCGAACTCTGAGAGCATCAAAGTTCATCTCACTAGACGTCCATTGAGAACGGGTTTCTCGAATAGGTATTTAACAGGATCCATTTTGGAGAATATTTTGACGGAGTAGCTAAGCATGTAATGGCGTAGCTTCTTCGTTGCCCACACAAGAGCGAGGCATGTCTCATCGAGTGGTGTGTATTTGGACTCGTATTCCAAGAACTTCTTACTAAGGTAGTAGATAGCTCTTTCTTCTTTTCCTACGGTTTGAGCTAGCATGGCGCCCATGGTCGTTTCAGTTACCGTGAGATATAAACCAAGAGGTTGATCTCGTTGAGGTGGCATGAGCACTGGTGGTTTGGCTAATATTTTCTTGATTCGGTCGAAAGCCTTCTGACAGTCATCATCCCACATGGTGTGATCTGTTTTCTTTAACTTCTTGAAGATAGGTTCGCAGATCATGGTAAGTTTCGATATGAATCGACTTATGTATTGCACCTTGCCTAGGAATCCTCTAACTTATTTCTCCGTTTGAGGTTGCGGCATTTCGATTAGAGCTTTGATCTTTGAAGGGTCTATTTCTATACCTCGTTGACTAACAACGTATCCCAGGAGTTTGCCAGGTGTCACTCCGAATGCGCATTTCTGAGGATTGAGCCTCATGTTGTACTTCCGTAGCCTTGAGAAGAATTTGCGAAGGTTCGCAATGTGTCCTTCTCTTTCCTTGGATTTGACAATCATGTCATCTACGTATACCTCAACTTCTTTATGCATCATGTCATGTAAGAGCGTAGTTGCGGTGCGTTGGTATGTAGCTCCGGCGTTGATTAACCCAAATGGCATAACCGTATAACAATAAGTTCCCCATTGAGTGACAAAAGCAGTCTTATGCATGTCCTCTAAGGCCATCTTGATCTGGTTATATCCCGCGTATCCATCCATGAAGGACAGTAGCGCGTGATCTGCGGTATTATCCACCAATATGTCGATATGTGGTAGAGGAAAGTCATCCTTAGGACTTGCTTTGTTTAAGTCTCAAAAGTCAACACACACGGATTCTCCCATCCTTTTTGGGTACGGGTACTATGTTAGCTACCCAGTCGGAGTACTCGGAAACTTTGATGAACCCGGCTTTGAATTGTTTATCGACTTCTTCTTTGATCTTGAGAGCCCATTTTGTCCTTATTGGACGAAGCTTCTGTTTCACGGGTTTGAAACCTGGTTTGATTGGGATTCCATGCTCTGCAATGTCCCTGTCGATCCCTGGCATATATTTGTAGGAAAGCAAAAACGTCTTTGAACTCGTGTAGGAGGTCTATGAAATTGGCCCTTTCGGTGGGGCTCAGGGTTGTCCCTATCCTAAGTTCTTGGGGTTCTAGTTCAGTTCCTACGTTGATGGGTTCAGTATTCTCTATCACTGGTCCCCCTTCCCCCTCTTGTAATATTTCTTTGGCTATGTAGGGAGGTATTTCGGTTGAGTCTGGGTCTGGGTCTGGGTCATCCTCATTATCATCGTAAACAGAATTGCATTCAAGATAACACGAAGAGTAAGCAGAACCTGATTTATTCATATTAAGATTTGAGAAAAGTTGAAACAAAGAAGCCATCTGATCTGTAGTCAGTGGCGGTAAAGGGACAGCGGTTGGGACATTTCCCGAACTACTGTTTCTATTTGACACTAAGCTAGGAGAAACGAGGGGAGTGGGAATGACGACAGGAGGAGACTCTCTAGGAACTTCTCTAGACTCCAACTCTGACTCCGACTCTGACTCTGACTCGAATTCATCGTCTTCTAGTTCTCCTTTGAACATCTCTCCTTCTCCAGTAGTGAGCTTGAAGAGTCTTCCTTGATTGTTTGTCCATTTGATCGATTTTCTCCATCCTTTCTGCTGATTGGTGTTGATTTCTGTGTCCAGTGTGGCAATGATCTCATCTATGATGCTTTCGGCACTCTTGATTAAGGGAAGATCCAGGAGGTAGACATCTTCCTCGCTATTCGTCCATATCCCGTTGATCACCTCTACTTTTGGGGAGATGAGATGTGAGCAATCTAAGGTAGATTCGTCACTTGTGATCATCAGAACTCCAAGAGGATTCTGAGTGTTGTTAGGTTTACCTCCAGGTGGTATTGGTAGACGACCGTCTTCAATCATATCTTAATGTACATTTTTTAGTTTGTAGCATTTCTCTGTATCATGTCCCTTACCTCTATGGTATTCGTAGTACGAGTTCTCATCCCAGAACTTGGATTTCTTTTCTGGTTCGGGTGTAGGGCCTATGGATTGAAGTTTACCCTGTTTCATCAACCTTTTCAGAGCGTTGGAATATGTGTCCCCTAAATTTGTGAATTTCCTTGGAGGGGTACTCTTCTTAGATGGCTCGAGGAGGTTAACTTCATCAGTTTTGCTAGTAGAGCCGTAAGAACGACTTGTTGAGCCTTGATATCCACGACCTATTGTTTTGGACAAGAGCCCTTTACGAATGTCATCTTCGATCCTCGTTCCTAGTACGGTTAAATCTTTGAAGGTCTTGATGTTTTGATACCTTAAATGATTTGCATAGATGGGCTTTAGGTTGTCCACGAATTTGTCCACGAGGGTGGCTTCATCCGGACCTTCAACAAGTTGAGTACTAGTCTCCCCCCCCCCCCGACTTAGGAAGTCGGTGAAACCTTCTTTGTCATTTTGGGTAAGAACCTCTAAAGTGCGCATGTTGACTTGGATTTCGGCATTATCCGCATATTGTTTAGCAAACTCGATTGCGGCGTCGTCCCAGGTGGTGATTTTCTTGTGCTCTAGCGAATAGAACCATTGCTTTGGGATGGTGTCAAGAGATGAAGGAAAGATCCTTAAGAACATCTCGGGTTTAATGCCTTTGATAGACATGTAATCCTTGAAGGCACGGATATGGTTCAAAGGGTTTTCATGCCCCTTGAATTTAGGGATATCCGTCATGTTGAAGTTGGTTGGCAACTTGGAACTCACGGCCTCATATTTGCGATTGTTCTCCCTATAAATGTCATCCCCTTTGAGATACATCAATTGCTCCTCCAAGTATTGGAGTCGTTTCTCAGCTGCAGTCATACCTATGGGAGGGTTTTCGTCCTCGAAGTTGTTGACAAATCCATCAGCCACTTCACTTTCTCGAGGAGGCATCCTCGTTTCCACGGCATATATTCGGCCCTAAATGGTGTCAAGGCGATCATACACTTGGTCTTGAGTAACTTGGAGACGAGCTAGCGCGGTTAGGATTTGATCATTACCATTCTGGAGTTGGTTGAAGTTCACGTCGCTTGTTTCAGGCATCTTGGAAACTGGATAAGAGATCGATGACGAATCAAAACACGATCGACCATTCTAGCACACTTACTCGAAAAGAAATGTTTTGACTCGTGAAGTGGGAGTGTGCCACTTGTGTCAAGTGAGTTTTGAGGAAATGACAAAGTTTGAAAATGTTGGTCCTAGTCAACTTTAGTGTAGTTGTAGGAGTGGACTCGAAGTGAGGTTTTGAAATGGGTTTTAAGGCCCGGATTTTGACTTGACAATTGGATAGAGTTTTGACTGATTTTGTGCTAAAGTTAGGCCCAAATTTTTTCGAAATTTTTATAGATTAAAGAAGGATTTGGATTTTACAAAAAATCGTCATGGTTTTGTTTAGAAAATGGTGATCACATATGGTACAAACATTATACAAGCATTATAACGGGATGCTGAGTGCATTTAAAAAAGGGTTTTGGTTTAAAGTGTGGGTTGCCATACCGAACAATCAAACCCGAAATCTGTGGAGAGGTTCGTACCAAATAAGAGTAAGGCCGATTCCTAGTCCATTTCCTCAAGTAGTGAAAGTCCTTGATACAAACAAGAGTAAGTACCATGGTATGGATGACGTCAATCGCTATCCATCCTTAGGCCCAAATAAGAATTAGGACCGTTTAGACGGGGCGATTGGTCGAATGGGTTGGGTTGGGTCTAGGAAAGCCGAATAAACGATCTAGGAAGACCGAGTTATGAAAACCGACAATTGTCTTGTACAAACTAATCCCTAACCTTGTTCAAGTTTTACCCTTTTTGCTACACGTAAGTGTATTATCCCCAGCGGAGTCGCCAAACTGTAGACAATGGGCCCATGGGGGCGCTTGGTAGAACAAGCGTTTGCATTTGTGGAGTCGCCACCAATTTATTGTGGAAAATTAGAAACCGTTCGAATACCTCGTGCCGTGTCAAGACACAAAGTAGTGACATGAACACCAATAACTCGTTACCCTTAGCATTCTATGTCTAGAATGACTCTCGTGGATGCCAATGAACACGGATGTTCACAGAGATCTGGAGTAAAGGGTGAGGGTACGTATTAGGAAGCTCTTTTGATCGAACACCTAATCCCGCCCGCCTCGATAGCGGCCTCTACTAATGATTAGGGAAAATCGTCTGTTCCTTGACTCAGTTCTGGCTGTGAAGCCGGAATTGCAAGTTGTTAATATTCGTTGGTTAATTTAATGATCGATTAATGGTAGTTGACTCGGATGAAAGTGATTAACATATTATTTACATATGAATAAGGGTCATAAAAGCAATAAACATGGATGAAAACTAATTAGAACGAATATTTACAAGATTAAAAGGTTAATAAATTACAAATTAATTAGGTTAAACAAGTTAATTAATGACGAATTAATGATGGATATGATAAACAAAAGGTGAAAAATATATCAATGACGAATTCCACAGACTCAATATGGATGAATCGAACCTCTAAAACCCAAATTTGATTTTAATGACAAAAACCCGCAAATACGAATTACTTGGGATTTAAGTCGGGATTTAATAATGAATTAAATACTAATGATGATTGATATATTACATGTTAGAATTATTATGCGAATGAAATAAGAACAAACAATGACGAAGGAAAACAACCAGACGAAACCAACAGAGGACGAAGGAAGAAGAAGAGAAGCAAGAACGGCGGCAACCTCAGGAAAAGGCGCAGCAAATGCTGCGTCATTTCCAGGAGGCGCAGCAGTTGTTGCGTCCCTTCTCGACGTCTGTCTCCTATTAATCCGTAAAAAGGGGTTAAACAAAGGGTTTTAGAAATCGTTTTTATGGTATTTTCGACATAAACCTTACAATATGATTACAAAAGATAAAGAACAATAATAAAATAGGGATTATACACCCTCAGACTTACATGTTTGACGAAACGAGATGAACTAAGTAAACGTTTAGTGATGCTCGACTCGAATGTAAACGAAAGTGCCCTCGTAAGAGGAAATTAAACAGATTGATTAAGTTGATTATTATGGAGTTGGTCAAATTGGTGAGTCATGTAAAACGAGGCTGGTACTCAGAAAGATCCGAGCTTACGTGGTCGAAAGTTCAAGCACGTAGATGCCAAAAAGTAAGAACGTGGTCTAGAATGCAAAGGGAGAAGAGAAGGGTGGACACTCGCGTGAGAAATATGTGAGACCGAAGGTCTCTATTTATACTAATCACATGGAGGAAATAGGGTTTTTCGGAGAAACTTTGGAAGTGAATCTCGAAAAGATATGAAAAGATACGAAAAAATACGCAGAAAAGGACTTGGGAAGAGGCGCAAGCAGTGCTTTGCGCACAGATCACTGTCTCTTGGAAGAGGCGCAAAGACTCTGCTGCGTCCTTTCCCAAGTGGTTTCCTCCTGCGGAAGAAAGATTTCTGTGTTTTGGTTATGGAATAACGGATTTATCTTGTTTTCCTTAATATTTTGTGTGAATATTACGGGAAATTGTTTGCCAAAGATTAAAAGATTTATAAAATATGGAATAGAAATATCCGGAACATTCCAGAACATTCTGACTCGGTTTCAGAAAATGAAGATGGTTTTATGACCCGGACTCCAAATGTACTATAATTACTGCCAAAACGACCGTATCGGCGCGTAGATGACAATTAAGAGGTAGACACAAGTGTTTGAGCGATCACTTGACGATAAACTTACGAACTGTCACAAATCGTTCCGCGTACCAAACATGCGGCCCAATCATCACCGGGTGGTTTGCGGGAGGTGCAGAAATGAGGTATCTACACACATCACCTAATCCCTCACAATGGGATAGGCCCTCTCCACCGGCTCCGTCCTCTTGGGCGCGAGGCCCGGAAAGTATGAGTACACCCACGCCTGTAAAACAAGATAATCAACAACGATCTTTCGTGATTCGATAAGAAAAGGAAATGATCTTTCATGAAATATAATGAAGGTTCATACCTCCAACAGCAGTCCAGGGCCAACAGCAGCAGGAGAAGTCCCCTTCTCCATCAACTCCGGACGAACCATGGCCCTCATAAAGCGAATGAGGACCGCAAAACCAGCGGTGACCCAGTCCCAACGGCCTAGGTTGCTCAGGTCAGAAAGAAAGGGAAGGAGCTTCGTCGATAGCCTCTCTCCCTTGTCTCCGAGGTAGATCGAAGACAGGAACCACCAGAGCCACAAACGGACTCTCTGCTCTACAGTACAGGGAGGAGGAGCCGTCTCCCTCCCCTCGATCACCACCGTCACCGGGGTCTTCCCCGCAAAATAGTCCCGAACGTAAGAACTAGGCACCAATTCAGGCACCGCAGCAGCCTTCGGTATCAAGTTCCAGCTGATCAATCTCCTAGACTCAGCCGAGTCTACCCTCATGGCTGTCTCCGGTCACTCCACCACCTCAGTCCCACACGGCAAACCAGAAATCATGCCGTAATCCTCCAAAGTGACCCCCACCTCACCAAAAGACATGTGAAATGTGGAGGTCGTGTCCCAAAACCGGTCCAAGAAAGCTCGAACCAGGATGAGGTTAGCCCGAAGCTTCCTCCTCGTGATATCCCTCCAAGCCTGCACCAAAGCACCGAACGCTCCCCGCTCGATGATGGCTTGCTCCTCAGCCGACAACCTCTCGTAGCACCCCATCGCTGTCGTGTAGCCCGAGAACGATCTGATGTTCCCGGCCTCCTATTTGGATTCGAAATAAAAGCTATCTTTAGCTTGAATGAATGAAGAAAAGGAATAACAGAAGGAATGAAAGAAGATGAATGAAGAATGATGAATTCGATTTACCAAGCTCTTCACCGTCCTGTAGGACAGGTGACCCTCTGCAGCCCAAAGTAGGTGCCTGTTATCCCAAGTCTCAGCCCACGCAGGTGCTCCCCTCAGCTGGCGACCACCCCGTCCAACATTGGCCCGTCTCGGGGCCACCTCCTCCTCAAGAACCTCCTCCTCAAGGACCTCGTCCTCAGCAGCCGTCACCGCGGCGGTAAAACCTTGCTCTAACGCCTCCTCAAGTGAACAAGAAGGGTCAATAGCAGTGTCCACGTCCATGGGATCTCTCCTTGACGTAGAAGCCTCATCACCTGCAAAATTAAAGTTAATTTAGGCCGCGTCAAGTGACAACAAGCCTTAATTAGGGGATTTTCGAGTTTTCGGAGCTCCGAAATCGCTTTTTTCTCGCCATCTTTGGCAATTTTCCCACAAACCCGTCCGCTCATGTGGTAATTTGGGTCAAGTCAAGCCTAAGTTGAAGCCTAGTCATGGGTTCGAGTCGGAATTTCGACAGCATTTCGTTATAACGGCGATTATGCCCTAGGAAGTGTCCTAAAAAAGCCGTTACAAATCAAAATTCTGAGATGATAGGAAGTTTACTCATCATACAAGGATTCCAAATATCAAGTTTCGTCACAAATGGGCAATCCTAAGGCTATTTTCGAAGCGATTTACGGTTTAGCTATGAGACCGTCTCAATTTCACTCAAATGCTCAAAACTCAACGAAAACTCGAAAAAAATACATGGTTACGACCCTTATACTACCAATTAGCCATTTACAAGGTCAATTTTGCAAGGCAAAATCATTTGGAGGAAAAGCTCCAAATTTTCGACAATATTAGGGTTGAAACCCTGATATTTGTTGGTCCAATTTGATCGATTACAGAAGATTAATGCAAGAATAATACACATACCTCGATTAGTCATGGCAAATGAAATCTTATGATCAAATTTTGACGGAAAATGGTTGGAATTTGAGAGAGAAATTAAGGATTTGTGTTTCGAAATTATGAAACAAAACCCCTGTTTCATCGGGTTTTTACCCAGGAATGCCGCACTCAGGAAAAGACGCCGCAGATGCTGCGCCTCTTCCAAGGGACGCAGCTCTTGCTGCGCCTCTTCCTCAATTTCCCTCCATACGAATTTTCGAAGATTCGTTATAAGTTCGTTATTTTGTGGGCCCATCTTTGGTGCGCCTCTTACTCAATGTCATATAGCATATTTGGTCCCTCTGACATTTATTTTTCGCCCGGACCCGTATTTCCAAGCCAGCAGCCAACTGTTGCCATGTTTTTGCCAAGACCTTGCTTGCCACAACGAGCGAGTACCCTCTGACAGGTGTTTCGACACACTTTTATTATGTTCCCCCAGCGAGAGTACACGGATAGACATTCCCTCTCGAGACATGGAGATCAGTTCCCGATTACGTTCCCCCAGCGAGAGTTCGCGGACAGGAAATCGTCCCTATCGAGACATGGAGATCAACATCGACCCCAAGCTCTTCCGAAGTTTGTTTGAAGCCGACCCAAGCAGATTTCTCCCAGCAATTCCTGACCACGTCCTGCTGCCTCCTCCCAATATCGTGTTTTGTTTCCCCTGGAGTTTCAAGGAATTTCAGGTATGGTCTCTTCTTATGGCTGGCGAGCTTCCTTACGTAGTCTAATGGACTTTAAACGACCCTCCCTGATAGTCGACAGACTCTAAAATGTTCCCGGCGACAGGTCCTTGGCTCAGACCCCTTGAGCCGCCTCGCGTCGCCTTAGTCGTCAGGTTGTAATCTTCGATTGACCTGATGGCTATAGTTTGACTTTCGCCTTGTCCAAGCCTCAGTCAAAGTTGGGGCTCTGTAGATACCTCATTTCTGCACCTCCCGCAAGCCACCCGGTGATGATTGGGCCGCATGTTTGGTATACGTAACGATTTGTGACAGTTCATAAGTTTATCGTCAAGTGGTCGCTCAAACACTTGTGTCTACCTCTTAATTGTCATCTACGTGCCGATACGGTCGTTTTGGCAGTAATTAGAGTACATTTGGAGTCCGGGTCAAAAAACCGTCTTCATTTTCTAAAACCGAGTCAGAATGTTCTGGAATGTTCCGGATATTTCTATTCCATATTTTCCAATCTTTTGATCTTTGGTAAAATATCTCCCGTAATATTCAAACAAAATATTAAGGAAACGAGATCAATCCGCTATTCCATAAAAGAAACGCGGAAATCTTTCTTCCGCAGGAGGAAACCATTGAGGAAAGGACGCAGCAGGTGCTGCGCCTCTTCCAAGGGACGCAGTGCCTGCTGCGCCTCTTCCTCAGTCCTTTTCTGGGTATTTTCCATATCTTTTCGAGATTCACTTCCAAAGTTTCTCCGAAAACCCTACTTCCTCCGTGTGATTAGTATAAATAGAGACCTTCGGTCTCACATATTTCTCACGCGAGTGTCCGCCCTTCTCTTCTCCATTTGCATTCTAGACCACGTTCTTACTTTTTGGCGTCTACGTGCTTGAACTTTCGACCATGTAAGCTCGGATCTTTCTGAGTACCAGCCTCGGCTTGCATGACCGACCAATTTGACCAACTCCACAATCAATCAACTTAATCAATCTTATTCGTTTTCCTCCTAGAGGGCACTTTCGTCGCACATTCGAGTCGAGCATCACTAAACGTTAACTTAGTTCATCTCGTTTCGTCAAACATGTAAGTCTGAGGGTGTAAATCCTTCTTTTATTATTGTTCTTTATTTTCGTAATTAATGTTGTAAGATTTATGTCGAAAATATGCTTAAAACCGATTTGTAAAACCTTGTTTTAAAACTCTTTTTACGGATTATCAGAAGACAACCGTCGAGAAAGGACGTAGCAACTGTTGCGCCTCTTCGAAGGGACGCAGTACCCGCTGCACCTCTTCGTGAGGCTGCCGCAGTTCCTGCTTCCTTTCTTCTTCCTTCGTCTTTTGTTCGTCCCTTTGTTTTTTGTTTTGTTTTCAATTGTTCTTTGTTTCATTGTTACACAATAATTCGAGTATAATAATTTTAACACGTTAATAATTCATTAATTAATTCATCTTTTAAATCCCGACTTAAATCCCTTAAAATTCATATTTGCGGGTTTTCGTCATTAAAGTCAATTCGGGTTTTAGAGGTTCGATTTACTCATATTGAATCTCTAGAATTCATCTTTGATATATTTGCATCTGTTATTTACCGTCACCATCATTAATCCATCATTAATAACCTGTTTAGTTTAATTAATTTGATTAGTTTGTTAATTTGTAAATAATAATCTTATAAATCTTGTAAATAATTCGTTCTAATCAGTTTCATCCGTGTTTTATCGTTTTTATGACCTCAATCACATGTAAATAATATGTTAATCACTTTCATCCGAGTCAAATATCATTAATCGACCATTAAATTCACCAATGAACATTAACGAGTTGCGGTTCCAGCTTCACAGCCAGAACTCAACCCAGGAACAGACGCAGTGACTGATGCGCCTCTTCCAAGGGACACAGCTCTGTTGCGCCTGTTCCCGGTTGATTTCTGTCCCTGAACTCCCGTTTCTGCTTTGACCTAGTTTATTAATTACGTATTAATTAACTATTAATCGTATTATCACCTAATTTGTTCGTTAATTTATTTATTCTTTCTTTTCCCAAATTATCCGTTTTAAACGTATTTTCGACATATCAATTAATCCAATGTAATTGTTGTAATTTTCTTTATTGTATTTCTTTTATTTATTGCTTGTATGCTCTCACATGTAATCAACCTAAACCCTACTTTGACATTAATTGCATTGTATGCTAAATTAATTGTTCACCGACTTAGTTAATTCTCACATGTTAGGATCAATCTAATGGATGTTACATTGCATGCATATAATCGACAATATATCGAGTATGGACAATTTCCCTAATCATTAGTAGAGGCCGCTATCGAGGCGGGCGGGATTAGGTGTTCGATCAAAAGAGCTTCCTAATACATACCCTCACCCCTTACTCCAGATCTCTGTGAACATCCGTGTTCATTGGCATCCACGAGAGCCATTCTAGACATAGAATGCTAAGGGTAACGAGTTCTTGGTGTTCATGTCACTACTTTGTGTCTTGACATGGCACGAGGTATTCGAACGGTTTCCAATTTTCCACAATAAATTGGTGGCGACTCCACAAATGCAAACGCTTGTTCCCAAGCGCCCCCGTGGCCCGCGTCCACACGAATATGCACGAGAGACGGGAATTCCGCCTCATTATCTTCTTTCCTCCAAGACATATAAAATGCAATAGGAAAGCAAATAGGAAGCAAATGACGAATAAAATGGCTATGAAATGCTATATTAGTATGCAAAATTAGGTTCAATTAGGGGACTAAATGTACGCAATTAAGAGCCACAACACACATTATTAAAAATTATAAAAATTTGATATTCTTATAGCATTAATGACGATAAATCAAACAAGATCTCACATGACTATATTTTATCTTATAGATTAAGAATAATATCAAAGATTCCCTACGATCATGAATAGTGCCAAAAAACAAGTGTTACATTAGGTTTGGATTTAAGGGAGTATAATATTGAGTGGGGACATAGCATTTAATGCTCTTTGCATAAAAAACTCCACCAAATCACACTTTTTTTTCTCAAGTCAAATTTCTATCTACCATCATTTCTAAACCATACTCCCATGTTGCTCCCAATTTTAATATTATTTCCTTCAAATCTTCATATTCATCCAACCAAATCATCATCTAAAATTCAATCAATAACAACACTAAACCAAATTCCTTTCAAAATTTCATCTAAAATTGCAAATACATTATACCAAAAAATGAAAAATAGAAAAAATAAAAACATGTTAGAGGAGGTAGCTACAACGACAATAGAAGATCAAATTATTGATGTTGAAAACGAGGATGATGTATTGCTTGATGGTAATGACGAAGATTTTGTGACGATGTTGGTTAGTAAAGGTTTATATTCTTTATTATTAAATATGTTGTTTTTGTTGATGATATTTAGGGTAATATATTTTCGGTGTTGTTGGGGTTGAAAATTTTAGATGAATATTTTGAATTTGAAAGATTTTAGATGAAAATTTGGAAGATTGTTGGTCTTGTTGTTTTTGTTTTTGTTGTTGTTGATGAGATTTTAAGATATTGTTTTTGTTGATTAGATTTTAAGATTTTGTTGATGAGATTTAAGATGTTTTTGTTGTTGTTGATTCAATTTTAGATGAAGATTTTAGTTGATTATGAAGATTAACATAAAATGACGAGCACAAATACGTCTATAAAACTGACTTCTACACTAATTTTAAAGTTGCATAAAATGCGTTTTGAAAAGTTTATATAGCCAGTCATATATGTACCATTTTAGCGTACAGTGTGACCACCTTTATGAGTAAAGTGTTACCATTTTAACCAAATTTTTAAATTTGGTTGTTCTTGTCATAGATACTGATCATTCGGGGTGTTCAGACTAAGATGATATCATTTCTTAACAAAACTCCCTATTTCAGTTGTGACCATCTGATTATACAATTGTCATCATGTCATCTTAGTCTAAACATGGTGACATATAAGTGATTGTTGAACATGTGACCACCTTAGCTGAGAAATGTACCAATGTTATGTTTTAAATTATTCTTAACATGTTAACCTAATAGACTAAACATGGTGACATATTATATGTACCAATAATATTATGTACCAACCTTACCAAAATGTGACCAACCTTACCAAAATATGTACCAATAATATTATGTTTTTTTGGTGTTACAAATTATTATTAAGATGTTAACATAATATAATAAATATGGTGACTTATGTGTGATTGTTGAAAATGTGAGCATGTTTTTGCAAATATGTGACCATGTTTGAGGAAGATACTAAATTACTGATATTATTAACTTGTTAACATAATTGACTAAACATGATGACATATATGTGAATGTGACCACTACCTTATCAGAAATATGTACCTATCTTAGTCTGATTATACAATTGTCACCATAATAACATATTTAATAAGCATGGTAAGTTATAGTTGTTCCGGGTGTAATTCCAGAGCAGTTATTTGTTACCACCCGTGCTTGTAGAATGACGTCTCTTGGTTGAATCCTCCTTTCGGTCTCCTGAAATAATGAACAAACTGAGGGCTCGGCTTTGGGCCGAACGAACTCACTCCGACGCTCAAGTCAGTAAACTTAGAGAGATAAGTTGTTGTTACTTGGCGAGGTATATATTGTAGAGAGATAAGGAAGATATTACCAGATTATGAGGTGTTTAGGTTAAATTGTGGATCGTTTCCTCAATGAGGGTTGAGGAGTATTTATAGACTTTCACCTTTTGCCACGTAGTGGCCAAGTGGCTAGCAGGTGAAAAGACTGATCTACCCTCGGCCGAGGGACCCATGGCAGGCCGGCGGGCCCTGTTGACTCGCCGCCGAGGGGTCTTGGGTATGAGTTCGCGGATGTGTGCCCCGGCTGGCTAGTTGTCCAAGCCGAGGCATAAGAGACAGGCCGACAGGGTGCGTCGGTTAGGCTGTCTAAGTCGTTGACTTGCTTGTGGATATCTTTGACCTTGCTCAATATGTTGACTTGGTCAGCGGGTGCAGAATATGCCCCATCAATAGTGATTGTTGAAAATGTGACCACCTTATCAAAGATATTTGGTTGTTAACTTGTTAACATAATTGACTAAACATGGTAACAAATATGTGAATGTGACCACCTTATCAGAGATATGTACCTATCTTTGTCTGATTATACAATTATCACCATGATAACATATTTGCATAAACATGGTCACATATTTGGTTGTGTTCAAAATGTTATACCTGAATATGCATACAAAGGAGAATGTGTCATAATGTTATCATCATAGTGTGTAAGAACATAAGCTAACATGGTTACATTTTGACATATTGTCTTATGTCACCAAATTCCTGCATGCATAAATGTTGTCACTTATTTGTTGACATTTTTAAGACCAATTAAGCATTGTTATTATGGTTATATTTCAGCCTAAGATGGTAACATTTATGGCATACAATGTATATGTCACCATTTTTATGTTTATATGTTAGCATATGTTTTAATGCTAATAATGGTAAAATGATTACAGGTTTATCCAGCAACAAGACATCGTATATGTTAGTGACACATCCAACAAAACGCCATATCTCACTTTGGGAAATTAAAGAGTGATCGGCCGTTCCAAAACTTATACAACAAATGCCTCAATGATTGTTACAATAAGACTGAATTTGAAGAGACATGGGGGAAAATGTTGACAGAAATTAATCCGCACATATTAACATAATAGAATAAACATTGTCACAAATAAGTGATTGTTGAAAATGTGACCTCCTTACAAAATATATGTACTAATATTACATTTTTTGGTGTATAAATTATTCTTAACATGTTAATGTAATATACTAAACATGGTGACTTATATGTGATTTTTGAATATGTGACCACTTTATCAAAGATGTACTTATGTTTGAAGAATGTACCAATATTATTAACATGTTAACATAGTTGAGTAAAAATGGTGACATATATATGATTGTTGAAAATGTGATCACCCGATCAGAGTTATGTACCTATGTTTGAGCATTTTGACTTGAACTTAACATGATAACATTTGTGCGGTAACATGGTGACATTTTTGAACATCTTTAAAATGTAACTATTTTACTGCTTAAAATGTGACCGTATTGGTGTACATATATATGTCATAGCATTCGTAGATCATTAGGTGCTTACAAAACATGGAGTGTTCCACATCCCTATCATCATATTGTGACCATATTATTCAGAGAAAAAGGACCACGTCTGATCATAAAGTGGTTACAAATCAAGGACTATTTCACATTCCTAACATCATGAAGGACTAAAAAGTGTGACCTAAAATAACACATCATTAATCCAGTCAACAAGTACGAAGTCTTTATTATTACAAACTAACGGTTACATCAACGGGCCGTGCCCCTTTTTCATTTCTTCTTGCCAGGCTTCGGAGGGCGGGCAACATTTTTATCCCCTTCTTCATTTCTTGTTGTGGGTGTACGTCAGTGCATAAGAGGCGACTGGTCCACGTTCATCCTTTTGCCCAATGCCAATGTCATCTAGCCCTAGGTTAAACGAGGGTGGGAGCACCATGTTATCCACTAGCCGGTCCATCTGATCTAGATCTGTATGAAAATAGGTACATTAACAGAATAAGATGGTCACATTTTCATTACTAATAAATATGTCACCATATTCTAATGATAGATGTCACCATATTAAGCTAAGTTGATTACATTACTATAATGTTCAACACGCTAAAACACACGTACATATCACAACTAAGATGGTTACATTTTAACACTAAAATATGTCACCATGCTTAATCATTTTATGGTAACACGTTCAGATTTTATTTTCTATTATAGCAATACAATCCAACACACGTGTATTTCTCAATTAAGCAGGTCACACTTGAAACACTAACACATGTTCCCATGTGTCAAGCAAGCATTATCTCATCAGGTTAAGCTAACTAGCTAAGGACATAACATTTTGCAAAAGGTTCAACAAACTCAAACATATGTACTTTTATTAACTATGGTGGTCACTATTTTAACACCAACACATATGTCACCATGTTTAGTAATTTATGTTCACAATTTAAGATTTCATTTTCTATTATGGCAATACAATCAAACATAGGTATACTCCACAATTAAGCTGGTCACACTTAAAACACAAACACATGTCACCATGTTTAGCCATATTTCTTAACATGTTAAGATTTCATTTTCTATTATGGCAACACACTCAAACATAGGAACTTTAAGATATATATGTGACAATGTTAACTTATATATGTCATCATGTTAAGTTTATCTCAACCTCAAAATAAAGTCCATTATAGAAATGGTACATTTTCTAACCAAAGTGATCACATTTTAAAGATGCCATCTTACCCTGACATCTACCACCATCTATGATCTATTTCACAACTCAACACACAATGACGCCGGAAATCCGGACCAAACTGCCGAACATTGACCGCCTCATCAACCGAAAACCCTAAATACACAAATCTTATGAATTAAAGAGGGTGAGAACCATCCCAATTAATAAGAAGCGGATAATCTTGAGACTATAAACAATAAACCAATCCCACCCCAAAACAAGCTTTAACAATATCGCCGGAGTTGGGCCCATGGTTGGCTGATGTGACGCCGAATGGGATGACGTGGGGGCGTGGATTACGATAATGTGATTAATCTGGAGATTTCGTTGTCTGATGATTTTGTACTGTTAATTTATGATCTATTATTTAGTATGTTGATCTGATGAAAATTGGGGATTTAGGGTTTGTGATTTGGAGAAACGATATTTGATTTGGTGTAAATTTGTTAAGTGAAATTTTTTGTTGTTTTTGTCTCCAGTGTTTTGATAGGAGAGTATGTGATAAATACGTCGGTAGTTTAGGTAGAATATATCGTTTGTGGTGGTGATCAGTGGTGTCGGACTGCACATCAGTACATCACGAGTGGAGGGAGGGTGGTGGGCTGGTAGTCAGCGAAAGTATGCCCTTGACATCATTACTGAAACCGGCTTGTTGGGTTCCAAACCAGTCGCCACTCCCATTAAGCAGAATCATAAACTTGGGTTGGCCACGGGCGATCTTCTTGAGGATATAGAGTCCTATCGACGACTTGTTGGCCGTCTTGTGTACTTAGCTGTGACACGGCCTGATCTCTCGTATGCTGTCCACATCTTGTCTCGGTACTTGAGTAAACCACGCAAGGAGCATTATGACGCTGCTCTTCGTGTCGTTCGCTATCTCAAAGGTAGTCCGGGTCAAGGAATTTTATTTCGCTCTGATAGTGAGCTTGTTGTCACCGGTTGGTGTGACTCCGACTGAGGTAGTGATCCCTCTACTCGTCGCTCTGTTTCTGGGTGGATCGTTTTTCTTGGTGCCTCCCCTATTTCTTGGAAGACAAAAAAACAACAAACGGTTTCTTTATCTTCAGCTGAGGCCGAGTACAGGGCCATGGCAGCTCTCCTTTGCGAATTGAAATGGGTCAAAGGATTGCTTCTCAGCCTTGGTGTGTCCTTTTCGTCTCCCATTGATGTCTACTCCGACAGTCAGTCTGCGATTCAGCTTGCTCAAAATCCAGTTTTTCACGAGCCAACCAAACATATCGAGATTGATTGCCATTTTATTCGTGATGCAATTACTGATCGTTTGATTAAACCTTCTCATGTATCGACTAAGGACCAACTAGCTGATATTTTTACAAAGGCCTTAGCATCGTCTCAATTTGTATTTCTCCTCCGCAAACTGGGCATTCTTAATCTTCATGCTCCAGTTTGAAGGGGGGGGGTATTAGGGCCGGCCTTCGACATATGTAGTTTCGGATCTCGTCTTGTATTTAAACCAATGATGATTAATGAAAAGCACAACAATGATTAAACACAAAACATAACTTATCACATCACCTGCAGACTTCGACGACTCACCGTCCTTGTCACCAGTACCAATTTTTACTATTTATTACTAAATAAAAATTATCACCATAAAATCAACATGTTTAATACAATACCTTTCATATTTTTTTCGGGATTGTCCTCTTAGCCATTTGTTTTTTCCCATCATCTTGATCAAGCTCGAAAAGATGAAGATGTTACCACACTTTTTTTTTGTAGCTGAAAATTGAAGATAATGACGAAAGGTAGGAGATGAAGATTTCAAGAGTTTTGAGCTGAAAATTGAAGATGATGACGGAAGATTTTAGCTGAAAATATTGTTTTATGGATTTTTTTAGAGAGATGTTGAGGTAATAATTAAGATTTGAAAATGAAATTTGAAAAGTAGGGGGAGGGGACAATTCTCTGGTTTCTTTACACAAGCAGACGCCTAGCATTGGGACTCCCCTTTTTTTCCAATTTTTTATTCTCTTTTGTCAAATCACATTTATCATATTTAATTGACAAAAGGGCCATTTATATCCATATTGTGTTAATATGGTATGAATCCGCTCCGTTTTCACCTTGTGACGGACACTATCCGTCACAAGGGAGACTAATTGTTTATTCAATTTGTGTATTATCAAATCATAAAAAATGGGTTAACTTTATCCATTTTATTACAATTTGGTATGAAATCGACTCGTCTTTTCCTTGTGACGAATAGTGCATGTTACGAGGGAGACTAATCATGTGAATTATGAATGAGGTGGACGGTTAGAAACCTAAAATAAAGCGCAAAAATAAACAAAAGTGTAACTAACTAGAGAATTTAGAACAAGTCAGATAGTGACGCAGCAACATAAACATAAACATCAACATCAACATCAACATGTTGGGAAAGGAAATTGCAAAATAGCAAATGGTGAACCAAATCGCGATTGACAAGAAAAATCAACCAAGTAGCTGAAGAAGAAGAAGAAGAAGAACAACAATGGTGAAATCGAGTGCCGACGATCAAGAGTTACGGCGAGCATGTGAGGCCGCCATTGAAGGCACCAAACAAAAGGTCATGATGTCTATCCTTGTCGTTAAGAGCGGTGGTGTTTGGGGTAAAACCGGTAAATTAAGTCGTCAACAAATGGCCAAACCTAGGGTTCTCGCCATTTCCTGTTAGTTTTTCTTCTTCCTTTTTCCTTTTAAATTTCCGTTTTTTGTGTTTCATCTTGTGTTTTCTCGATTATTACTTTCTTATTCTGTTTATTCCGTTTCGTTGTGGATTCATTAAATGATTACTCATGATCGTGTGGATTTTGCAATACGCGTTCATTCGAATGATTGAAATCATATGGAATTTGTATAAGTTTGTGCCAGATAATCCTCACTGCAATGCTCTTAAAATCGCTCTCTCGTGCTGCTAGGGTGTCTTATCTAGAATCTGTTATCAATTCTTTCATCGAGTCATCCACATTTTGATTAGGGAAGGAGTCTAGGTGATAAGTACTGTTTGGAAAGCTCATTGGAAGAAATCATGAATATACTACTATAAGAAAGAGCTTAGGTACCGTATAAAGTCATCGTTTTTGGATCTATATTTTTAAACCTCAACTCGACGGGGTTACCCAAAGTATATATATCTGTATTACTTGAGGGATGACACTTAAATAAGAGAGATGATAATTTCTGGGAGTGTGTCAATGTGGTTGCTTACAACTGAGAAAGACGATTTTGTTCCTTGGGAATATAGGTGCACACGGGGATGATAATTGGAATTGACAATGATTTCTCGAGGCATTCTCCGTATGATATAATGATATGGTGGATGGAGCATATGTCCAATCAAATTTTACATAATGTAGAATTCATTAAACTAGGTGTGATTCTTATGTCGTTGAGCGGCAGTCACCACTTGCTCGATTGATCCTTGATGAAGTTTTCGTTGTGGGTCATGTGAAAAATCTGTCTGTATGAACAAAGGAGACGTGTTGCCTACATCCTTGGGAGCTTTTGGAATTTCTGAAGTAGACATTATACAAACTAGCTTGACATTGTATTATTACTGAAGCCTCAACTGTATTGTAACTCCAAGTTTTCCTTCATTCTCCTAATTTAGTTGAATATCTTGTGCTTAGCTTCATCATAACATACCTAGAGATGATTGGAGCTTAGAAACAGTTTCAGGTGGTTTCAACAGATTGCTTACTGCCAAAATACTTCTACACTTGATTTCCCCTCCCTCAAGAACATACGTTTGAAGGAATATAATGGAGTATCGGAAAAAGGTCAAGCGGTGTACTGTTATGACGAAAGTATTATTAGGGCGAGTTAAACATATTGTTTACCTAAATGCAAATGAGTATAAAAGGCGTGGGATTAGACAATAGGAAAGTGAGAACTTTGATGTGGATTAGACGGTGTACACTTTAGAGGCTGTTAGTTACGAGAGGCTATTGGCTTTGGCAAGAGCTAAATTGCTGTATTTCAGGTAGTTGGTTGATCACAACTGTGACTTTATGGGTAATTTGTTTGGATTATTTTTCCATTTGTCAGCTATTGTTTAGAAAATAGAATACTTTTATGGCGTTAGGTAATTTGAATGTGTCTTGATTGGTTTTGCCTCTACTAGTTAGGACGATTGACTCTTGGTCCATGCAGGGCCTTCTCTTGAATTTACAAACCTCTTAATAAGCGACATGGTAAGACTGTAAGTGGTGATCAAATAGTCGTGTAGGTGATGTAACTGTTCTATTGTATTAAGTCATAGGATCACGTGAGAAACTAAAATTGGATAAGATTTGAAGTGTGGTACTAGTAGCTTTAGGATGCTGATGTATAGAATTTAGGATAAGAGTGATGGGAGTCGAATGCCAAAGCCATCCGGATTTTATATATTCAGGCTATTCACATCATTTTTGGAGACAACAGCTGTCCAGTAAGCGACTTTTAGACTAAAAGTTTCAAGTTAGGCTCAAAATGGAATGAACTAACCCCCATTTGTGAAGCCCATCAAAGCTAAGAAACATGTGATTGGGTTAATCATAGACGGCCTTCTCCTAGCTTTATTGTTTCAGGTCTTTTTAATTCTTATATGCAAGTGTATGCAGATAAATAATTACAGAAAAGTTAAGAGGTATAAGAACATTCTACCTTTATATCAATGAGTAACAAATCTGTTAAACGTGGGATATCAAAATTTAATTATTATCAGTGGCCGTAGCTAAGAAGAATTTTAAAGCACCAACAATGCTTTAATTTAGTCCCATTGGAAGATGGAGCATGAAAATAAACTCAAGCTGAATACAACATAATTTCGCATAGTCTTATATGCACAACATCAAGAGAGGTTGAACAAACTCGAACAAACTCTATAAGTGTCTAATATTAAAATCTCTAATCTCTCTATTTCCAGGACCTAACTTAGCTCAGTGGTGGGCTAGGTAGCACGGACACTCCTCCTAATCGGCCTTCCCGTGTCGGACACCCGTGTCGGACACGACACTCGTCGGACACACGTCAAAACGTGTCGGACACTTGTAAAGCCGTGTCTAACTTTCATCTTTTATTTGGGCACGTGTCCGACACGTGTCCATGGTATTTTGAGCCGTGTCCATGGTATTTGGACACACCTTCAAACGGAATCAAGTTGAATTTAAGGTAAATGGCGTGAATTGTTATATGGTTGAATTGGGTGAGGAAATAAGTTGAATTGGGGGTAAATTATGTTCTTTAGACTAGTAATGAGATGTCGAAATAGATTGATTATAAGTTGGTTTTTGGTTTTGGAAATGAGAATGAGTTATAATTAACGTCAAGTTTTACCTTCACTTATTTTAATTTAATATTCAATACTTTTTCAAAAATAAAATCACACATAAATAACTATAAAATATATATTTTATTAAATTTAAATGACGTGTCCCGTGTCCTAAATTTCATGGGATGATGTGTCGCGTGTCCGTGTCGTGTCAGTGTCCGTGTCCGTTTTGGTGCTACCTAGGTGGTGGGCAATGCTCTAAATAATAATATTGACCTTTTGGGACAGCTTACTTAGTCTGCCCCTTACGTTGATGTTCCTAGATGCATGGTATTAAAATTATGGAGTAGTGCCTCACTACGACCTTTTTATAATGGTTTTTTTTTTTTGGTTGTTGTTGTCAAAAACTACCTTATATTTAGGGGTATTTGTAGAAAGACTACCTTATATATATATATATATATATATATATATATATATATATATATATATATATATATATTGACTACTTTTGCTTTCTTTATTTTTGGTTAATAACTACCTAAGCTAAGAGTCTAGACATATTTGGGCAGTTTTCCGGCTTTAACCTATCTCACATGACTCTTTTATGTTTTAATCTTGCTTAGGCCCGATTTTGGGAAGACATGATGTACTTTCGCTTAACTTTAGTAGATGTTCGTTGTTATTATTGAAATGTGAAAACTTAAATTTTGCTTATTTTAAGTTAAATTGTAGTTTTGATGTAGTTGATCATTGTTGTTTGATGTTAGCAGAGTCATGTGAGATAGGTTAATATCGCTAAATCGACCAAATCTCCCCATATTTTAAGCATAGGAAGTTTTTTACCAAAAAAGGAGAAAACAAAGGTAGTCTAAAACAAGAAAAATAATATAAGCTAGTCTTTTACAAATACCTCTAAATATAATGTAGTTTTTGACAAAACTGCATTTGTGTTTTGAGGCAGTCTTGGCTGCATTTGTGGTGCAAGGACCGAGATCTGGGATTATGGGTGAAACCAATTTAGAATAGTAACATACTTGGATGTGCTCATGTACTACACCCCTTAGTTGGCCTGTTATGTAGTTAATTGCTGAATCTGTTGACACCAATCTACCATTATGCAATTCCCTTCATGTTAAACTAGTTGCCTTGTTTTGTCATACATCATTTGTTATCAGGCAGCTTTAATTTTGACAGCCATCATTTAACGCAGTAAAACATAAGGCTCAGAGGACGAAAGCTTTCCTTCGTGTTTTAAAATATTCTAATGGGGGTGTTCTTGAGGTAATTTACTTCTTATATAATTTCTGATATTATTTTAAATGAGGTGTGAAAGGCTTGTTTTTTTAGGTGCCTAGGCTGCAAATCTTTTATGTATGCCGTAAAAGATATTTTCAACTGGTTCCAAACATGCACAGATGGAAATGGTGGCAAAACTATGAATCATTTAGAAGTTTATTAAATTATCTGGTAGACCTATTGAGACTCTGCAGATTGTGGATATGGATGTTAAACTCTCAGTTCTGATATATCAGCTCTAAACTGGACTAACTTACCTTCGCTGTTTTGTTGTTGCTCATGAAGGCAGCAGAGATGTACAAGCTGAAGCATCTCTCGAAAGTGGAAATGAACAGCAATGATCCCAGTGGATGTACATTTACTCTGGTATTGCTCATCTTTCTGTTTACCTATACAGAATATTATATTTTTCTTTGCTTTCTGCGATTTTATGGTTTTTCTGTATGTTCTATAATCCATATAATGTTGCTCATATTGTTATATGATGACTTTCCTTAGGGGTTTGACAACCTTAAATATCAAACCATCGCTCCTCCACAGTGGACCATGCGAAATTCTGATGACAGGTATTCCCTTTAGCGTCCTTGATCTCTTTGTAGAGCATTCGTCATGTTTATATAGCTCATTTGTGTGAATCGTATGTGCAGAAATCGTCTCCTACTCTGTATATTAAATGTTTGCAAAGACATGCTAGGTCGTCTTCCGAAGGTTGTTGGAATAGATGTTGTTGAAATGGCTCTCTGGGCGAAGGTATGTATGACATTTCCACAGGAAATATATCGCGGTATATCCTCGAACTTTCTCTTACAGCTAAAAGACAATAGCAACGATATTAGCCTCATTTTATTACTCTTTAAACATTGTGTTCTCTTTTCAAGCAATGTCATGTCTTACAACTAATCTGGCTAAGACTGCTTATTCCTGCTGGTGAAGTGTCAAATCTCAATGCCTTGGCTGAGTTCTTTGGTTGCGGCATCAATTCTCCGACATTGTTTTTATTAAGCCACCCTTTTGGAGCCTTGGTCAAGTACATCTGGCAAGTTTTGCTATGTACTTTATGTCTCTCTATAGTCTATACTATTTGCACTAGTCTTGCAGCAAGCCTTGAAAATATTCAACTAGATTTCTTTAGGGGTGGCAAAATGACAATGCTGAGCATAGAATAATTTATTGGGTTGGATAACCCCCCAAAGTTTATCCACGACCTATAAAGTTTAAGAGCTTTAAGCCATAAGGTGGCGAGAGTAGACGCTCAATTATTCTGAACTTTCCACTGGTAAAGTTAATTTTATGGTTTTTTTCGACAGAATTTTCCGGCTTTTGTGGCTGGCTGGTATATTGTTTTCTGCGATCTTTTGTTATCTGTTTTTCATCATGTGTTTTTGCTTGTTACCTCACACACCTCAAGTATCAACTTGTAATGCACTACAGGAGAATACCACAGCCACTACCACCACTCAAGTCAATATAGAAGACGGACCTGTTCCTACTATAACGACTGAAAAGGACCTGAAGGTGACTGTTGAGAAGGACTTGGTATCCCAAGCTGAGGAGGAAGATATGGAAGCTCTTCTCGGCACGTATGCATTCCCAGTTAACTGTTTTGTGTGTTTTTGTTTAAACTTCTGTTTTTGTTATGGCGCTAGCCAAGAAAAGGATCTTTTGTAGTTTAAATATTGTTTACTTCAATCTGGCATTGGCAATCTAAAGTTCGGGGTTTTCTTCCAAAACTACTGCAGAACCCTATAAGGCAAACATTTTCTGAAGATGCTTTTAACTCTATTACTTCTTATATTCTATACAAGTCAGCTGCCTTATTGGATTATAATGAGTTCTATTTCGCGTTGTTTAGGTGGTATTGTGGGGGCTTGTACTTCCTAGTTCAGTGAGACATAGAAAGTCACTTGTAGCTTCATCAATGAAATCAACGAACTAGTTAACGGATATATTTATATCAACGTAATATGATCTGTATTTGCTTCAAAATGCAGTTATGTCATGGGCATTGGTGAAGCTGAAGCTTTTTCTGAGAGGTTAAAGCGTGAACTTCAGGCTTTGGAAGCAGCTAATGTGCATGCTATTTTGGAAACAGAACCCTTGGTTGAGAAGGTAACCTGCTAAGTATATTTTTTAAAGATATTGTCTATTTGGATTAAGCTAAAAGGCGTTTTTTAACTTTTTTGTTGACTGAACTCTGAAGTGGTGAAGTCTTCGTAAATGCTTGAGGTGGATTATATTCTTTGTTTCTTGTTTGTGCTCAGCCTTGTAGCGGTGTTATCTCCATTAATTCTGTGGAATGGAAGATGAATTCAGATTTATCTCTCATCCTTCTCTTCCTCTGGAAATAAAACATTGATGCCTTGGTCGCTTTATATGGAGGAAAAACCTTTGTTAAAACATGAAGATTAGGACAGTTGCTTCTTTTGTTTCAATGAGCTACTTTGAGGAGATTCATTTGCCCTAGGGATAGCATAAGAATGGGTGCGTGATGTAATCTCAAAGCGTGTGCCTGACTTGTGAGTTGTGAAATCAATGTTCTACGCCAAAACACAGTTCGTGCACACGCCTTCTAGTTAAAATGTGCTATTGAAGCCGTTAATCTTACATTGATGATTCTTCCTACTGTTTAACATCTAAAATCTGCGTGGCTACTGAGTTCAGTAAAATGGATGCAGAAAGTGATAATCCTTATTTTTGCAGTGGAAATATTGCTTTTAAGGTGTCTCTGCTCAGATGGTTGTTGATTTCACTATGGATAGTGGTTTAGATCTATACTTCTCTTCGAAATGATTGAGTAGAAAATAATACTGAATATGAGGGTCTATCTTTAAGATAGCTATAACTGTTCCTAACTGATATGCAAGCCGTTGATTTAAGTTACTTGAAGTTGATAGTCAATTGTCGGAGGAAAGCCTGAAAAGAATGTCGCCAAAGTGTCGAGCTTCTTATTAAGCTTAGTATCTCTTTAAAAGCATTAAAACAATAAGAATGGAGTGAAAATACAAGCTGTCATGATGCGGTAAAGTAGAAATATGACAAAAAAGTTCACAAGAATTCCCATCCTGTCTAAGTGTCTAACATATATTCGTGAAATGAACTGTCTTCTGATGCTTTATTTTTGAAAGACTAAACGCGTTATTTCTTTCCTGACATGTTTCTTTTATCAAAATGAGTTCTTGTTTATGTTTTGTATGTTTAATTCTTTGGATTTGTCCTCTGGCTTGTTCATCTTCTTATTCTTGTCGCTGAAGTCTGCAATCCTTAATGATTTGGCTGATTCCCTGGGTGCAGCATGAATAATATTTCTTCATCGTTCTTGGGTTTCTGTTTGGATGCCTCTTTCAAGTGAAATTCAATGTGCAATCCCGTTATCGTGAGGGGAAAGTTCAAAGCTCTATCGAGTCGACTCTTCTAGATAGCATCTCGTGAAGTACAAATGTACTTTATTCTTCTCATTAATGTCACTGCTATTGTCCTCTCAAAGGTTAAGAAATATTCAAGTGATTTGTTGTGGGGTGTCGATAATTTGCATATGGGTTCCATTTGATTAATCAAACGTGATTTGTGTTACCAAAGACTGATGACTCGGATTTTAGGCGTGAGGCTATAAGTTTTCATGGCGACGAGGTGCGAGGGACAAATTGGGTTCTTGGAGAAACAATTTAAATTGAGAAGCTGTTTAAATAGAGAAGCTATATAAAACCCTAATGATTGTGAAGGTTCTGAAGGTTCCAAGTAATGATTTCGGAGTAGCGAGATGATTGATTTTGAGATCAAGACTCAAATCTAGATTCATGGCGTTGAGGGCGAAGAATCTATGGATCATATTTTACTATTGATCCCTCGGGTTTTGTCATTGCTACACTTATCCTTATCTATTTTTGGCTTGTATTGGGTTCACTCTTTTAGTGCTAAAGCTTTTAGGTTCGCATTGAAGAGCAAAATGAAAAAAGGGTTTTGTAGCAATGTTTGGAAGATGGTCACTTAGCTAGGTGGTGATCCTTGATGAACAGAGTTGTCGTTTTTTTTCTGAAGATATTACCACTATGCGGAAAAAATTGAAATGCTGATTTTTGAAGAGTTCATTGCCTTCTGTTTTAAGTTGTTCCATATTTGGAGTCAAGTGCTCCACTCTCACCACCATATTTCATTTTTCTCTTTGTCGATGAGATCACTTGTGAGATCTTAACAGCTCTATCATCTAGTTCTCCTTTTGCGTATGGGTGCCACCCTTGGTATTGTTTAATTCATTTCCCAAATTGCCTTCAATAAAAGAATAGTTCCTGAGGTTGGTCTTAGAAGCGTGATTGACTTGGTAGCATGCAAGCCTTATAATTATAATTTATATAACCTTGTTCTAAGTTGTTGTATCTCGTGACATTTGTCTACTTTTCCGTTGTTATATGAGATGCAATTGTACATCCATCTATGGTTTATTTAGTGCTGACTTATAAATTACGTCGTAGAGTATGCAAACGAATTCTCTCCATGCAGGTATTAAGAGGTGTTGATAGTGCCCTGAACTGTGTAGACGATATGGACGAGTGGCTTGGTATATTCAATGTGAAACTCAGGCACATGAGAGAAGACATTGAGTCGGTAAGTTAATGTTACTATTTTGTCTCTTTTGAAATTTCCTAGATGGAACCTCTTTTATCCAGTCAAAAACTATCTTTGTTTACATATTGTGTTGGTGGTCATTTCCTTACAATTTGATACTGCTGAAAAAGAGATGTTTTCTCTGGATGTTAATTATTGAACTACTTGCCAAGGATCCCGATTTAAATTCTCATCTGCGCTATATGGTTTATGTTTGCTCAATCCCACCAAGAGGGTAAAGCTGATTGAGTATCAGTCACATGAATACTTTTTTTGTCTAATTGACATTTTTGTCTAGGGACAAATATGAGTAGTCTTGATTCTTGAAGGATAAGAAGCAAGTGATATATCAAGATTCTAGTATGTTGTTCATCAACCGTTTTGCTAAGTTATATTCAGGATTTTGTTTGTTTGTAATTTACAAGCAACAGGGCTCAAGTGTAATATATATATATATATATATATATATATATATATATATATATATATATATATATATATATATATATATAGAGAGAGAGAGAGAGAGAGAGAGAGAGATGCACCCACATCTAAAGTTTTCAATGAAGCTAAATTAATCACTTGGAAAAAGGTTCTTCTGTGAAACTTTAGCCTTTAGGATTAGGTATATGTAATTTTTTGTTTGTTCAATTAAAATTCTTGTATGGGTTTTAGTTTTCTCTGCTTTACCCCTACCCGAATTCTTCGTAAAAGAAATGGATATACACAGACACTTCAACAGAGGCTCCTTTGTTCTCGGTCTCTCAGGGTATTAAAATGCAGTATTGGTAGCTGTTTGAATTGTTGTTATATGGGAAGTCAGGATGTTACGTAAAGGGTAGCGGCGTTGCAGCCATAATTACCAAATGTGTCAAATCTACACCTCATGTGAAATTTAAGTTGGTTTTCTATGCTTATAGCTCTTCTTCTCTTTCTACTTATTTTTCACAAATACAAACACCATTTACAAATCTAAATGTTTTCTAATATATTATCACAAAATAACGGGCAGTATAGATAAAGTCTGAGAAGTAACAGCAAAAATTCTGGCGTTTTACCATGGGGATTATATAACTATTGACAGTGTGGCGATGGTCTGAAAACAGGAGCATTTACAAAACATTCTCTGTGATTGAGCTGTTCCCAACTTCCCATTTGTGGATAAATATTGATAATATTGACGTAAGCCTCTGTTGCCCTAACTTTACTCTTGTGTTGTTCAGATTGAAACCCAGAATAATAAGCTGGAGATGCAATCTGTGAATAATAAAGCATTGATAGAAGAACTAGACAAGCTTCTTGAGCGATTGCGTGTGTCTCCCGAGGTATGCTTGGTTTTCCTTCTCTTTTTATTTGTTTACTAAAGGAAGAACATAAATTGACCATTTGCTGCATCTAGTATGCATCATGCCTGACAGGTGGTTCCTTTGAGGAAGGAAACATAACTAAAAACATAGAAGCATGTGAATGGCTTAGTGGTGCGCTCTGTGGTGTCGAAGTCCCAATTTTGGAATCTGCTTTTGCAAATATGCGAGCTGTATGTTCCACACAACTTCTGCTGCTTCAACTTTTAACACTATTGTAGGCCAAGCATATTACATGTATTGTTATGATTAAAATGTTCAGTTTTCTCATGCACTATCATCATAGGTGATCACAGCTGACAGCATAATGCATACTGGCAATTTTGATGTTGTTCTTCTACTTGTCAAGTGTTCCAATCCTGCTTAGTGATTTTTGAGTATGTAGTTGAAATAAGTGCTCCACCATCGCAGCACTTGATACTTCTTTTCTTTGTATAAGATTACTCAAGATAGCGTGTGGCTTTTTTCTTCTGTCTATCTATTTGTATAAGATTATTCCTATAAATTAATTGATAGCCTCTATTAGTTACAAAAATTACTCGAAATCTCTTCCATGTAAATTTCTCAGATAGGTAGTCAACCATTATCTGGGAATAGACAGCATTCTACTGGTCTGAATAAGGAATCATTCTTTTTCTGCACCTGATCTGGGGTTAGAATGAGTCAAGTAGAATGCCGTATATTCCCCTGGCATCAGATGCAGAAAAAGAATGATTTCTCGTGTAAATGCCAATTGTTTCTATAGAGTTAGAAATCTGCATCAAGAGAAGTCATGTAGTAGATCCTTTTCCTTCCAAACTAGGAAATAGAAAGTCATTTGTCATTGTAAAGTTATCCCTATGAAAGTTATTGCACTAACTCTTTTCCAACGGATCAATAATGGCCCGTTTGCCGATCAATAGAAAGTCGTGTAAATGCCAGTTGTTTCATAGAGCTAGAAATCTTCATCAAGAGAAGTCGTGTAGTAGATCCTTTTCCTTCCAAACTAGGAAATAGAAAGTCATTTGTCATTGTAAAGTTATCCGTATGAAAGTTATTGCACTAAATCTTTTCAAACGGATCAATAATGGCCCGTTTGCGGATACTACTTCTGAAAGAATTCTAGGGGTATGCCTTGAAGAATAAATTAGCAAGTTGTGTGGCAAGCAATGGAGTCAAGGAGTAATCTTCTAACTAAATCTTTCACCTCTTGGAAGAGATTCGGAACCTGTAAATATTTAGCTCACAGTTATACTGAAATTGATGGCATTCTCCTAGGCTCAATGTATTTGCTACGTCCATTATTTCACGTTGCTTGGAAGTAGGGATGTCAATGGGGAAGGTATAAGTGGCCAAAGTGGGTACCATATCGCACCCGTATGAGTTGGTGCGGGTATGGGTAGATTTTTAGCAGGTGGTGGAGCGAGTATGGTTATTGATCATAATACGAGCCATGGGTAGTGGGTGGGATTGAATTTTGCATCATACTCGCTTCCTACCCGCCTACCCGCCAACTATTAAAATATTTAATACTAATATTACTATTCTATAGAGTTTTTGTTTTCTTGTCGAAAATCAATGAAAATTCTAATTAGAAAAGCTAAAATAGATAACAATACAATTGAATATTTATAGTGACTAAACTAGATTTTACTTAAAATATTGACTGAAGTTACGGTATAAATGAGTAATGGGTAAATGGGGTGGGTACGGTTTTAGATCCCAAACTGTTGGGGTGGGTATGGTTTCGGAAACTTCCACCGGCCATGGGTGGTAGCGGCAGGTATGGGAATCGTTTTTCTTAGTGGATACGGGTGCCAACTGCCAAGTGCCTACATTTGCCCGCTTTGCCTTGATGAGATTCCTACTCAGAAGAGTAGAAATTCTTTGGAATAGCTTATGTCTGCTGTTATTTGGTTTATTTGAATAATGTGTAGTTTCTGGTTTTTAGGATACCTGAGTTTCATTTCTTCCTGCCTGCTCATCTGATTTGGAGTGACGTGTCTTTCTAGATTAAGTTTGTCCTTCCCAAAAAGCTGTTCGTTGTTTGTTGATTGCTGATGTCCATCAGGAAAGAAACATTGGCGTTTCATCTCCTTTTCTCCTTTCCTAGCACATGTGATTTTGTAAGAATTCCACAGTAAATAGCTCTCATTCACTACACTACCGTGTTCTGAGAATGTCACAGGTTAAAGAGAAGAAATCAGAACTTGAGAAGCTTAAGAGCACTTTTGTTCGTAGAGCAACTGAATTCTTGAGGAATTACTTTGCCAGCTTGGTGGACTTCATGATCAATGACTAGAGCTATTTTTCACAGGTAGAGTAATAACTAGACCTGGCAAAATGGGTCAGACCCGAATGACCCGACCCGAAAAGGCTGGCCCGAGACCCGAAAATGACCCGAATTTGCTTGACCCGAATACGGCTCGAATTCCGAATTGACCCGAGCCAACCCAGACCTGACCCGAACATTGTCTGACCCAATGTTGACCCGACCCGAGGTGACCCAACTCGAAAAGACCCAGCTCATAATTGACCCGATCTCAATTGACTTGAAGTGACCCAAAATGACCCGAAACGACTAGTACTAAGTCATATTAATATTATATATAACAAAATAAAGTTTCATTGGTTACAACAGTCCCTAATAAATAGTTAAATTTGAAAAAATAGTATTTCCTAATCAAAATAGTACTAACTTAAGTGCTTAGCCATTAACTCAAAAGCAACCCGACCCTAAATGACCCATACCAGAAAATGACCCGACAACAAGTCACCCGAATTGACCCGAAACCCGAAGTGACCCGACCCGAAATGACCCGACCCAAACTGACCCGTCCCGTACCCGACCCGAGTGACCCGTTTTTGCCAGGTCTAGTAATAACCATATTGCTATTCGTATTTCCAAGACCTTGACATGGTATATATTTAACCTTTTGATCATCGTTGACCAGCGTGGACAGTTGAAACGACCTGACCATGCTGATCTGCGATACAAATGTAGGACGTATGCTCGGCTTTTACAACATCTGAAGGTGCTAAAACCAGAAGCTATTGTGATGTAATTACTTGCTACATTTTGGACGTCCTCTTATACCTTTTATTTGATGATCCAGAGCCTTGATAAGAACTGCTTGGGTCCATTGAGAAAAGCATACAGTAGCTCTCTTAATTTGCTCCTCCGTAGAGAGGTGAGGGACCTTATCAGTTTACTATTGTGTTTTATATGGCGCTGTAGATAAGTGGTGTAACTGGTAAGGGAGATTCCTTCATCAGGGGATAATAATTGAATCCTACTCTCCAGGGGAAAGGTTGAAATCATTAACCTCAAGAGTCAAGTCGGTCCCCTGATTCTCAAAAATTTACATTTCTCAAATACACAAGTTGCGCATGTCCACCTAAAACTTGTTATGCTACCAACAGAACTTTTAAATGTTTCTGAGCTGTGGATGTCAGCTTCCTATGCAGCGGTGTGTCAGCTTTCCACGCTGTGGTGTGTCAGCTTTCTGTCTAGATTTTGACTGGTGTCTGTAGACTGTAGACATCCAACAGCGATCATTTCCACCCTGATTAGCACTTGTCCTTTTATCTTTTTGTAGATAAGTTTACTCATTATAGTATGAGAGTCCAATGATTTTGCTCTCATTATTTATATTGGTGCACCCCAATGGTGTCTTTTATTGTACCGAGTCTCCCCCCTTCCTCCGGTTATGTTTTTGTACGTGGGGGTCCATTCCTTAGGTGTCCAATCAATACATGAGCATCAAACCCTTGGTGTTTTCTGAGTTTCTGTACATGGGCATTCCTTTTTGTGTCCTTTAATTAATAACCTCTATAAAAAGTAATCTAAAAAGTCATAACTAGTTCACCGCCAAGTATTGGTGTACGGTGAACCTTACGTTCTATTTAAAAAAACATTTTCCATATTTTCAGGCCCGAGAGTTTGCAAATGAGCTTCGAGCTAATACTAAAGCGTCAAGAAATCCAACTGTTTGGTTAGATGCTGCTGCTGGTGCTGGTCAAGCTGTGAATAATACGGATACTTCTGCCGTTTCTGAGGCCTATGCCAAAATGCTAACAATATTTGTCCCACTCCTTGTCGATGAGGTTGTATCCAAGCTCATCATTAATATGACTTTTGGTTTATTGCTTAAAATTGTAATGATGTTAATGGGAACCTTTTGAATCTCAGAGCTCCTTCTTTTCGCACTTTATGTGCTTTGAAGTTCCTGGAACTCTACCGAATGGTAACAAGTCATCGTCAGGTGATGCCGATGATGATGATCTTGGGATTATGGATATCGATGACAATAACCACAAAACAGGTAACTTATATCTTTCAGCAAAACTTCATCGTAATTTCTGATGCATTTAAACAAACAATAGATTGCTAAATGATGGCCATATACTGCTCAAACATTGGTCAAATGCACATAGGCCAACGTTTTAGCAAAACTGATATAAGGGCGCTCGGCTTGTTGAAACTTGATAGTACATAGCTGAGCTTCTTCAAATGTACAAAGTCTGGGTGAGATGAAGAGTGTTTTGAATGCATTGTTATTTCCAGCCCACATCCTGATCCGATTAAGCTAGTATTTTTATATTTACTAATTTAATGACTCAGATTTAGGTTGTTATCCATAAAGAAATTGTATCTTGGTGGGTACTTTTGACCACATTAAATGGGTAGTTCCAATGTAGTAGAAGTTAAGCGCTTTTTTTTTACACTTCCTTTGAAGATAATTGCGAACGCTATGCTCTGGTGTTGATATTTTAGATGCATTTCCTAGTTCATGGTAAAGATTTCATGCTTAAAAGTTAAAATTAAGAAGTGATTTCTGAGAGAACTTTCTATCATATCTGGCTTAGGTATAAATCCAGTGGAGTTGGCTGCATTAAATGAATGTCTTCAGGACTTGCTTGATGGAATTCAGGTAATTTTTCTATAGATAATCTTCTGTTTTAGACATACATGTTCAGATATGTTACTTGATATCTGCACTTATGTATAAAATGGCTAGGATATAGTGACAGGAAGTTTTACTGTAGTTGGCATTATGTCCTTCTCCAAACCTTAACTTGTTACTACCTCCAATTCGTTGGAATTGCCCCACTTCTTAAGATTTGTGAGTACTATTTTAGTCTAATGGGGCAATTCCTAAGAATCCGAGGGAGTATTTTTTTATGTGCTATTTAAATAATACTCACTCTGTAGCCTGTCTCCGCCAATTGTTTTAGGTATGCATTTTTGGTCCGTCTTAGTTTATAGTTTACGTTTCCTTTTTAGTATGATTCATGTGGTATAGAATGAATGATGGGTTTGGAATGAATACTAAACCTGATGGGAGACAAAATTGCCAACCAAAGTAATGATTCTTGTACATTAGAACCATTTGGTCTGTATGTTTCATTTCTTTTGTACATATTTGGATTTTAAAAAAACATTAAAGTAACCATCTACAGTTATTTTCTGCCAATATAACCACAATGTAGGATGGCAGTTCTCGTGAATTTTCGTTCTTCCGTGGGCTATAGCCTTATAGGTTGGGGTGGAAATAGAGTGAGTTTTGTTTTGGACTTGTCGCATGACATTTGGTGTGGGAACTCTCATTTGAAAATCAGTTCTATGACCTCTTCAAAATTTCCTCAAGGAAGTTACCCTGTAAGCAGTCTTATGGGATGACAATTCTCATCATTGGGGTGCATTGTTTTCTAGACTACCTAGTTAATGGGAGGAACCTTCAAGAGTTGCTTGCTTTTGTAAAAATTGTTAAAGAAGTGAAGAAATAATGTGGTTCCGTAATAAGTTATTGCGTCTCTCTTAAGAATTCCTACAATCCCATTAGAAGACACGTGTATTAATGAAGTGATGTTTGGCTAGGTGTACTTACTGTGTGCGGTGTGGATGATAAATTCATTGATCAATATTTTGCTCACTTAATCTTCAGTCTTGTTTTTATGTCACATATCCTCGTATTTCAAAGTGTGTGTGTGTGTGTGTCAAAGTGTGTGTGTGTGTGTGTGTGTGTGTGTGTGTGTGTGTGTGTGTGTGTGTGTGTGTGTGTGTGTGTGTGTACTTTAGATTGATGGGAATTAGTGTGTGTGTGTGTGAAGATGGTTCATTGGCTTGGTGGTATACTTTAGATTGATGGGAATTAGTGTATTCTGTATGAAAAATCCTCCTAAGCATTAAAAGTTAAGGTTCTGCCTTTTGAAGTTGCTGTATAGTCGGAGTCACGAACTCCACTCTCATTCTTCTTTAGTATACGAGTATCACCCTCTTAGTATCTATTTATACATAGGCGTCATACATCCTTTTACTGATATCCTTTATGACCTCAAATAGAAAAATGTTCAAGATACAAGGCTTCAAGTTGTAAAAAAATAGTATATGCTTGATGTAAGACTATAAGAAACAACCAACATTATCCTAGTGCCTCAATGGCTCCCGCAAATTGCGAAGTAAGGGGGGTACGAAGCCTTACCCTTGTGTTAGCGGTTGTTTCTGAATGACCCAAGATGAAAATTGCGTCAAGAACTGCATCGAAGGACCCCTACTTTACAAGAGAAAGAAGCGCAACCACTTTAGTGAACCATTTTGATTTATTTCATCACAATTCAGAACCAAAGAGTAATGATTGTCATTGTCAGACGAAGTATAAGAAACTATTCCTTTATTTTGATCCTTTTTATCTTCACCAGGAGAAACGTCAGATTGAAAAGTGCCGGGTACGGATTCCACTCTCATATTCATGAGTGTCATTGTCAGACAAAGTATGGTTCCATAGTAAAACCACGCGAGTTCAGAAGCACTTTGCTGTGTGTTCCTTCTGAAACAAACAAACTTGTGCTTTGAGAGGTTTGTGTATTTGCATGCCGTACTCAGTTTTCATCTTAGACCACAGATGCCCTGAATTACACATTCTAATCAAAGTGGAATTATATAACTGCCTTGAAGACAACTGTCGTCAACTTTATTCTTGCTGGATGATTGGGTGTCTAATTTGGGTCCTTCGGAAAAATGAAAACTTGTAATGTCATTCTTGTGGAGTCGTATGATATCTCGTTATTCATTCACAAATATGTTGTTGATGCATTTGGATTGCTGTGAATGTTGTGGACATTGTCAGAATCCCGTTCAGGATCGTAGATTTTGAGTGTTACAATCCAATATGACATGACGGATTTCAATTCTAGATAGGATCTTACGGGGTGTTTGGTTGGAGCATTTGGAATGGATTAGAATGGATTTCATCCATTCCAATGTTTGGTTGGCCCCTTTTGGAATGGAGTTAGAAACCCAAGGGGTTCTAATTTCACCCCAACCCCCTAGAATCTCATACCTTAGTTTCACCCCATGATTCTAAATCCATTCCCCCCATATACAAACCCTAGAATAATAGAAAACAAAAAATAAAAAGAAATACAACATTACATTTTACGAAGTCTTTCTCTGCCATCTTCTATTCTTCATTTTTTTTCTCGTGTTTTTCATTGTCAATACTTTTCTACCTTTTTTTATTCTCTTTTTTTTTTTTCAATACGAAAGTGCGATTAGTGTGACTAATTGCAATGTTATCCCATCATAACAAAATGATTAGCAATATAATCATCATTGATGATGATCATACATGCTTTGTACGGCGATTAGTGTTTTGAGTATTTGCAGCATTGATCATTACAGATGATCATCATAAAAAGTATGATTTATTGTAATCATCAGAGTGATAGATGATTATATTGCAATTTTTTTGTTTTTAATAATTCAAGAATATTTTTAATTTAGCCGTATTGATTTTTTATCGATTATTTTGAAGTTTTATTTTTGTTAGTATCTTGTATTAGTTACTTGAAATTATAAATAATATTGTAGGTATTATTTATAATAAAAAAAAAAAAAAAAAAAAAAAAGGATCCGAATCCATTCCAAACATGAACCAAACAAGCATTAAGAGGTATGGGGTTCTAACTCCATACCCATATGGAGTTAGAATCCACTCCATTCCATTTCTAATGTTTGAACCAAACGGCCCCTTAATTTTCTAGTATGATCCTATTAAATTTACAATTTCTAATGTAGAACTGTGTAGAGTTGCAGTAATAGAGATTTTTTTTTTTGTCATTCCAATTTATTTTGTTTCTTTCCTGTAAGATGTAAAACAAAAACATGTTATTATGTTATCTCATATCATAACAATATGTAATTAACACATCCATTCATATAACAATATTAAAACCATGAATTAGTGACAATATATGGATAAATGTTGATATTTAAGTGTTGATTTTCAACAAAAAAAATTCACCATAGTCAAACATTAATTATGTTTTTCAGTTAGTTTGTAGGAATTTATGATTTTACAATCCACTACTACGATTTGATCCTACTCACATCATCGAATCCAAAGTAGGACCCAATCTTAACATCATCAATTGTTCAACCATGTATTTTTGGTGGGCAGTAACAACCTGGAATCGGTTATGGCTGAATACTCAGTCGTTCAAACACATTTCCACTCTCAAGTGTGATATGGTTTGAATGCTTTACACGGCTTTACGATACTTGGATGTGGAGTGTCTTTGACACTTGGAAATTTTCTGTAGTTAAGAGTATTGATAAAGCTTCAAGCCTTCAATCATAAAGCTCTTGAAGAAAGTATGAGAAGAAATATAAGGTTTAGGAAAACGCTCTTGATAGTTTGTACTAATCTACTAATTACGAGCATTCAATTCAAACAACATAGTAAAGAAAGCAGTTTGAGAGCCATTTGAGATTCCAATGTTGTCGTAAAATAATTATGAGGTCATAAGAATGTAGCTGTATATTGTGCGGCGAGTCATTAGCGGGTGAAGGGATGTTAGCTAACACCACAACTCTTCAGTTTCTAAATATTGTCCCAGGCTCCAAAGGCACTGAATGGCTCACTAAAGTGGCTGCTCTTCTTTCTCTTGTGAAGTAGTGGTCCTTCGATGCAGTTTTCGACGCAATTTTCATCTTAGGTCATTCGGAAACAGCCTCTTTGTGTTGCTAACACAAGGGTAAGACTGCGTACATCCGACCCAATCTTAACATCATCGATTGTTCAGCCATGTATTTTTGGTGGGCAGTAACAACCTGGAATCGGTTATGGCTGAATACTCAGTCGTTCAAACACATTTCCACTCTCAAGTGTGATATGGTTTGAATGCTTTACACGGCTTTACGATACTTGGATGTGGAGTGTCTTTGACACTTGGAAATTTTCTGTAGTTAAGAGTATTGATAAAGCTTCAAGCCTTCAATCATAAAGCTCTTGAAGAAAGTATGAGAAGAAATATAAGGTTTAGGAAAACGCTCTTGATAGTTTGTACTAATCTACTAATTACGAGCATTCAATTCAAACAACATAGTAAAGAAAGCAGTTTGAGAGCCATTTGAGATTCCAATGTTGTCGTAAAATAATTATGAGGTCATAAGAATGTAGCTGTACATTGTGCGGCGAGTCATTAGCGGGTGAAGGGATGTTAGCTAACACCACAACTCTTCAGTTTCTAAATATTGTCCCAGGCTCCAAAGGCACTGAATGGCTCACTAAAGTGGCTGCTCTTCTTTCTCTTGTGAAGTAGTGGTCCTTCGATGCAGTTTTCGACGCAATTTTCATCTTGGGTCATTCGGAAACAGCCTCTTTGTGTTGCTAACACAAGGGTAAGACTGCGTACATCCGACCCCCCCCCCCCCCTTCCTTTACCCCGTAATTTGCGGGAGCCATTGAGGCACTGGGGTAATGTTGTTGTTTTTGTTGTTGCTCCAAAGGCACTGAATCTTGTTTTTTATAACAAAAATTTGAAAAGTTAAAAGTCTGTTTTTAAGGATGCCATATTCCTGGATGCTGGAGCCAATCTTACATCTGGAGTGGGAGCTGGTATCCCTTTGTCAGATGTGTACAGTCGCTCTTTGGAGGAGGTGTGGCCTTAAGCAATGCTTCCTAGCCATCCTACACTCCTTTCGTTTTCTCTTAGGGTGTGTTTGGATAGCATTTTAGGAGAGAAGGGAAGGGAAGGAAGATTTGGGTTGTGTGGGGGGTTTGTAATGGAGTAAGAGAGTTTCCCCTCAAAATCTTTCTTATGTTGGAGAGATGTCTATTTGTATAGGAGAAGGGAAAAAGAAAAAGGAACCCTTCATTTTCCTCCAACGCTATTTGCTAACCAAACAAGAGAAATTGTATCTCTCTCTCTCTCTCCCTCCAAACAAGGCCTTAGGGATTTGGGCGGGTAAGGAATTGAGCAATTGAAAAAAAGGACATGGAAAACAAGTGCTGAACTTCAGTTGTATGCATTCATTGGAAGAAATTGTTGTGTCATACAACCTTCTCCTCATCAGCGCCCTCAAACATTGTTGCCTAATAGATATCCCATTACATAGCTGACATATCAGGCACCTCAACCATGTTATTTTTTAATTGAACCCCAGGAAGATTTTTATGCCGTTGTGGATTGGGCCTACAAAATTGACCCATTGCGATGCATATCCATGCATG